>NT_166317.2:0-365577 GCF_000001635.26 Mus musculus
GAATTCTTGAAGTTCCCAGAGGCTTTCAAGGTCAAGTACTAGCATCTAGTATAAGGGAAGCTGTGCTACCAGGGTGTGCTGTGTCCCTCACCCTCACTTCCACAGGTGCCTGCATTTGAAGAATCACCTCTGGGTTCGCTTACATCCAAGGGACATATGCTAAAACATATTAATAGGTAACCGGGATCTTAGAGAACCTTTTTTAAATTTTATTTTTATTTTATATGTATGGGTGTTTTGCCTGCAAACATGTCTGCACCACTTGAATGCCTGGTGCCCCATAGATGCCAGAAGAGGACATCAGTTGCCCTGGACTTCAGTTACAGATGGTTGTGAGCTGCCATGTGGGTTCTTGGAAGTGAACTCAAGTCCTCTGGAAAAGCATCCAATGCTCTTCTTAACTGCTGAGCTGTATCTGCAGCTCCTATAAACACCCTTTTTAGTGGCTATGTATAAGACTAGAAAGTGCTTTGCAGGTTTTTGCCATTATTAATGCTTCATTGGCTGTATTTTAAACAGCATTTTTCATGTATTTTGTCATTTCTAAAAGATAAGTTAGTAGGTCAAAAGGATATAAACTTTTTTTTTTTTTGGTTTTTCGAGACAGGGTTTCTCTGTATAGCCCTGGCTGTCCTGGAACTCACTCTGTAGACCAGGCTGGCCTCGAACTCAGAAATCCGCCTGCCTCTGCCTCCCGAGTGCTGGGATTAAAGGCGTGCGCCACCATGCCCGGCAACATTTTTTAAAGAAGTATTTTTTTATGTCTATGAGTACACTGTGGCTGTCTTCAGACACTCCAGAAGAGAGCATCAGATCCCATTACAGATGGTTGTGAACCACCATGTGGTTGCTGGGATTGAACTTGGGACCTCTAGAAGAGCAGTCAGTGCTCTTAACTACTGAGCCATCTCTCCAGCCCCAATATAATCATTTTAAATTACTTAATAGTTACATTTCTCCAAAACAAGTTAGAAAAGAATAATACCCATTTGGGCTATCAAGAAAAGTTAATAAACACAAGGGCTTCCATAGTTTTGTTAGCATTTCCTGTTATGTGTACAATTGAGCATGCTTTCCTGCTCCTTTACTGATCACATACTCACACCCATGTGTACTCTGATATCTTAAACCTCTATGCCCTTAATATAGTGAAGACCTAGCTCATCCTCTCACTCACTCAGCACTCGTCTCCCTGCTCTGCTTGACTGACTGTGTGTAGATTCTGTCCATCATGCTGTACTCGTCAAAAAAGGAGATCAACACTCTGGCTGAACATGGAGACCTGGAGCTAGATGAACGAGGAGACCAAGAAGAAGAACTGGACCGGCCAGTTAGTAGCCCTGGCGAAGCAGAACAGAAGAAGCTAGACCCTCTTGAAAATTTGGATGAACCCACCAGAATATGCTTCTTGGTATGTTCATTGGTCATCATGTGGGTAGGACATGGGCATCAAAGGAATGGGTTTTCTTTGGCTTGGGCTGTGCTTCATCCTCAATATTTCTAAGGACTGCAGAGGTAGCTCAGTGGTTGAGTACTTGTTGGTCTTCTAGGAGACCCAGGTTGGATTCCCAGCACCCAAATGGGAGCTCACAATTGTCTGTTAACTCCAATTCCAGAGGACCTAACACCCTCTTCTGGCCTCCATGAGCACTACTAGGCTATACATTGGTACACAGTCAAACATACAGACAAAACATCTATTCACATAAATAAACTTTTAAAACTTTTTAACTACTCAATTTGATGCCCTGAAAATTCATTTCCTGTTTAGTCTATGGTATACAGAAAAGATCTAGAACAATAGTAGAGCTATATCATTGTAGTGGCTTTAAGATTAACTCATTTTATGTACATGGTGTATGCCTGTGTGATTTTACGTGTCCAACATATAAGTAGGAGCCTGTAGCAGGTCAAAAAGGTCAGTGAATCCCCTGAAACTGGAGTCACAGGTTGTTCTGAGCCACCTTGTGGGTGCTGGCAACTAAACCCAGGTCCTCTGCAAGAACAATAAGTATTTTTAACTACTGAGCCATTTTTCTAGCCACTAAAGTGGCTTTAAATAGAACTGCACATTTTATAGTTCATATCTTAGTACTCAAAATTTGATATGCTTTTAAAAAGTACCTCCATATTGTTCTTCAGCTGTAACCTGGGCTAACCTGAAATAGTGTTTCATCACTTTGGAGTGTATATTGTCTGTGTCTTAAAGAACATGTCCTCAGCTGTCTTTCACCTTCTTTCATGCCTCCAGATGGCTCATGATGCCCTCAATGCCCCTCTGCACATTCTCCGGGCCATATATGAACTGCAGATGAAAAAGACTGATTCGTTCTTCCTAGAGGTTCAGAAGAGGTAAAGTCATTGCGATGAACTTAAGTGTTCCAAATGAGGATGAGGAACCCTCACCTGCTGCCAGGGGATCTGGAGAGATCGTGGTAGGCCAGGCAGCCAAGGGACTGACCTGGAGTTCTTACTGGTGCCCCAGGAAAGGCAACTGTGCCACTCTGCCTGGAACATCTCTAAGAGTTTGATGGTTTCCTTTGAGAATGTCGTGTGTGCACTCTTACAGGTACAGCCTTTGGGATGCATCTCATGCCATCCATGAGCAGATGGCACAGAGCAGAGCAGGTGCTGGGGCTTGAGAGTGATTTTTGGCTCTCATGTTTTCATCAGTATTATTCTTGTGACTTTTCCACAGGAATGACTATTTAATCAACAGTATAACCTTCTCTTGTCCAGGAAGCTCAGAGATGGCTTCAGAATCCATCTCTTGAATTTGTGTAGAACTTTACATATCTACCACGCAGTCTCCTCTTCTCTTCCCATGACTTGGTATCTGTCTTCTTCCAACACACACGTCTTTTCCTCCTACCTCTTTTTGTCTTGTTTCTCTCTGTCTCCTCCCTCCCTTTTTGCTAGGTCTCAGACCCAGAGTCTTATACATGCTAAGCTACCTCCCTAGCCCTTTAGCTTCTTATTCTAACGTGTAATGAATTTCAGTGAACTTCCTTCATGTTTCTACTTTAGCCTGTGCATTACCTAAATCCTGTGTGAGATGGAGCAGGAACTGTGAGAGGACAGCCATCAGGGTACACTCTAAGCTGCCGTGACTAAAACCATAGCAGGCCCTCAGACTGAAGCACATAGAATGTGTGCTTTTCTCACATAACCATCCAGAGGCAGACAGAAAGGGAACACTGGGAAGACTGCCCACTTGATAAAGTGTGTGTCGTGCAAGCATTAGGATCTGTACCCCTGTAAAAGCTAGGCCTGGCAGGACTCATCTATAACTCTAGTAATGGGGATGTGGGGTAGAGACATGAATTCCTGAAGTTTGCAAGTTAGCCAGTCAAACCAAATCAGGAAGATTTAAGCTCAGTGAGAGACACTGTCTCTAAAAATAAGGTGGAGGACAACGAGGTAATGAGGTCAGCTTCCCATACACACATCCCAAAATAAAGAAAGATGAATAGGCTGGAGAAAGATCCCAGTGGTTAAGAACACTTGTTGACTTGTGTGATTCCCAGCATCCATATAGCAGTATGCAACCATCTTTAACACCAGTTCCAGGGGATTTAGCACCTTCTTTTGAGGCCAGGCCTGCATGTGATGCACAGACATAAATGCAGACAAAACACAAACACAAAAAGTAATTTTTGAAAAATAAAGAGGAAAGTGGTTCCATGGGGACAGTGTACATCTCTGCCATGAGGATATGCATGGAAGTCTATGTGTGTGCATGAATGGATGGATGAATGCTGTGACTCTAGTTTGCAGAGTACAGCAAGTGATGATGTAACTGGAAGGGGGGTAATAGTGAGAGTATAGCCCTGGGCACCTTTCTAACAAGTGCAGTGTATTCTAAGCTCTTGTCTCCTCCATTTTCTATGCCTATCACTGGGCTCCCTTCAGGTTTGATGGGGATGAGCTCACTACAGATGAGAGGATTCGCTCCTTGGCCCAGAGGTGGCAACCCAGCAGGAGTCTGAGGCTGGAGGAGCAGAGCGCCAAAGCTGTGGACACAGACATGATTATCTTGCCATGCTTGGTATGTCACCTATCTTGGGAATCAAGTGTGTGCACTTCTGCTCCCTATAGTGAGAAGGCTGGGCCTCTGTAACAATGGTCTTGGCTTTGCAGTCCCGGCCTGCACGCTCTGACCAAGCCACTCCTGAATCAAATCCTGTGACCCAGAAGCTGATTTCCAGCACAGAGAGCGAGCTACAGCAGAGCTATGCCAAGCAGCGCCGGAGCAAGAGTGCTGCCCTCCTGCACAAGGAGCTGAACTGCAAGAGCAAGCGGGCTATCCGGGACTACCTCTTCCGTGTGAACGAGGCCACCTCAGTCCTATATGCTCGCCATGTGCTCGCCTCCCTGCTGGCCGAGTGGCCAGGGCATGTGCCAGTGAGTGAGGACATCCTGGAGCTTAGTGGCCCTGCACATATGACCTACATTCTGGATATGTTCATGCAGCTGGAAGAAAAGCACCAGTGGGAGAAGGTAGCTAACTCTCTGCTCTGCCCAGGCTCCTCTCTGCCCCTCTTCCTTATCTCTAGCCCTGGGGTGTTTGAAAGGCACAGCCCCTTGACAGGTATGAATACAGCAGACATAAGGGCTGCTCTCGTCTGGCCCATGGGTTTTCTGGAATTTATCTCACAGCACAGGCCTGAGTGAGTGCAGAGAACACTTGCAGCAGTAGTCCCTGGAAACCTGCTTTGGCCTTCTGCCTTGGCTGTTTTACAACTATACGTCTTACAGCTCTTCTAGCTAGCCAGTGTCTTCTCAGGTCTCTGGAATTTCACATGATGGAAAATCAAGGGACAAGGTAATTAGGATGCCCAGGTAGCCTTCCCCATAATACAACAAGGCTTCCAATGGGGGTCTTGACTTGTGTTTTAAATTGTCACTTCTGGACTGTCTGTGAAAGTCAAGTGATCTGCCCTCACACCTGGGTTGCCCCATGACCTTGTTTGTATAGGTAGAGACTTATCCAAGACTCTGGCTTCTGGGCGATGGAGATTTCTCCAGAGTCCATGAGATTCTGTGTAGCCAAAAACAATTTGGAGTTTTAAGTTGGAGGCCATGTTGTATTTTGATTTTTCTTTTCTAATTTGTTTTTATTTTATGTGTACAATGTTCTGCCTGTGTGTAAGTACTTCATGTGTATATTATATCCTCAAAGGCCAAAAGAGGGTGTCATATCTCCTAAAACTATAGTTTAAAAAGGTTGTGAGCATTCATGTGCATGCTGCAAACTGAATTAGAGTCCTCTGTCAGAGCAGTCCTCTTAGCCATTGAGCCATGTCTCCACTCCATCTGTTTTGTTTTTATATTAGGTCTTCCTTGTTTTCTTTTCGAATAATGCTGTGAGGCCAGAAAGATAGCTGAGCAGTTACAAGCACTTGCTGCCTCAGAAGAAGGCATAGATTTAGTCCCAGCATTCATTCTGGGCAGTTCTCAATCTCCTACAACTCTAATTCTGGGGGATCCATTACCTTCTTCTGCCTCCACAGACACCTATATGAATATGGGGCGCATATATATCTTCCAGCCACATGCATACATATAAATGAATATCTAACTAATGCTGGGTCAGAGTCCATTTTCTACTTCCTACTGCATAGAAGCAGAGAGCCCAGCATCACAGAAAACATCCTAGTCCACACCTTAGCATCCTTGTGCACTCATTTCTTCTGATGCAGGTTTAGAGGAGGTTCACTGTCTCCTCAGTTTCAGGTACAGAAATCATGAGTCATATTAATCCTCTCACTCCGGTGCGGTGTGCTGGGCATGGGAGGTTGCTGTGTTCTCTGACCCTTGTTTTGCCCACCTAGGACCATTGGTTTCTGCAAACCCTAGATTGTTAGCTAGCATCACAGCCCTGCAGGCACTGGCAGTGTGCTCTAGCCTCATCTGCCCTCCATGAAGAGCAGTGGCAGGCAGCCACTGCCTTGGCCGGCCCCTGTCTTAGACATGTGCTTCTTTGCCCATTGGCCCCTGGATCTCCTCATTTTGGCCATTTCACCCTGTGTGCTGTAATGTGTACTTATAGCACCTATCTGCTTGGTGGTAAGTGCTTTGGGGGCCTGGAACATCTATGACTAGTTCTCTGCTTGAAGGCTACCTAGAAGTGATTATTCTGATTCAGAACAGGGCATGTTGAGAGGGGGAGCTGGAATTGCATTTGGGGGCAGGTTGGATGGTTGACAGTGCCTTCGAGCGAGTGGATATCAGACTGAAGTAGGCTTTTCCTTCTTCCTGATGACACTAGCTGGCCCTGCCCTTACCCACTTTCTATCTTCTCAGATCCTACAGAAAGTACTCCAGGGCTGCCGAGAGAACATGCTGGGCACCATGGCCTTGGCTGCCTGTCAGTTCATGGAGGAACCAGGAATGGAGGTGCAAGTGAGGGAATCTAAACATCCCTATAACAACAACACCAGCTTTGAGGTACAGCTGACCGTCAGAAACTGTAGCTCCCTCTTCTCACCAGCCCTGACTAAGAACTAAAGCCAGGAGTCCTGGGTAGCCAGGTTTCCCCTTCTCCAGACTGAGGTTCATCAGCAGGAAAATGTGGGCTTCTGGCCTCAGAGGAGTCTCCTTTTCCCCAAAGTGAGCTCTCCCAAGTGAATCCCCCTCAGCTTCCAGCAGTACGGTTTGTATGCAGATCTAGAGTCAGCCTCTTTAACTGTCTCTTGATGACTAGGCCATAACTTGGAGACACAAGTCCCTTTTTCAGTACCTAGCACTCCAAGCTTCATCCATTCCATCCTGAATTTGTGTCTAAATAAAGAGGTAGGAAGGCAGGACCTTCTCACCTCAGGTGCTCTCACTGACCTGGTGCAATGCACCTTTCCTTAGCCCTCTAGACGTGTTGGGGCTGACAAGGCCTGGCCTTCTAAGAGGGAATAGCCTACAGCAGCTGGGACAGGGACACAGAAGCTGGCTTAGAAGTTGACTTGATCACCTGAGACATCATTTCACAGAGATGTAAACCTCCTCACCCTGTCCTTCTAAGCCTCCCCTCTCCCTTGTTCCCGAGCTTCACCTCATTGGCTCAGATGTCGAGTTGTCTGCAGAAAGGACCATCCCGTCATCCCATCTTCCCAACTGCCCCAGACTTGCCTTTGGGCCTCCTGTTGCTACACCTTCCCCATTCTCCCCACTCACCCCTGGCCTGGCTCCTCAGCAGCTCTTCTTCAGTATGGTCATGGCACAGCCTCTAGACCCACCTGAGTCACACCTTTCCAGTGTGCTCTCCACCTTTCCAGAGGCCCCTGCTGAGCCACTCTGCTGCTCATGTGTCCCTTCCCCAGAAGAGCTCCCTGTAAATACCCTATTCTGGCTGCCCACTGGGCCCCACCTTCACCGTCTTTGTTCAGTACCTTGGCTAACTTGAGCTGGAGGAAGGGGCTATGGCTTGTTCATGCTCAGTGTCCCTGGTTACAGTGACAGCCATAGTGGCAGCTAATGATTGTGACAGAAGTATTCTCTGCCTTCCTTCCTAGGATAAAGTTCACATTCCTGGTGCAATCTACCTCTCAATCAAATTTGACCCTCAGTGCAACACTGAGGAAGGCTGTGATGAACTAGCCATGTCCAGCAGTAGTGACTTTCAGCAGGACCGGCACAACTTCAGCGGGTCGCAACAGAAGTGGAAAGATTTTGAGCTTCCAGGTAATTTAAAAAAAAAAAAAAAAAGTCGCTATACAGACTTTTCCTTTAAACTTTTGTGTACATTTATTTGTTTGTTTGTTTGTTTACTTGAGGGGTTGAATATGTGTCACGGTGTACCTGTGGAGATCAGAGGACAACTGGTTGGAGTCAGTCTTCTCTACATGGATCCCAGGGATTGAACTCAGGTTGTCAGGCTTGGCACTTTTGCCCCTTGAGCCATCTCCCTGGCCCTATGTAGACTTCATAGGAAGCATTGAAACATAATGGTGAGAGCCAGTGAGATGACTCAATGGTAAGAGCACTTGCTGCCAAGCCTATCAACCTGAGTTCAAGCCCCGGGACCCACAAAGTAGAAAGAGAGAGCCAACTGCCCACATACCTTGGTGTGTACTACATACCTTGTGTGTCTACTCACACACACTTCTTAAGCCAGAGTTAGTAAAGAGAAAACAAACTTTTAAAAAACATAATATTTAGAAGAGAAATTGTTGGCAGGTTTTTAAATGAGCATTATGTATTTAATGAGAAATTGCTATCCTTGTTGCTACCATATCCTGACCTGTCTCTGGTTTGTGACCCAGGAGATACTCTGTATTACCGATTTACCTCGGACATGAGCAACACTGAGTGGGGATACCGATTCACTGTGACAGCTGGACATCTGGGGCGGTTCCAGACAGGTGTGTGCTCTCCGATTTGTGTTTGCATGCCTGCCCACCAGTCATACTGGCCAGAGGTATCATTATGTTAGTGACTCCCGTTAAAATCAGAGCAAGTTTTGTGTCTTTAGACCTTCCAAATGTGTCTCACAACCCCTATACCTGGCTTTCTTCACAAGGTCATGGATGGGCTGCTTGTACGCTTGAATGGTCAGATAAAAGAGCCTTCTGTCACCATCTAAAAGAAGACCCTTGGGGTTTTTTGCCAGGGCCTTTTGCAAAAATGAGGAACTGAGATGTTGTTCTTGTGTTATTTTACAAAAAGAAATTTAGTTTCAGCCAGAATGTAAATGTTCACAAGATTTCACCCTATCTATTAAAATGTGAATGGTTTACAAAATGTCAACTTTTAATGTAATAATTGTTTTTAAAATGTTTGTGTTTGGGATGGTACCAGGGTTTGAGATCTTGAAGCAGATGTTGTCTGAAGAAAGGGTTGTACCTCACCTCGCATTGGGCAAGATCTGGGAATGGCTGGTGGGTGTGGCCTGCCGCCAAACCGGTCATCAGCGCCTGAAAGCCATCCACTTACTACTGAGGATTGTGCAATGCTGCAGCCACAGGTAAGCTGTGGGCTCAGTCGCTGGAGATATCAGCTCCTATGTGACTGTAATTGTAATGTCATTCCTTTAAGTTTGTGGGTTTGTGCCCTGATTAAGTAATTTTTGCTTCATTCAAAGGTCATAAAGGTATCTGCTGTTTCTCTCTGGAAGCTTACTTGCTCTTCCTTTCACGTGACATCAGTCATCCACCTGGGATGAATGTTGGTAGAAGAGTTTGAGTTTTTAGTGTTTTGCTCTGGCTCTCTGCTTGTTCCAGATCCACCTTTGACCTGAGCACTCTGCACTGTTACCTCTGGTCTCACATCTTCATAACTTTGGGCGTTTTCTTGTCTGTAACCCGGTGATGTTTTAAACACTATAGACTTATGACTGATTTACATATCTAATCATTTAATTGTGGAAGTCTTTCAGCTTGCTTCTTCAAGATTGGCTTGGGTGTTTGGTTTTAAGATGAGGGCTCAATATGGAACCCTGGCTGGCCTAGAACTCTGAGTCCTCCAATCATAGCTTCCTGAGCACTGGAATTTCAGGTGTACCCCAGTATCCCCAACCTGTGTTGGGTGTGTTTTGTCACTTTTGGTTTCTGTTTGTAGACAGGGCCAGGAACTTTATAGATCAGACTGGTCTCAAACTCAGAGACCAGCCTGTGTGCAGCCCTGGCTGTGCTGAGCATTTATAACTAATTGCCTACCTTTTTCTAATGATTTATAGATAGTTTTACCCAAAGGTTACCTATCCATTTTTATATTAGCATGTTAATTTCTATATGTGCAGAAGATCAGGGTCATCCTAAACTACATATTGAAATTAGGGGCAGACCAGGATACATAAAACCCTGTCTCAAAAGAGGGGGGGTGGTAGATGAAGAGATGCTTCAGTCTGTAAAGTGTCTACACAAGCAGAAGGACCTGAGTTCAGGGCTTCAGCATTGGGAAAGGTGAGTAGCAACAAGGAGGTCCCTGGAACTCTTGGGCCAATCAGCCTAAATCTGAACTCATCTCCAAAAAAAAAAAAAAAAAAAAAAAAAGGGTCATGGGGCCAGAGAGATGGCTCAGCAGTGGAGAGAAAGAGAGAGAGCACTTGTGGCTCTTAGAGAGAACTTAGGTTCAAGTCCAGCACTTGCATGTAGCTCATTTTCCAGAACTCCAACTCCAGCTCCTGGGGATCCAGTGTCACCCTCAGACCTCCAA
The DNA here is from genome assembly GCF_000001635.26 of Mus musculus. NCBI lineage: Eukaryota > Metazoa > Chordata > Mammalia > Rodentia > Muridae > Mus > Mus musculus. The sequence continues at coordinate 10,150 of NT_166317.2, forward strand.
GGACACCAAGCATGCACATGAGTGCACATACACACAGGCAAAGTAGTCACACATAAAATAAAATAAATGTATCTAATAAAAATTAATATAAGGTACAGAGTGACTGAGAAAGACCCCTGGTGCTGACCTCTGGCTTCTACATGCCCACTCACAGCATCTACACACACATGGACATGAATATATACATAGGCCATACACAAAACACACACACAAAGCCATAAAAGTGGATCTTGGGCTGGCATGATGCCACATGCCTTAATCCCATCAAGGAGGCAGAGCAGTTGCATCCTTGGGAGTTGGAGACCATCCTGGTATACATAATGAAGTGCAGGCCAGTCAGTGCTGTGTGCTGAGTCCCTGTCTCAGATTGAAAAAGGTAAAACATTTTTTTCTGTGTTCCCATCACCCTTGTATGCATATCTGGGCCCTGTTGTTCATACTCCCAACCTCCACCATGGCCAGTGAAAATTTTTTTACAATGCTGGGACTTGAATCCATGGCCTTCCACATAATAGGCAGGAACTCTACCACTGAGTCACATATACCCCCAGTCTCCTAATAGCTCTGGATATCAGTTTGAGGGGAATCAAATTCCACAGAATGTTGATCCTCTAATCCACAGCCATTTTCTCTTTTTTCCATTGCATAGATCCTTGAAATCATTTATATATTTCTGTAGACAATTCATACAGAATTTGTTTGGTGTATTCCTAAGTATTTAATGTTCTTATGCTATTATAATTATTATTTAAATTTTTTGCTGGTTATGATGGTCTACGCCTATAATCCTACACCCAGAAGGCTAAATAATGTCCAAGGCCAGCCTGGGCTACACTGGTAAGACGCTCTCAGACTTTTGTTTTGCCACTGTATCACTTTGGCCTGTTACCGTATATCCAACATCTACTCTGAGTGGGGGGGTGGGTTAGGCTGTGCCCAGTGTGGCATCTGTGGTGGTGAGTTTTAGTTCTCTCCATGCTCCCTCACAGGAGCAGAGTTTGACCTTTTGCTCTGACAGGACTTCTGCTACAATGTTGAATAGAAGTAGGAATGTGTCTGTAGCTTTACAGCCCTCATCTCAGAAGAAATGTCTCATGGTTTCTGTGCTGTATACCCAGTAGCCATGCATCCCACCCACACCCCTGAGCAACAGGAGCTGTTCTTCCCTGCATTTTCTAGGTATGTGGATAAAATACACACACTGTATGAGTCAGTGAGAGGTGTTGGTATTCAAAGGAGAAAGGAATATGAAGATTTGTAAAATTAAAGGAATCTTGAAGTCATGAAGAGAAAGGGAACAGGGGGTAAGAGAGGGCAAGGGGTGCTTGCTTGTTAGTACTGTGTCCCCATATGCAGATATTGTGTGTCATTTAGCCCCAGATGAGCTCCCAGTAGAGCACCTGGATGGTATACTCTGTAAGCAATGTCACATTGCAAAGGTCTTCAGGCTGACAGGCCCTTCTGGCTGTAGTACAATGTTTTCCACAGTCTTCTGGCTTCTGCCAGTCTTCTTTCCAGGAAGGACTCCTGAACCTGGGGCAACTCTCATGTACTTCCCACTGGCCCTTCCATGCCAACATGACACCCTGTATCCCTCCATTATGAACCTGGAGGAAGACTTGGGGGTGATGAGGGTGAGGGACACACAACCTACTCCCCAATGCCTTGTCATACAGGCTTCTTGGAAAGTTAAAGACTTCTGGCCCAAGGATAATAGAAGCCGAGGAGAGGGCCAGTCTCAGAGGAGGGCAGCCTGCAGGTGCCTCCCACAAGTCCACTGAATCTGCCCATCTCCTCGCTTCATGAACACGTGCTCCTTTGGGGTAAATGATAGGCTCCAAGACAGCAGAGGGGAAGAGTCTTCTTCAAGTTATGAGAGAGAGGCAGTCACGCGTGTCTGATACACATGTGTGTCCTGTAGTGGAGCCCAGAGTAGTGTTGATTTCCTAATTTTTTCTTCTGAGAGGTTTTGACCTGGGATCACAGCCCCACCCACTGCAGGTTCAAACACTCAGGGTTCTCAGCACACGGGTCTGAGAAGAATCAGATCTTCTCCTGGAGGCAGAATTTCAGGTCCAGCAAGCTTGCAAGTATATTTTCCTTTTTATAATTATTGTATCTTTGAAAGAAAGATTCAAGTGTATCTTTCTCCCTCCCTTCCTCCCTCCCTATTTTTTTAAGACAGGGTTTCTCTATGTAGTTCTGGCTGTCCTGGAACAAATTTTGTAGACCAGGCTGGTCTCAAACTCACAGAGATCCACCTGCCTCCACCTCCTGAGTGGGTGGGAGTAAAGGTAGGCAGTGCCACCGCCCAGTGCAAGTATATTTCCTATTTTATAATTTAATATCAAAGTCATGTTTGTCTTCCTTGTCTATTCAGTAGTTCTCTGTACGTTTTATTTTATGTGTGATGTGTTATACCTTGCCTTTTCCACTTAATATTTAGCTTAAGGCTGCATGATAGCTCACACCTATAATTCCAGTATTTGAGGAGGCTGAGGCAGAAGGATTGTGAAGATTTCAGGGACAGCCTAGAGTATCTAGTGAAACATAATAAAACACATTTGCCTGGAGGTTTTTCAACTGTCATTAGAAGGTCTTTATAGGGACTATTTTTTTTTAAAGATTTTATTTATTTATTATATATAAGTACACTGTCGCTGTCTTCAGACACTCCAGAAGAGGGAGTCAGATTTTGTTACGGATGGTTGTGAGCCACCATGTGGTTGCTGAGATTTGAACTCCGGACCTTCGGAAGAGCAGTCGGGTGCTCTTACCCACTGAGCCATCTCACCAGCCCTATAGGGACTATTTTTAAAAACACACAGTTAGGGGCAACAAGTTAGCTCACTGGGCTAAGATACTTCCATTGAGCCTGATGAGTTTGATGCGCAGAACCCACATGGTAGGAAGAAAGAACCAACTCCCACAAGTTATCCTCTGCTCACCATGTGCATGCTAGGGTATACACACTCACACACACTCCCCCCCCCAGTAAGTAAATATATAAATAAATGATAAATAAATGTAAAAACAGTTAAAAGAAAAACTGCAGTGGCCCCTGTGAGCACACTTGCAGCCCTCTGGATTCTTTAGAGTCATTTTTGGGGTTTGGGCACTGCCCTGCTTCTTTACTGTTGGTGACTATGTGGCCATTTCAGAGAGAAGTGGGTGGCTATATTACGATGAGGTGGAAAAAGGAGAGCCTGACCTGCAGTTTCTTTCGTGACCTTCTTCTCAGTAAAGTATCCCCGTGCTTGCTCCCTCCAGTGACCTCTGTGATCTTGGGCTGTTGAAGCCCCTGTGGCAGCTCTTTACTCACATGGAGTATGGCCTGTTTGAGGATGTGACACAGCCTGGCATTCTCCTTCCCCTACACCGAGCCCTTACTGAGCTCTTCTTTGTCACCGAGAACCGTGCCCAGGTAAGGATGTGTCCACCTCTTGCCCTGAAGCCTTGGCAGAGAGGATACCTCTGTATGCTCTTACCAGTTCCTGCTCATGGCAAAACTAGTGTTACACCCAAGCCTGCAAGCCCAGGTTGTCCAGGCTTCAAAAGGAGGCCGACCTGGACCTACAGTCCAGCATCCCCAGAACACATACCCGTATTCTCAGCCCCAGGAGGAGAGAACCTCAGATCAACTTATATTGCTTATTTTGTCTGGCCTATAGCCAAAGGGGTCTAGGGACTGCCTTAGACTGGGACTTCTGGAAAATCAAACAGATATGTTCTTCCTCCTCCTCTTTCTTCTAGGCACAATAGACTCATTGAATTGCCACATGAAAGGGCCTTTCACAAGTCCTTTGCCTGTCTTCCTCAGGAAGACATGACTACCATACCCTGCCTGATCACCCTGTGGGCATCAGGGATAGCCCTGGAACCAAGTCCCTGGGCCTTCTAGATAGGTTCCTTCATGGCTGTAGAGTGTGTGGTGTCACAGGTGCCTCGAAGTGAGCTTGCTTACCCCCTGGAGGCTCCTGTCTGCCTGTGGGTGTCTGTGTTCAGCCCTCCTACCTTCCAGCATTCAAGGAGCCCATGCTGTCTTTACAGGAGCTTGGCCTGCTTCAGGAGTACCTGCTGGCCTTAACCACCGAGGACCACCTTCTCCGATGTGCAGCACAGGTACCTCCTCCCTGTCTTCCAAGAGTTAGCCTGTGGGTCATGTTCCTGTGACAGATAACACCCCCTCACTTGCCGGAACTGGGGGTGGGGCTGTGACTTAGAGTTGCATGACAGGTCCAGACCCTGCCAGAGTTTACATGGAGCTCAGCTGCTGTTCAGTCACTTCCTCCTGCTCTCAGAAAGAGCAGGGAGCCTCATTTATCACTGTCACTCATATTAAACTGTGGGGTCAGAAGACACTAGCAAGAATCTGGTCTCTGAAACCAAAACAGCCAGTGCCTTCACTTAACTACTCATTGGCCGATCTTGGAAGTTTCCACAGATTTAGATTCTAGATATTTTTGGATTTTTTTGGATGTACTTTGCTTCCCTGGCTAGAAAACTCCTCTTCTGACAGCTGTGCTTCTAAATGATAGAGGACCCAAGAAACCCTGTATACATCAGTGTGCATCATTAGAGGTTAGACTTAAGTGTCTAAATTAGAACAGTAATTAAACATTTATGTATCAATTCAATCTTTAAGACAGTAAACACATTTCATGTTAATGTGTTTTGGGAAAAATCTCTTCAAAACAAAATAATATTGAGGATGGCGGCCCTGGCTCCATTTTTGCAGACTTCTTTAATGTCTGGGTCAACAAAAGCTGGACTCTTGTACTCATCTGCCCTGTACTCATCCTGGAGAAAGAAGTGTTGTGCTCTACTATAGCAGACAGACAGCTGGGGGATCTCCAGCGCTCATAGAACGTTTCTCAGCTAGGCATCCACCTGGGACTCTTCCCAGAGCCTAATCCTTCAAGGAAGGCTCTATGTGGAAGGTTAGAAGTGTTTTGCTCGGAACTGGGGCTCCCCTACTAAAGCAGGGGAAAGAGCAGGTGGGGCTGCTGAGGTCTCTTAGCAGCCAGCTGCACTGGCTACTACGGCCCTTGCTTTCTTGATGTGCTATAAGAGATTTTGATGTGTGGTGAGCACCAGCTTTCTCTCCATGGGCTTGACTGGCCCTCATGCTTGCCCATGCATATCTCATCCCCCTTCCCCTGTGGCCCTCCCCACAGCTTGCCAGTCTCTTCCCTGAAGTTCTGCCTTCTAGCCATGTCCTTCTGGGACAGCTGCTTTCCCCGCAGTGTTCTGAGCTCCCCATGGGTACTTCTCTAGCACTAGCTGTTCACCTCTTGTGTGAACCTTTGTGCTCCCCTTCTGTTCCTTTCTATGGCTTTCCCAGACCCCTGCTTCAGCAACTAGACTGCTACCACACCATGGCCATGGTTGTTTTATTACTTACCCAGGGTTTTCCTGTGGGCTTTGGTTTTGTTTTCTTTCTCATTCTACTTGTGAGCCACTGGGTAAGGGGGACTACCTCTGGCTCACCTTATCACCCTCCAGCTGAGGAACTTAGACTCAAGGATGAGGAAGTCAGTGGCTCTTGATATTGATAACTGCTCTTTCCCTCCATAGGCTCTGCAGAACATTGCTGCTATCAGCCTGGCCATCAACTACCCAAACAAGGCCACCCGCCTCTGGAATGTTGAGTGTTAGCCTCAGTGTGATATGCATGGACTTGATCATTTGTCTACAGGGGTTTATAGCAGACCTCCAACCTTGCTCAGGAAACCCCTGAAGCCTCTGCACCCAGCTCTCTTTGAGCCCACCCCCTGCTCCCATCTGGCCAAGCAGCCGCCTCATCAAAAAGGCCCACTGCAGGCGCCACATGTCCAAAAAGGCACAGCAGTGTAGAGTGGCTCAGAAAGAGCATCAAGAGGCCTTGGGAAAGTTATTCAGAGAATAGAGACTAGAGGCCAGTCTCCTCCAGGGGAGTCACAGCACTGAAGACCTGGAAGCCGTCTCTGAAAGGATTCTGTCTCCACTGAGTGGGAGCTGCCTAGGCTTGCCATCAGGAGAAGGCACCATCCACCCAGAGCTACCTTTGCAGTAAGACTTGCAGCTTGCAGCAGCAGTGGCCCAGTTGGGACACCAGCCCATAACCAACATGAGCACCTCCCAGCCACCTCCAGTTCCCAAGCAATCTTCTTGCCACAGCTTAGCTGGCCAACTCACAGTGAGAGCAGGTGTCCCTGGGAGCAGCTGGCAGGCTTTGCTTGTCACTGTGCAGCAGCTCCCCGCACACATCTTTGTTCCTTCATTGTTTTAGTTTTCATTTCCCCTCATGGTTTTAGAAGAGAACCACATCGACTCCCTGAGAGGTCCCCTAGGGAATGCCTAGGGGCAAACTGGCATGTGTGGAAGTGACAGAAATGGAGGGGCTCTCCAGCACCTGCAGTGCAGGCAGTGCCCTCAGAGGAGCCTTTGTTCAGGAGTCAGGACACACCTGATTATACTTCTGCTCCAAGGTCATGGTGATCAGCAGCCTACGACCTTGAACCTCCTGCCTGGTTGTTTGGCCATCCCCTGCCTAGCAATAACTACGTTAGTTTTAGTGAAGCTTTTGCGTATTTCCTTCTATGGTTTTAGCATTGCCCTGTGTGCTGATGACCTTTTTCCCCAGAGCCACAGAGTAGGATGCTGGGTCAGCAGCAGGCCGTGGACTTTCAGGAAGAATCCTGAGGCACCTGCTGTTGAAGGGCAGGCATCTGGCCAGAGGCATATCCCACCTCACAGGCAGAATGCAAATAAAAAAAAAAAAAAAAAAGGCTCCTAAGAGCCAGGGCCACATTTGGCTGGCTTTTGCTGTGACCAAGCTTGCCCCTTTGGCCTCTGAAGACTCTTCTGGGAGTTGGCAAAGGACTGCATTGGCAGAACCTGAACCTGCAGGTGTGGGAGCATCTTGTGCAAAGGTGCTATGCCTTCTGGCACCACTTCCTGCCCAGTCATAGAATTAGGTTATCTGATGAACCCCAGCACACAGGAAAAGTGGCCACAGAATGGGAGGGGATGGGTTATAAAAGCAGAAACAAATGGAGTGACCTATGGTCCACCACCCTGACATCAGAGGGAACTTGGTCCAGGTCCCATGGTATTGGACATGGTGTCTGCTGGCCCAGAGGAACCTCTTTCTCACCTTTTGCTCTTTGCCAAAGCACCTACGCTTTGCAAGCGGCCTAAACCCCAGAGAAGTCTCCCGTTGCACGCCATTCCCTCCAAGTAGGTCTCGGATGAGAGTCAGAACAAGTGCATGGTGAAGAGGCTTCACTCGCGGTGGCTCAGACCACACAGCAGTTAGAAGATGGGGGAGGAGATGGCACACTCACACTCCTCCACACCTCAGACTGAGCAGAGAGAGCAGGTGGACAGGGCAGGGCAAGGCTGGAGACCTCCCTTGGGACAGTGGCCCCAGCTCTCCTCCCACCCTCCCATCGGGAAGAGCAACTGTAAATAAACGCTGGACTCCATAGCTCCTCTCCACTCACTGCTTGCTGTTTTCTCTACGTGCTTCAGTTTGCATAGAATGAGCTTAAGTTTGCCCTTCTTCACACACCACAGCTGCTCTCTGACCGGACAGGGTCCCTCCTGACCTGGCCACCTGCAGCCCACTGCCTCTGCTTCTCTAGGCCACTGGGTGGCACTGCTGAGCCAGGCCAATGTCTCCTGACCCCAGCCGGGGCAGGAGGTCCCAAAGGATTTCCATCAAGGCCAATATCCCCTTGACTCTTAGGAGGCAAGACTGCCTGGACGGAGACAAAACTGGCAGGCATAAGGGGTCGTGGAAACATGTGCCTAATCTATAAAGAATTCTGTTCCAAATCAGATATATTGTACAGACACTGTTCTAATGAGAGGAGTGACTTATTTTCATCATCGTTTTTAATTTGTTTTCTTACGGGTTTACGATTTTGAATTTTTCTTATTTGGTTGAGTGAAAGAATTTTGATTATATCAGCTGAGTGAGTTCAGCCTGTAAAAGGAATGTTTTAAGTTGTGGATAAGATATGCAAATGAAGAGAAATATATTGTAAAAATTCTATATAAAAAAGTACAACTCTGTGTGGATTTCTCCCTTTTCTCTTTCCTTCCCTGCCCCCTTTCCCCTGTGGAAAGACCTTGCCATATCCCCCAGGCTGGCCTCAAACCCACAGTCCCTTGCCCATGTCTCTCATGTCTGGCCCTTCAGTTTCTCTTATGAAATATATTTTGAAGTGTATGCCTGGCCAAACAAATGGGATTTACAGAACCTCATCACTGCCTGCTTATGGGAAGAAGTCCAGAAGACCCTTCAGGGCCCAACCTTTGTTGACAGAACTGTGAGCCTTGCCCTTCATTGTGGTCAACCAGGGGATCCATCCTCGGGTGGTGCCTTCCTTGGGTGCCATCCTAGTACTCTCATATGGATGCTTCCTTTCCCATCTCCTCTTGAGGTCAGGGTAGCAAGCCACTGATACCTGCTAGGAGGCTCTAGGGCAGTGTTCTCAGCCTGTCACGACCCCTTTGGAGGTCAAATGATCCTTTCACAGGGGTCGTACAACAGATATCCTGCATAGCAGATATTTACATTATGATTAATAACAGCAAAATATTTATGAAGTAGTGATGAAAATAAATTTTCTGACCCAAATTTAGGCAACAGTTTAAACTTACAAAACTGTTCCAGGAAGAACTATCGACATAGTCCTATTAAATAGGAATATATATGTATATATATATATATATATATATATCCACTACTAAAGTGTCTCAAGCCTTCAAGAGTTTAAGGGCCACTGAGATGGCTCAGTGGGTGAAGAGGCTTGCAGTCCAGCCTGATAACCTGAATTTGAACCCAGAAAGAAGTGAATAGAGTCTTAAAAGTTGTCTTCTAACACCCACATACAGAGACATACTAGATAGAGATATAATTTTTAAAATATCAGCAATGTATGAGAAGAAAATGTATAAACACTTCCTGCAGTAACAAGGCCACTGACAAGGTCCAGTCAAGCAAATGGCAGCCATTAGCAAATTCTTTCTTAGGGATTCTTGGCTATTGTACCTTCCCTCAGCTCAAAAGGAATTGAGACTCACTTTGAAGGCACGGTTCCAGAATTCAGTGCGCTTTCTCCATATTTAAGTTAAACTCCAAACTGAATTTGTTTGTATGCATATGCATCTAATCCACACAATCTGTGGAGGTCGCAGAGCAACCTAAAAGAATCTCTTCTCTCTCACCAGGGTCCCGGGCAGTACACTCAGGTCAGTAGGCTTGGCAGTGAGGGCCTTTACCTGCCAAGCTGTGCTGCTGGCCCCAAACTAATTAAATTGAAAAGGAGAATTCACCAGCCTATAAAACCGGGAAAGCTAAGGGTTGCATCTGACTCTGGGGAAAGAGAAACTCTATGGCCTGAAGGTGGACAGTCAGTTTGTCTGTCTCTCCTCGCCTCTCCTAATCTTCCAGGATGTTTGCTCTCAAGGTGGCAGTGCCTGCTCCCTCTGAAGAGCCTCTCTCTGTGCCCCTTCATGGGAGGCTTCCCTAAGCTGTCAACCACAATTTGCCTTCATGTTTAAAAAGCTACTTGGAAGACTCATGTCCTTATGGGCTGCTATCTCAGAACTGCTGAGCAACCTGTATCCATGACAACTGGGCAGATGCCATGTCTGGGAAATCCCCACGTAGCCACTGTGAGTCCTGTCAACACAGCTGCTCAGCCACTACACCAGGTGAGACACCCTAAAGTATGGTGGCGACACTGTTATTAGGACAGAAATTCACAGCAGAAGTGAGAAGAGTCAGCTGACTAAAATTCCTTTTACATTTTAAATTTAATTTTTAAGGTTAACATACTATTGTGCATTTTAATCAGGTATAATGTAATGTTCATATGTTGTCTTGTTTACAGTATTACAGATTTAACCTAGGGCGCCCCACATACTAAACAATAACCTGATCACTGGGCTTTCTGTATTTTTTTTTCTTTTAAGGCCTAAGTTCTCCAGGATGGCCTTGGGCTTGCAAACCTCCTGCCTCAGACTCCCAAATAGTGAAAGTCATTGCAGTCCTGCCCATCCAGGTCCCACTTACCACTCATTGTGAACATTCAGAAACCTCTGTAGGGAGCAGAGCTCAGGAGTAGAGCATGTGCTTGGCTCTCATAAGCTAGCACCTCCTCAAAAAAAAGGTCTATACAAGCTGTCTTGAAATAGCTGCCAGCCACTGCTATTCTGTACTAGTGGACTTTAGAAGCTTTTTCTCCTGGGAACTTTTCATCTCTTCACTTGGTAACGATTCTTTTCAACTCCACCTTTCTAGACTTTAAAAAAAAAAATTATTTTATGTGCCTGCCTGCATGCACATGTGTACCACACGCATGCAGTGCTCAGATACGCCAGAAAGGGGTATCAGATCCCCTAGAACTGGCTGTTAGCCATCATGTGGGCACCAGGAACCAAAACCTGGGCCTCCACGCCCAGATTCATTTACTTTCTTCAGCTCAGCCTTGCCTCCTAATGGTCCCGCCTCATCCTCAAAACAGTTGGGAACCAAGCCTATGGAGGACAGTTCATACGCAAGCCATTCCTGACGTTCAGATGTCCTTAGCTACCAAAGACTCATGCCCATCTTCGCACGCAAAATGTCTTCAATACTTCTCTTAAGACTCTCCAAAGTCTCAACCATTCCAGTGTGACTCAAAAACCCAAGTCTAAAGCATCTTCAAAGACAAACTCTTAGTTGTGAGCCCCTACAAAATTGAAAAATCAAGTTACATATTTACAATATCCAGTAACATGGTTTAAATGTTCCCATTCCAGAAGGAAGAGGGGCGGGTGTAGACATGCTGAAAGGAACAGTAAAAGACTGAACCCCAGTCTGGCAGACATTTAATCCTGTACCTCTGGCCCCAAAGGGTCATCACTATGGCCTTGCTGGCTTTAGCATGTATGGCCTCTCTTGGGCTGGCTCTACCTATTGCTTGCAGCTTTCCTCGGCGGACGTCCTTAGTCCCAGCATCCTCAGCTTCCTGAACTGCAGCTCAGGCACTCTCAGAACCTAGTTCATCCCTCGGCTGCTGATAGAAATTCTCATCCTGGAACACAGAACTGAGTCTCACAAGCTTTCTTCTGGAATCTGACTAAAAGTTTCTATGGCCCACAAATTTATTTATGTTCTGCATGCCTACAAAAACCAGTCATGCAGATAACAATAGGTTGTCACCAACTTGAGCAATGGCCAGGCCCCACCAGATGGTAGAGACTGTGGCCTCTGAATAGCTAACCATAAAGACTCTTCTGTGGGTGACCCTTGCAAGAACTCTTCTCAAAGTTTTTCAAGTGATTGTACTTCTTCACACCTTCAGAGCCTTGAGTCTCTGATGGATGGTGTCTGGTTAGCTCTTGAGATGCCCTCAAAAAACCTGTGGTCCAGGTGCACAGAACTTAGTTGTTTTTGTTTTTGTTTTTAAATCTCTTTAACCCTATCTTCCCTGAAGGTAACTTTAACCATACACCTTTTTCTGACAAAATTGCAAAGTTTTCAAGTCTTTCCACTCTTTCATTCTTGGGGGGGTTTTTTTGTTGTGTTTTTTTTTTTTTTTATGAGACAGGATTTCTCTGTGTAGCCCTGGCTGTCCTGGAACTCATTCTGTAGACCAGGCTGGTCTCGAACTCAGAAATCCACCTGCCTCTGCCTCCAGAGTCCTGGGATTAAAGGCGTGTGCCACCACTGCCCAGCTCATTCTTGATTCTTAATGTAAACCTGGCTAAAGCTAGCTAGGAATAGACTAAGTATCAAGCTGTCTTAAAATTCTCTCCATCTGGGCCAGGTATCGTGTCTCATACCTTTAATCCCAGCACTCGGGAGACAGAGGCAGGAGATCTCTGTGAGTGAGTTCAGGCCAGCCTGGTTGACAGTGAGTTCCAGGAGAGCCAGAGCTGTGTAGAGAGAAACATGTCTCACAGAAACTTTTTTCTCTATCTGATTAATTAGTCTACCACCTTTAAATTTAGCCTTCTATAAAGTCTCAAAACCTGGGCAAACTGTAGGAAACTTCTTTGCCCCAGTGCAGCATTGTCTTGCTGTGAAGAAAAACCATGACCAAGGCAACTCTTTAAAAAAACAACAACAACAACACTTATTTTATTTCATTTATTTTTGCTTTTCAGGATAGGGTTTCTCTTTATATCCCTGGCTGTCCTTAATTCACTCTGTAGACCAGGCTGGCCTTGAATTCAGAAATCTGCCTGCCTCTGCCTCTGAGTGCTGGCATTAGAGGTGTGTGCACCACCATGCCCAGATAAAAGGAAGCATTAGTTAGGGGCTTGCTTATAGTTTCTGAAGGTTAGTCCATGATCATCACGGTGGGAGCAGTCAGGCATGGCCGTAGAGCTGAGGGTTCTACATCCTGATCCACAGGCAGCAAGCAGAAAGAGAGAGAGACTGGGACTGGAGTAGTATTTGAAATCTCAAAGCCCACCCCAAAGTGACACACTTCCTCCAACAAGGAGGTATAACACTTCTTAATCCTTCCCAAATGGTTTCACTAACTGGAGATCAAGAACTCAAACATTGAGTCTATGGGGCCACTCTCATTCAAATCACCACAAACATGGATGGTCTCTAATCCTTTGTGAGTCATGTTCCTGTCTGAAACTTCCTGAACAATTTTTATTGTTCACAGTTCTAGCAGCATTCTGGACTTCTGCACTCTCAACACTGTGGCTCCCTAAACTTTGCTTACATCACCCTAGGGTTTCTCCATTACTTCTCCAGAATTTTCCAGATTCCACAGGTCAGTTCCAAGTTTCTAAACCACATGGTCAGACAGTCCTGGCAACGCCACCTGGCAGGTATTCTGTATTCGTCAGACTTTTCATCTCTGTGACAAACGCACCAGGGAAACAGCCCAAAAGGAAAGATCCGGTTTGGCTTGCAGATTCAGAGCTTCCCTCCCCTGGTTCTGTGGCTTCTCAGTCAGAGCCTAGTGGCAGTGGTTGAATGAAGCAGCTTACCTCATGGTGGCCAGGACAGAGAGGAGACAGGAAGGGTCCAGGTGTGAGGCATAACATTCAAAATCATGTGCCCCGCGACTTTTTGTGACAGTTTGAATAAGATGTCCCTTGTCCGAAGCATTGATTCCCAGATGGTGGCTGTTTGGAAAGGATTAGGCGAATGTAGCCTCGTTGGAGGAGATGCTCAAAGGAGAAAGCAAAAGACACAGTCAATAAGACAAAAAGGCCACCAACAGATTGGGAAAGGATCTTTACCTATCCCAAATCGGATAGGGGACTAATATCCAATATATATAAAGAACTCAAGAAGGTGGACTCCAGAAAATCAAATAACCCCATTAAAAAATGGGGCTCAGAGCTGAACAAAGAATTCTCACCTGAGGAATACCGAATGGCAGAGAAGCACCTGAAAAAATGTTCAACATCCTTAATCATCAGGGAAATGCAAATCAAAACAACACTGAGATTCCACTTCACTCCAGTCAGAATGGCAAAGATCAAAAACTCAGGTGACAGCAGATGCTGGCGAGGATGTGGAGAAAGGGGAACACTCCTCCATTGTTGGTGGGATAGCAAGCTTGTACAACCACTCTGGAAATCAGTCTGGCGGTTCCTCAGAAAATTGGACATAGTACTACCGGAGGATCCCGCAATACCTCTCCTGGGCATATATCCAGAAGATGTCCCAACCGGTAAGAAGAACACATGCTCCACTATGTTCATAGCAGCCTTGTTTATAATAGCCAGAAGCTGGAAAGAACCCAGATGCCTCTCAACAGAGGAATGGATACAGAAAATGTGGTACATTTACACAATGGAATACTACTCAGCTATTTAAAAAAATGAATTTATGAAATTCCTATGCAAATGGATGGACCTGGAGGGCATCATCCTGAGTGAGGTAACACAATCACAAAGGAACTCACACAATATGTACTCACTGATAAGTGGATATTAGCCCAGAAACTTAGGATACCCAAGATATAAGATACAACTTGCCAAACGCATGAAATTCAAGAAGAACGAAGACCAAAGTGTGGACACTTTACCCTTTCTTAGAAATGGGAACAAAACACCCATAGAAGGAGTTACAGAGACAAAATGTGGAGCTGTGACGAAAGGATGGACCATCTAGTGATTGCCATATGCAGGGATCCATCCCATAATCAGCTTCCAAATGCTGACACCATTGCATACACTAGCAAGATTTCGCTGAAAGGACCCAGATATAGCTCTCTCTTGTGAGACTATGCCGGGGCCTAGCAAACACAGAAGTGGATGATCACAGTCAGCTATTGGATGGGTCACAGGACCCCTAATGGAGGAGCTAGAGAAATTACCCAAGGAGCTAAAGGGAACTGCAACCCTATAGGTGGAACAACAATATAAACTAACCAGTACCGGGGAGCTCTTGTCTTTAGCTGTATATGTATCAAAAGATGGCCTAGTCGGCCATCACTGCAAAGAGAGGCCCATTGGACTTGCAAACTTTATATGCCCCAGTACAGGGGAACGCCAGGGCCAAATAGGGGGAGTGGGTGGGTAGGGGATTGGGGGGGTGGGTATGGGGGACCTTTGGGATAGCATTGAAAATGTAAACGAGGAAAATACCTAATTAAAAAAAAAAAGGAGATGCGACTTAGAGGCTTCACTACTTCCCACCACCCCCACTGTGCTCTCTGCCTCCTGCTTTTGGGTCAAGATGTGAGCTCTCAGCTGTTCCTGCCACAATGCCTTTGGCCTGCCATCAATGACTCTAACCTACTTAAATTCTTTTATAAGTTGCCTTGGTCGTGATGTTTTGTCACAGCAATAGGAAAATAACTGCAACATCTGTGTCACTCAGGAAGGCTTCACATCTTCAAGTTTCATTATCTCCTAAATTAGTGCCACCAACTAAGCACCAGGCTTTGGACCCGTGAGCCTTTGGAGGACATTTCATATTGAAACCATAATGTTTCTCAACCATAGGGGAATGAAACTGGAAACCCACTGTTACTCTGTTGACATTTTTAAAAATGTATTAAATCTTTGATGATTTCATGCAATGTAGTTTGATCATATTTACCCTTCAGTCCTCTCCCCAGTTCCTCCTAGGTCCACCCCCACGCATGCATCAATTTTGTTTTGTCTCTGTCTCTCTCTCTGTCTCTCTGTCTGTCTCTGTCTCTCTCTCTCACACACACACACACACACACACACATAAACCCATTCAGTCCAATTTGTGCTGCCCATATAACTCCTGGATATGGGACCACTCACTAGAGTGTCATCAACCTACCAGGAACCAAACCCTTAAAGAAAACAGACTCTCCCTCGATAAGAAGCCATTAATCATCCATTGCTCCTCAGTTAGAGGTAGGGACTCAGGAACTCTTTCCCCCATGCTTGAATGATGGCCAGCTTGGTCTGTGCAGGCAGCCACAGCCGCGGTGACATTGAGTGCAGTGTTGCTGCACATGACAATGTAGTAAGTCATGTCTTCACTCTGCTTCTCCCCAACCTCTGGCTCCGACAGTCGTTCTGTGTCTTCTACAATGGTCCCTAAGCCTTGGCATATGAGACAGATGTCCCATATGCTGACAAAATTTAAGAAACTCAAATACATGGATATAAAAACACTTAAGAAAAATAGAGACGAGAAGGAGGTGGAAGAGGAGGGAAATGCACTCCTAACTGATATAGTGACATCAACCTGTGTTGTCCTAGGAAGACAGCGCAAGCTCAGAGGTTTGGAACCAGCCCAAACAAGACAGACCCTGTCTCTTTAAAAACAAACATATTCCCAAATAACCAGTGTGTAAGAGGAGAAGTTAAGTAATATCTTAAGACGGATGAAAATAAAGATACAAAATGCCAAAAATATTTGGGATGCACCTGAGTTAGTGTTTAGGAGGAAATCTAAAGTTTCATAAGGATACATTAAAAAAAAAAATCCTACCTTAAGACCATGAGAAAAGGGAAGCAGGCAGCTCCTAAAAGAAGCAGAGTATAAATTAACATAGGAATCAAGGAAAGTTGGACACTGTAGGTCAGAACTTAGAGGGCTGAGGTCGCTGGCTCCTAAGTTTCAGACCAGCTACATAGATCCTGGGTAGGCAGGGGAGGCAGGGATGGTGGACGGAGAAAGAATGAATGAAAGACAAACAGGCTGGAGAGATGGCTCGGTGGTTAACAGCACTGGCTGTTCTTCCAGAGGTCCTGAGTTCAATTCCCAGCAACCACATGGGTGGCTCACAACCATCTGTAATGGGATCTGATGCCCTCTTCTGGTGTGCCTGAAGACAGCGACAGTGTACTTACACACATGAAATAAATAAATAAATAAATAAATAAATAAATCTTTTGAGAGGGGGGGAAGGACTAGAGGAAGGGGGAGAGTAGAAGGAGAAAAGGAAAAAGGAAGGAATAAAAACAGACTAGAATATAGAGAAAAATCAAACTGAATGTCGGTTCTTGGTCTCGTGTAGCCCAGGATGGCCTCCAACTTACTATATACCTGAGGATGTCCAAGAGCTCATTTCCTACCTGAATTCTGAGATTGCAGACCTGTGTCACCATGCCTAGTGCTTCATGGGGTTCAATTGGCTCCATTCTTCTGGTCTTCCCCGAGGGACAACATCATGACAACAGGCATGAGTGGAAGAGAGGCTGGAAGGCCTTTGCCCTACTGACCAAGAAAACAAGAAAGAAGACTCAGATGGCCAAATCAGAAATGAATGGGAGAAGAGGGGTCCCAGAACTGAAATGTCTGAGACAAGAGGATTAGCCTGAGGTCT
This sequence comes from Mus musculus, assembly GCF_000001635.26. Taxonomy (NCBI): domain Eukaryota; kingdom Metazoa; phylum Chordata; class Mammalia; order Rodentia; family Muridae; genus Mus; species Mus musculus. Next base: position 26,922 of record NT_166317.2, read on the forward strand.
AGCCTGGGCAATATGTGAGACCCCCATCTCAAAAGACAAGAAAAATAATAATGAGAGAGAGAATTGGTCCTTTTCTGAAGTGTCTTCCACAGGCTCCTGGACTGAATTCCTGGCTCCACCTTCTATTTTAGGAGGTTCTAGAGGCTTCAGGAAGTAGGGCCTAGCTGGAGGGTGCCGGTCACTAAGGGGCCTTGGGGCTTTCTTTTTTAAATCTATTTTGTCTCAGGCCTCTCTCTCTCTTTCCTTCCTAAGGTAAACAGCCCTCTCCTCCACATAGTCCAGTTGCCATGATGCTCTGCCTCATAGAAGCCTAGGAGCATGGACCCAAGGCCCATGGCTTCAACTCTCTGAAGCTAAAACTCTCTCTTATGTTATTTCTGTCAGGTATATGGGGGCATAATGATCAGGTGACCAATATAGAATGGCAGGTCACTGCCTGCTTTAGTTAGCGTTTTATTGTTGTGGACAAACACCACATTATGCTTTAACATAATTTTTAATGGTCCCATATTTTCTGGGGATCCAGAAAAGAATGTATTCTCTTTTTTTAAAATTAGGTATTTTCCTCATTTACATTTCCAATGCTATCCCAAAAGTCCCCCATACCCTTTCCCCCCACTCCCCCCCACTCCCCTACCAACCCACTCCCACTTTTTCGCCCTGGCGTTCCCCTGTACTGGGGCATATAAAGTTTGCAAGTCCAATGGGCCTCTCTTTCCAGTAATGGCCGACTAGGCCATCTTTTGATACAGATGCAGCTAGAGTCAAGAGCTCCGGGGTACTGGTTAGTTCATAATGTTCTTCCACCTATAGGGTTGCAGATCCCTTTAGCTCCTTGGGTACTTTCTCTAGCTCCTCCATTGGGGGCCCTGGGATCCATCCAATAGCTGACTGTGAGCATCCACTTCTGTGTTTGCTAGGCCCCGGTGTAGTTTCCCAAGGCAACTCTTATAAGGACACCATTTCATTGGGGCTGGTTTGCAGATTCAGAGGTTCATTCCAGTATCATCAAGGCGGAGCATGGCAGTGTCCAGACAGGCGTGGGGCAGGTGAAGCTGAAAATTCTGTCTTCATCCAAAGGCAAACAGGAAAAGACTAGCTTCCAGGCAGCTAGGAAGAGGGTCTTAAAGCCCACACCCACAGTGATACACCTACTCCAAGGCAACACCTCCAGACAGTGCCACTCCCTGGCCCAAACAGTCAAACCACTACATTCTGCTCCCTGGCCCCCAGAGACTTGCTCAAACATATGAGTCTATGAGGGCCATACCTACACATGGAATAATGCAAAATACATTTAGTCCTACTTCCAAAGCCTCCATAGTCTATAGCAGTCTCAACAATGTCCAAAGTCCAAAGTTCAAAGTCTCTTCTGAGATTCATCTAATCACTTAACTGTCATCCCCAAAGAAAGACAGGGAACCAGCTGGGCAAACGTCAAACTCTGCATCTCCATGTCTGATGTCCAAGCAGTCTCCAGATCTCCAACTCCTTTTTCATTTTTGTTGACTGCAACAAACGTCTTTCTCCTGGGCTGGTTGCACTCCCTGTTGGCAGCTTTCCTTGGCTAGTATCCCATTGCTCTGGCATCTTTAATATCTTGGGGTATCCAAGTAAACTTCAACTTTACAGCTCCTTGTTCCAATGTCTGGGATCTACCCATGATCTCCTGGACTCCTCCAAAGGGCGCAGGTCACTTCTCCAGCTCTGCCCTCTGTAGCATTCTAGGCTCTGGTTGACCTACTCCACTGCTGCTGCTGTTCTTGGTGATCATCCCATAGTGCTGGCATCTCCAATACACTGGGGTCTTTTGCTGCAACTAGGCTTCACCAATAGCCTCTCATAGGTTTTCTTTATGGTGCCAAACCTCAGCTTCTTTGCATGACCCCTTCAGTCCTGGGCCATCAACTGCAATTCAGACTGTACCTTCACCAATGACCTTCCATGGCCATTCACAGTGCCAAGCCTCAGCTATTCTTCATAACACCTTCATGCCTTCAAAGCCAGTACCACCTGGGTGACTCTTACACATTACCAAGTCCAGGTGCAACAAGAGGTACAACCTTGGCTATCTCTGTGATCTCAGAAAACACTTCCCAGAAGATTTCACCCCAGTGATGCTGGTCTCCTCCTAATCACCACTAATTCCTTAGCTCCTGCTACCTAGGATCAATTGTCCCAGGAGTCCCTTCTATTTTTTTACTCTAAAGCCAGTGCCACATATTCAAAACTTCTGAGTTCTGTTGTCTAAGCCTTACTATCTTGAACCTTGTACTCAGTAGATTGACCTTGAACTCAGAGATCTGCATTCCTGTCTCCTGGGATTAAAGGTGTGTGCCACCATGCCTGGACCTAAATTTAGCTGGGTAGGATCTTGCCCCAAAGCCCCACTCCCTTAATCTGTTATGTCCTAGAACACAAGCTTCAGGTCCATTCTACTTCCTGATGTCGCTTCAATACTTAAACCACATATTTTGTATTTTTCCTTTCTCAGCTTGCTCCTTTTCAACTTTTGTCTTCTAGACTCAGGATTAGATTCACAGGGGTGCCCTAAAATTCTGGATTGTAGTTCATTCCAGATATAGTCAAGTTGACAACCATGAATGACCATTAAACTGCCATCCTTTTTTAAAAAAAATATTTATTTTATATATATGAGTACACTGTCACTGTCTTCAGACACACAAGAAGAGAGCATCGGATCCCATTACAGATGGTGATGAGCCACTATGTGGTTGCTGGGAATTGAACTCAAGACAGTCAGTGCTCTTAACAGCTGAGCCATCTCTCCAGTTCTACACTGCCATCTTTGAAGGAATAAACTATAAACAAATACCATGAGCCAGGTAGTGGTGGCCTCACACCTTTAATCCCAGCACTCGGGAGGCAGAGGAAGGCGGATTTCTGAGTTTGAGGCCAGCCTGGTCTACAAAGTGAGTTCCAGGACAGCCAGGATAGTTTTCACTATACAGAGAAAAACCCTGTTTTGAAAAACCAAAGAAGAAGAAGAAGAAGAAGAAGAAGAAGAAGAAGAAGAAGAAGAAGAAGAAGAAGAAGAAGAAGAAGAAGAGATGAAACAAGAAAGACTAGCTATGAACAGCTAACTGTATGATAAGAAAATAGAAAATATATAAAATGGGCAGATTTTTTTTTTCTTTTGGTGTTTTTGAGTCAGAGTTTCTCTGTGTAGCCCTGGCTGTCCTGGAACTCACTTTGTAGACCAGGCTGGCCTCGAACTCAGAAATCTGCCTGCCTCTGCCTCCCGAGTGCTGGGGTTAAAGGCGTGCGCCATCATGCCTCGCTGGGCAGATTTTTAAAAGACAATTCTGATGCTTTCAGGAGCTGAAACATGGCCTCCTTGTTAAATTGACTGGGAAAGAAATAGGAGTCTATATCAATCTACAGCAAGTAAAGAGACTGAAATAGTCATCCAACCACATACCTACCACCACCACCACATAACAGCAATGGGGGATTCTAACAGACCAGTAGGAGAAAGTTGACCCCACAGCTTCACAGACTCTTCCAAAAGCAGGAGAGCAGGAGAGCAGCACTTCCCACTTAGCCTTCTTAGGCCAATGTTAGATACCCAAGCCAGAAATCCCCACAAGTAAAACAAAAACAAAAAACTGTAGCCCACATCTCTGTTCATATGGTTACTAAAATCCCAGCAAACTAGGTCTAATTCATAAAACTCTACCCTGAGACCAAGGTCGGTGAGATTCGCCACAGGAATTCAAGGTGGGCTCAGTATCTACTCAATCAACCCTGTTCTAACACACTGCATCTACACAGCAAGAACAAAAACCCCGTTCCTCTCAAAAGACAAAGCTTTTGGCAAAATGTTCTTTCATGCTAAAGTCAGCGAGGAGGACCAGAGGGCAGGTCCTCAACTTGATGCAGTGATCTAGGAAACCCCACCAACACCTCACTTACTGAAAAAATGGTAGAAAATAGGGGTTCCCCTAAATCAGCAGCAGCTGCAGCAGGTGTAGCTTCATCCTTCTACCTGGCGTTGCACCGAAGGGTCCAGCCAGGAGAGCTAGACATGAAACCAAGAGTCTATAGTAGCTCCGGGTTTGGAAAGGAAGAAGTAAACTGATCAAAAACCCCAGTAAAACACAAATTTCATCTGAGTTGCAGGCTACAAAGTTAAAGATCTAGCAGAAGTGAGCATATGTGCGCATGCGCAGGAGACACACCTTCACTAGGAGAGGCTACAGTATCAGGAGTGTGAAGGCAGCTGGGCACCTTACTGCAACTCCATCTCAAAACAATAACACCACACACACACACACACACACACACACACACACACACACACACACACACCACTGAGGAGTAAATTATTGGAAGAAGGGCAAACTTCATAGTGTGAATACACAGTGCGACAGAAAGAAACGAGATGGGAGAAACTGATGGACGGACAGAGGGCCATGGGAGCACTGACCATGGGCATTTGTCAGAATGTTGTCACTCTGCACTTCAACCTACACAGGGAAAACTCACCCGCGGGCTTTTTGGTGCTTAGGAGTCACTGTTTATCTCAGTTCCTGTCCGGCAGGAATCCCCACAGTTTAGCTGCTTCCTGCAGCTCGAGGTCTCACGTGGGTTCCAGGCATTTCAAGATCTGATCAGAGCAAAAAGATCCACTGGCTGCCATGCAATTGATTGTCAGGCTTTGTTTCCTTGCCGGCTGTTAGCCTGAAGCCCTCAGGTCTTTCCTATGTCTGCCAGATTCCTTCCCCCCACCCCCATCCATTCAAGCTGGGGCTTGCCTGCCCCAGCAGGAGCCATCCAAGAGAGAGCCTGGGTTGTGCTTGTTACTGTTTTATTTTGTTTGGAGACAGGGTCTCACTATGCATCTCTGACTGGCCTGGGACTCACTCTGTAATTCAGACCGGCTTAGAGCTCACAGAGATCTGCCTCTACCTCCCAAGTGCTAGGATTAAGGGTGTGTACCACCATGCTGGCGAACGTTTCTACAAGGAGTTTCGTTTCGTTTTGGCTTTGCTACAGAGTTTCTATAACCCAGTTTCAGAAGGTCATCTCCTTGCTGGTGCCTGGTCGCTCACTCTAAGCAAGTCTCGCAACCCTCTCCTACATAAGGGGAAGGGATTACAAATATCTTGAATTCCGGACGGCCTGCAAGGATCACAGTCACCCTGGAGACTGTCATGGATGACAGCCTGTTATTCCCCTCCTCACCACCAGGGTGGCAAAATACTCTGCTGCAGGCGTATGGCTTCATTTGCTATGTCAGCATCTTCTTATTGAGCTATAAGCGCCACATACACACAGGTAATGGGCCACTTAACCAAACAGTAGTTGAATGGATAGCTTTACACACACACACAGTTACATTTTTGCTTATTATATGTGTGCAGTTGTATTATGTACACACACACACACACCGCATGACACACATGTAGAAATCAGAGGACATCTTCTAGGAACTGACTCCTTCCTTCCATGATAGTGGTCTCAGGGATAGAACTTGAGTCACCCAGGCTTGGCAGCAAGTACCTTTACCCACTGAGCCATCTTACTGGCCCTGAAATTATTTTTTTAAATTAAATTATATATTTTTTACAGTGATGAGGAGTACACCCAGGGCCTCACACACAATCAACGTCCCTCTACCGCTGAGCTGCATCCCATCCCTAAAAATGCTGATTTCTGAACACACAGTGAAAACGCCTGGTAGCTTAGGTAAGAAGGTGTGGCGTGCTTTGTAGTTTGATATTTGTCTGCTTGTTTTGCTGTTTTGAGATCTAATGTTAAGAGAATGTCACTCCACGAGACCACCTTAATCCTTTCATGAGGATATATCCTCCTCCAACCTCTTACACTATACGCTGAGGACCAAGCCTCCTTGTGAATTCTCTGGGCAGGGGTGTGGGAGGAGTCATGCTGAAACGCACCACATGTGCGGCATTATGCTCAACACTTGCAGAGTACTAGCACACTTCATCTAGTATTTAATGTGGCTATTTTCAGAGTTTTCTGCATTACAAAAGGCATCTCAGTACCATGGACAATTATTCCACGGATAAATTCCCATGGGGGAGGGGTGGTATAAAGTGCTTGCCCCTCTCAGGCTCTGAACACCTGGCCAGTGCCACTCCAGAGGGGACAGGACACCCAGCTCCTCCCTGCTGCCCAGCTGTGTTTGAATCTGTCCTGGTTCTCCAGCCATACCAATCTGGTCTTCTTAGTCTTTGTGTTGCTTTGTCATACGTTTCTTGGATGACTTACACAAATGAACATTTGTTGCTTGCTTAGGGGTGATTTGTGGTTTGGTTTTTTTTTTTTTTTTTTTTTTTCTTATGGAATTGTTGGCATCTGGCTCTTTTCCTCTCCCCCACTGGCAGGCTGATTCTAATCTTATTGATCTGTACGGGCTCTTTATACACTATGAAAATACGAAAAGCAAGCCATTGTGTATGTTACAAATGTCTCTTCCAATTTTGTCCTCTGTCTTTTATTCATTATCTTAGAAAATATTTTTTTCATAGAAATTTCAGTTATGAAAATAGCATTTGCTTGCAGTGAGGAGTTCACACAGCACAGAGAGATAAGAGCAGAACACAAAGGCCTTTCTCCCTACCTTCATGTTCTTTCCTCAAAATGACCACTCCAAGTCAGGGAAGATGGTCCATACCTAGAATCTGAGGCTAAAGCAGGAGAGTGGAAGCTTGGGACCAGTCTAGGCCACCCACTGCCATTAGCAAGCACATTAGAGACCACAAGACAAAGAAACTGAATCAAGCAACCGTGAGTCCCATGTTCCTGTCCCATCTGCTCCACCATGCTTAAACCAAGAGCTGACGCTGCAAAATCTCTTCACCTGCCATAGCAGACTCCAGAACTGTGAACTAATACGAACCTCTTTTCTTAATAAGCTACCAGTCTCAGATATTCTGTTATAGCAACAGAAAATGGACTAAGACAGTATTCACCTATTGATATGGGGAAAGTCCACCAAACCCTACAGAATGAAAAATCTATAATAATATCCACATCCTGATCTGGGGTAAGAATAAAATAGACTAAACCTGAGAAAACATGTAGTAACATTTAGCATTGGTTATTCCTGGTAATGAGTGAGATTACAGACATTTTATCCTTTTATCTGCATTTAAAGCCCTTCTATAGTAAATATGTTGTGCCTATAGTAATAAAAGGTAAATAAAAAGTTTTTTTTTTAAACTTTCTATTGTGAGATTTGCCTTTTTCAAGTTTTGTTTTTGCCGTTGTCCAGGATTTGGCTTTCTGCACTGCAGGCTGGACGATGTGGCCATTTCCTGCTGGAAGGGTTGTTTTTTTCCAGGTTGCCTGAGAGGCTGAAGGTTTGGAACAAACAGGAGCTGCCCACTTCTTAGCCGGGCAGCCCCCTAGGTCTGAGTCACACGCAGCCCTGGATTGCCGGCCTCACACGCTCGCCCTGTGGCCCATGCAGGCCTCGTGCCCCGCTCCAAGCTGAGTGGAGCCTCCAGGCCTGTGCACGTGAGAGGCCATTTCTGAGATGGAGCTTCCGGGGGCGAGTCTGCAGGCCTACAAGCGCCTAAGGCCAGAGAGCACCAGCATGTTTTCTTCAGCCTCTCTGACAGTTGCATGAGTTAAGATGGCCTCATTTTCGCTCATCAGATGTTAGAGCATCTCATTGAGTTTCTCTCATTTACCGCCAAAGAGACCTAACTAATAGAGCTTGGAGCCAGGTCTCCTGGGAGGTCCACAGGTAACCTTGCTCTGCTGTGAAGAATGGAAGCCACTGCTCAGCCAGCTCCTGACGCCAGGCTGGGCACAGCCTGGGCTATAGTTCCCAAGCAGTGGGCCAGTCTTGCTGATCTTTCCCTGTGCAAAGTCCCTAAAGACTTTCTAAAGTCCCCCATGCAAATCTCTCCCTGTAAGAAGAGCAAGCTGTGGGACTTAATTCGGGGGGAAGTGCTTAGCGTCTGCTTCCAAACGTCTTAATGTTTCTCCTATGGAAGAACATTCATGTACCTTTTGCCTCCTCTGCCAATACGCTGCAATGTTTAAAGAATGTTTTCTCAAGTCCCGTGTCATGGTGCACACCTGTAATCCCAACACTAGGAGGCTAAGGAAAGAATACACACACACACACACACACACACACATACACATATATATATATGCCTTTTCCTAGAACTAGAAACTGAATTCTTATCAAATATATGAATTGTAGATAGCTCCTCCTCCCATTCTGAGCCTGTCTTTCTTTTACTTGCTTAATAGTGTCTTTTTAAAAAAAGTTGTACCCAAAGATGACCTTGAACTTTAGATCCTTCTGCCTCTATCTCCAGGACTCTGGGATTAAAGTCCTGAGCCTACACACCTTCTTTAAGCAGTTCTGGGGAATCAAAACCAGGGCTTTGTGTACTCTGACAATTGAGCTACATTCCCAGCCCTCGATAATGGCGTTTTTAAAAAAAAAGATTTGTTTGTTTGTTTGTTATGCATATGAGTAAACTGTAGCTGCCTTCAGACATACCAGAAGAGGGCATCCATCGTATCCCATTATAGATCTACCATGTGGTTGCTGGGAATTGAACTCAGGACCTCTGGAAGAGCAGTTAGTGCTCTTAACCACTGAACCACTTCTCCAGCCCAATAATGTCTTTTGATACAAAGAAATTTTAATTTTAGAGTAATTCCAGTTTATATAGTTTTTCGTTTGTGGCAAGTGACTTCTGTGTCCTTTGAAATCATTGTCAAAGTGAAGGTCTTGGAGATCATTTTCCACAGCTTTGAGAAAAAGGAATATCCTGAGACTGGAGATACCAAAGCAAGAGAGGAAATAAATGGGAAACAGAGAGGGAGACCAGGATAGGCAACCTGGCTGAGAGGTGTGCCCACCACCTCCCAGTGGTCACAAGGGTCACTACCCCCAAGAACCCAGAGCCTGGAAGTGGGGTGGGGCAGAAACAGGAGAACCCTGGCACCTAGGGCCCCCTCACACACTCCTGAATGACCCTCAAGGACAGCGACCCCAAAGGGTGACAATGACTGGATGCCTGGTCTCAATTTGCTATCTGTACCTCTGAGCCCCTGACAAATTGTCAAAGGAGGAACCGTCAGGAGGCACCTCTCACAGCCTGCATGGTAAATTCCTGCTGCCATCACATGCCCAGGAGACTCTAGGAGCAGTGGGCATCTGCAGTGCTTGCTGATGGTATCTAACCGTTCGTACTTTTAGGTTTCTCACTCTGAGATACATGCACTTGTGGGAGAAACCAGTGAAGCTCCACATTCACACGGTGGCTTTAATCCCTTCTCTGTTCCCACTGCAGGACAGGAAGCTGAGGGCGAAGGCCACACTATTGCTTTGACCTGAACATGGCCAGGCTGTGCTTGGCTTGCAGCCGGTTTGGGCAGGAAACACTTGTTGCTGGGAGCCCCAGACCCTTTGTGTCTGGGTTGCCAGGGCAAGGGCTTCCAGGAGTACCTCTCTGGGTTATACTAGTCCCTCCATGAGGACTGACATCTGGGTCTCACTCATTCTACAGCCCCAGGGTGTCTTAGAAAGAAAGTCCATTTTCATGTTTTGTGGTTTTTTCCCAGGTTTGGAACCCCAGCAGCCTGCTTGACCCCACAGCAGACTCAAGTTGAATCCCAGGAGCCATGGGAACCCAGTGTCGCTAGCTTCTGACCCTGAGCTAGAGAGTCACATCCACTGTTCGTCTGGGGTGTGGGCTCTGTGTACCTCCTTGGGGGAAAGCTGGAGTTTTGTTCTCAACAGCCACTTGTGAGAAAAATCACACACAGAGAGCAAAGTAAACAGAGCCCAGGGGCAAAGCCATCATTCAACAGCAGTAGGGCTATAGCTTAGAGGCTAGTGGGGAGAGGAAAGAAACCAGGCCTGGGAGGAAGAATCTGCCAACACTGAGCTAGGGGACTCTGGGGTAGTCCAAGGAGATCAGAAGTCCACTGCATTCCCCAAGATTAATCAGCAAAGCAGGGCCAGAGCTGAGGGCAATGCTCTTTAGTATCTCCAAAGCATTTCTTTCAAAAAAAAAAAAAAGGTCTATTTATTTATATGTGTGTCTTATCTGCATATATGTCTGTGTACCAGGTCTATGCAGTGCTCATGGAGACCAGAAGATGGTGTTGGATTCCCTGGCACTATGCACTACTCTGTGGGTGCTGAGAATTGAATCTGGGTCCTCTGAAAGAGCAGCCAGTGTTCTTAAGCACTTGGCTATCTCTCCAGTCCAGTATTTCTTTTTGAATTATCATTGTGAGGACAGCCGTCATCCTTCCTCTTTTAGACTCTGACTTTGGCTGTTGCCCAAAGAAAGAAGCAATCATCAGCCCCCAGAGGACACTGTGGACATCCCCAGTGCTGCTTTGGGATGGTTAGTGTAAACCCCTCAGAGTCCCCAGGAAGAGGTTAGAACCTGGAAAACACTGACACAGGAGGAATGGGCACCGGGCAGGAAGAAACGCAGAGGGGGATCAGCACCTGGGAGAGATGAGAACCGAAAGGACTAAGGCTGTGGCACTACAATAGTAAGGGCCTGTGGTCAAAGATGGCCTTGTAGGGATGAGGAGGAGGGAGGCCAGAGAGGCAAGCTGCAGGTTGACTATGCTTCGGTGTGTGAGGTGTTACCCACACTCCTTTGAAAGTGGTAGGGCCCCTGAGAAGCCCAGGGTTTCTGAATGACCTCACGCTGTCAGGAAGCTCCCACTTCCTGTTTCTAAGAATAAAGGTAAACAGAGCTGCCTGAAGGATCTTCTGGCAGCTCCTGACCCGACCCTGCAAGCCTCAGCTGCTGGTGGGGCTTTCAGTTGAGTCTCCTGGCTGTTAAAGCCATCTGTAGCTGCCATGCTCCTTGGGGTTTGGGTTGGACTCTCAGAGACCTCCTTACCGCCTATCTAGGCTGTCCCAACCGCTCAGAAAGAGCTGAACCCTCTTCTTGACATCCCCAGCCAACAGTGGTAGCCACCATGTTCCTGCCTGCTCAGCAGCCCTTCCTCAGCGTCTGAACCTTAGCTGTCTATTGGGAGCCCCACCTCTGCTTTCAAAGAGCGGCTGCCCTGTACCAGCTGAAGGAGGGAGGGCAGGGCATTAGCCCCTCACCCGGAAAGCCTGGTGGCTCTTGATTAAAAGCTGGCAAAGAGAATTTCTTTTTGAGGAAGAGGTCATATTACTACCTGGCAGCCATTGTGTGTGTGTGTGTGTGTGTGTGTGTGAGAGAGAGAGAGAGAGAGAGAGAGAGAGAGAGAGAATCATTGAATCATTACTGAGGCAATCTGTGTTCACTGTCTTTTCAATGGAATGAGCCAGTGATTTCTTGTTTGTGTATCAGCCAGTTTGATCAGAGTTTCTGTCCCAGGGACAACACTCTGGTGGATCCAGGGAGCCTCTTCTGGAAGACCACCAGGATGTGGCTTGGTGCTGGCTTGTCATGGAGTCCTAAGTAACCTGCTCACAAACACTAAGATGTGAGTAAGCTAGGGAAGTGAGCCCTGGCGGCTGGGTGAGACTGCAAGCCTGTGGGTGGTCTTTGAGGTGGTTCAAGTACAGCCAGAGATTTCCTGAGGCCAAAGCTGAATGAGACTCACAGGACTAGCGGGCCTACCTTGAGGCCCAAAGGGACAGGCATTACCCAGGACCCAGCTCTCAGACAAGCTCTGTCTACTCAGCAAATACCAGGAAACAAACGAAGCCTTGTCTCTCGCCCCCAAATCAGACTCAGACCCTCGAGCCGCAGCAGTGAGTAGCTTCCCCCACCCCACCCCCAAAGCCTCCCATGGACAAAGATTCTCCTTAAACAGAAGCTTCATCAACTTGGAATGGACCAAGAGACCCTGGTTCTGCTTGTATATCCTCAGGTACCGCAGTGCAAAAGGGGAAACTGAGGTCTAGAGAGGAGTCGTATTTATCAGAATTTGCTGTGGCCTGAAGTGTGACCCCACCAGGGATCCAGGTCCTGGGCCAGGCTATGTCTCAGCAAAGCCCACGCCTGAGGCCTGTGGTGGAGGAGGGTGGCCGATGGTTAAGTGAGTTTCCGAGGTCAGGGAGCAAGGACTGTCTGTTCATCACATGCCAGGGCTTTTGTCCCCAGTCAGGATAAAGGATTTGACAGCCTCACAAAAAGAACTCGCAGTTCCCAAGGAGCAGGAGGGATCTCAAAAAAGAAGGTGACCCCAGACAGGCAGGCTGTGCTGAGCTGAAGGACATTGAGCACGTGGGGGTTCGGGCTGTGGCCAGAGCTCCATAGCTCCGCAGATGGCAGGTCAAGGAAGTTGGGTTGTTGTGGGGATCCCCCACCCCCTTCCTTTACAGCTCTACATTCTGGATGTGTCGCTCCAAGTCTCCCGTTAGTGGGAACATTCTAAACGAGGAGCCAAAGCAAGGCGTCTGTGAGCGGAGGCATGGGTTTCGGCAGGGGGATGACTGTGAGCGTGATCTCAACTTTGGATGCTACTGAGAAGATGCTTTTCCATCGCTGCAAATTCCCTCAGCCCTCCACCTGCTGGACCAGCCAGACTGAGCTCCCAGGAAGCCACTCCTTATTCCTGTATGCTGCAGGTACCCACTCCAGAGGGCCACAGGCGAGGCGAGGCGGGGCAGGGCACATCACGGCACAGCTGCATCTTCCTCAGCCTCTCTGGTGACTCAACTCAGTCTTGTTTATCTGAAGAGGCAGAGAAGCCCCTGGTGGCTTTCTTCTTGATGGCTGGTTCTCCGTGTCTGAGTTGATTGAGGTTAGTTGGCTGTTGTGGTTTGAATCTGAAACATCTCCAAGAGGATTGCTTTGGATACAGGGTCCTCAGTTGGGAGACACTCCTTTGGGAGTGTCTGAAAGCTTGGGGGGTGGGCACCCTGGAAAAAGTTGCTGAGACTCTGGTGTTAGCACAAGCTCCACCCCACAGTTTCTTGGCAATAGCCAGGTAAGCCTGACTCACTATAAAAGGGGCTACTTCCCCCTCTTCACTCTCTTGTACCTCTCTTGCTCTTTCTCTGCTTTTCTTTCCCCCTCCCCATCCCCTTCCCCCTCCCCTCCCCATCCCCTTCCCCCCCCACCACGTGCTCATGGCCCACCTCTACTCCTCTACTCTTCTACTTCTTCTCTCTCTCTCTCTCTCTCTCTCTCTCTCTCTCTCTCTCTCTCTCTCTCTCTCTGCCTTTCTCTGCCTCTACTACCCTCTTGACTCTCCTCCCCATGCTCTTAATAAACTCTATTCTATATTATACCATCCTGTGGCTGGTCCCTTGAAGAAGGGATACCTCAGCGTGGGACCACCTAGGCACCCCCGTTCCCACACCTCACCACATCTCCATAGAACATATCCTCCCTCTCTTTATCGTTTTATAAACACATTGCTTGGTCCTTAGTGTATTATTCCTGGTTTCTTCTTGTCATTCTGTTTCCTGGTACACTGCGATGTGAATGATGAATGACCTCTACCACTAAGTCCTACTACCATGAACTTCTGGCCCACGCTTCCCAGACATGATAGGCAGAATCCTCTGAGACTGTGGACCAAACTAAATCTTTCATCCTTCAGGTTGTTCTGTCAGGATTTTTGTCACAACAATGCAAAATACAATGCTAGGCATGGTGGAGCAGGGGTTAGAGGCAAGTGGATCTCTGTGAGTTCAAAAACAGCCTTGCCTGCATAGTGAGTTCCAGGACAGCCAGGGCTACACAGTGAGACCCTGTGTCTTAGTTTCTATTGCTGTGATGAAACACCATGACCAAAAGCAACCTAAGAGGGAGGAAAGGGTTTCATATAACAGTTCATTATCAAAGGTAGTCAGAACAGGAACCTAAGGAGGGTGCTGCTTACTGGCTTATTCCCCATGGCTTGCTCAGCCTACTTTCTTATAGCACCCAAGTCCACCAGCCCAGGAGTGTGCCCATTCACAATGGCCTGAGCCCTCCCACTTCAATCACTAAATAAGAAATTGCCTTACAGGCTTGCCTACAGCCTCATCTAATGGAGACATTTTCTCAATTTAAGTTCCCTCTTCTCAGATGACTCTAACTTGTGTCAAGTTGACATAAGATTAGCCAGTACACCCTGTCTCAGATGGAAACAAAACACAACAAAACAACAATGCTCTAGGTATACAGCTCACAATACTATACCAATGGGCTTGGCTGTTCAAGCAGGGGCCATAGTGTCCAGACTTAGTCTTAGTAAATCCCTAGGGCTGATCTTTGAGGCAATGTGGTGGTTTGAATATGCTTGGCCCAGGGAATAGCACTATTTGGAGGTGTGGCCTTGTTAGAGGAAATTTTAAGACCTTTATCCTAACTGCCTAAAAGCCAGTCTTCTCCTAGCTGCCTTCAGATGAAGAGGTAGAACTCTCAGCTCCTCCTGCACTGCCATGCTCCTGCCTTGATGATAATAGACCGGACCTTTGAACCTGTAAGCCAACCCCAATTAAATGTTGTTCTTATAAGAGTTGTCTTGGTCACGGTGTCTGTTCACAGCAGTAAAACCCTAAGACAGGCAACATCACAAAGATTTACTAAGGAATAGACCTGACTTGGGTCAGAGAAAAAAGGAACCAGAACAAATTTAGTTCAGTAGGACAAGGCATACATGCATACACACACACACACATACTTATGCGGCTCTGCTTCATCTGAGCTGAGAGATGCCTCAGTAGTAGAGAGATCATTTACATAGCATGTGTGGTGCTCTGGATTCAACCCCCAGCACTATTTAAAAAATAAAAAAGATGCACAGACAGGTGTGTGGGAAAGGCAAGAGTCAGATGGCAACCCGGAGTGGTCTTGGTTCTCTGGGCTCAACTCCATGCTCTCCTCTCTCCCCTGATGCTTCATAGAGAGCTCAGCAGGTCCCAGCCCCAGACTCTCCAGACTTATTAACTCTGCTGTACTCTGTCCCTGAAAGTCTCATGTCTGCTCACACAAAGAGACAGTGGGACACAGTGTTTCTCCTCTGTCTTGTCCTTGTAGGGCCACCCCTGCAGTGGAACTCTCTGGTGGGGTCACTCCTGTCTCCACCTCTAAAATTCTGACTCACACATAGGACCAATGTGCTCCTCACAGCGCTGCAGGTTTGGGACATTAGGCAAAAAAATCAGGACAGAGCCAGGTGTGGTGACACACCAGCAAACCCAGCGTTTTTGGAGGCTGCAGCAGGAGGGCTGAGTGAGAGAGCAGCCAGGGTCGCATAGTGAGACCTTATATCAAGAAACCAAAGTGGATTAGCAACAAAGTCACAGTGGGTGAAATGACCCTTGAGACTATCCAAGGACTGTGGTGACAAATGTACCCTGTCAATCAGCCCAGCCTCTCTGCCATTTGTGTGCAGTGGCTCCTCCAGAGGCCCCTCATCTCTCTACTCTGAGGTTCCGAGAGACCTCAGCGTCCATAGCCCCCGTCACACTCACCGAGTGAGTGAGAGGGCCAGGAGAAAGCACCATGACCTTTCTGAACACCCCTTTGTCATGGCAAGCACGTGGAGGGGTGTGACCTCATAGCTGGTATCGTCAGACATAGACTGGTCTGAGAAACAGACCTTGCAGATCCTGAGGGCTCTGAATAAAGGCATTCCAAAGCAGCAGACGGGACAAGAAGCCTGAAGGTCAGGCATTTCAGGAGGCTCTGTTGCTTGGCCGCGCAGCAGGTCCCCAACCCCCTCTCCTTCCTCAGCCAGTGTCAGTCTACGTTTTATAACCTCACACTGGAAGCCTCGTGGACACAAAACAGCTGCTGCAGCCCTCAGACATCAGAAGCACAGACATGCAGGAAGCGTCAAAATCAAAGGTCCCTCGTTTTCAGTATTTTATTTTTTAAAATGCCCCAGAAAATTTCCTCTTATACCGCATTAGCTAGTTTAGTGAGATGTCAGTCTGGGCTGCCTGGGAAGCTAGGAAAACCAGCAGTTGGCAAAGAGGAAGGACACTTGGCTTAGTCCGGTCATGACTCATGCACTCGGCCGGGGTACTTTGCTACCTGAAGCAAACTCCGGCCTGTTAGCAAAAGGTGTGCTTGTCAGCAGTGGGGAGGGAACGCTGTTGGGTAGCCAGCTGGCAGCTCGACTCATTTCCTCAATTAAACATGACACTCCGCGGAGTGCCTGTCATTACTCCCATTTTACAGATGATAAAACAGAGACATTTAGGAACTTTCCTGAGGTAACACAGGTGCCTGGGGGTTCACCCCAGGTCTGTCTCTATCAAGCATGCTCCTAATGCTCACTGGGGGACCTGCTATACAGGTGCCCCTTACAACCGTGAACATTATGAGGAAGAGCTTCATTGTTTCATCTTTGTATCAAGCCAGTGTCTTGGAATGGATAGTGATCTACAGAGTTACTCTAAGCAACCATTCGGTTTTGATACTTGCTGCCTTGCAACTTATTTGAAAGCACTTGAACCAGGCCTGCCACTGTTAGTAATCCACCCGTCAGCTCTGTATTGTTTTCCACTGGTTCCTGCAGGTTCCTGAAGTCCTGGGCACACTTCCAATGTAAATATCAGCAAATGATGGAAATTTGGGGGAAGGAGAAGAGGGTGAAAGACCAGTCGAGGCCCAAGAGTGTCAGTTCCTCATTAACTTTGGAGCCATGGAAAGTTCTTTGTTCCTGCTTGCTGGCTTCTTGCCTCCAGGATCTGGGTGGGTATTACCCTGGGCCAGCTTCCTGCTCAGAACACAGACAGTCTGGCTAACAGAAGCCAGAGCCAAGCTGGGTTTTTGAGAATAGACTTGGAGCCAGGGGGTCACCGCTCAGGAGCAATAGCCTGGTCCCCTCTGTGGGTGTCCCCACCATCAGTTCCAAGGTGACTATGACAGGGAACTCCCACATTTCTCACTTCACATAGAGAAAAGTGGGGTTCAGGGACACAGCGCATCTGTTCACGGCCACACAGTAGCGCTTCAGCGATGGCCTTTGCAGGTGGAGCTCCTCCCCGTAGTCAAGGGTGACTGGTAGGATTCGTGGCCACCTCAGCACTTTCCCAGGCTGTAACTCAGGGCTCAAGAGAAGAGTCAGGGTGTGTTAACAGCCCAGCCACACAGGGCCAAGTGCTCTGGTACAAATATCTGGCGGTTTCCATCCACAGTGCCACAGCTAAGAGCTGAGGCTCAAGGTCCAGAAGGCTGGGTGAACTTCCTGCTCTACTGTCCACCAGGGTGTAGCTTTGCCTCATCTGGTGTAGAGAAGTTGTCCTTTGAAGGATAACAGTGAAGAGGCCAGCTCTTCTGAGACAGGAGGATGGCAAGTTTCAGGCCAGCCTGGCTGAGGAGACCCAGTCTCACAACAAGGTATTTAGCTACCTAACTAAGCAATGCAGCAGCAGCAGCAGCAGCAGCAGCAGCAGCAGCAGCAGCAGCAGCAGCAGCAGCAGCAGCAGCTTAGATCAGGCCCCCTGAGTTACTAGCTGTTGTTCTTCCCCACCCTGAGACCCTGCCTAGAGACACACTCCCCACCCCACCTCCAGCAGCTGCTCTGGTGAATAATCCACCAAGAGGGCCTGGGTTGATTTGGATATGCAACTGAGGGGCGTGGCCCCAGGGAATTTAAGGCAAATAGAACTCAACTTGCAAATTCTGATATTTTCATGGAGTGTGGTTGTTGGAGGCCAGAAAACACAGCCCCAAGGGAGGTCCCTTTCACCCAGATCCAATGACATCCGCTGTGGGCTAACCACTCCGGGAGTCACCACACTGAGTAGTAATAGATTCCCCTACTCTCCTGAGCCATAAGTTGTACCATCAGGGAAAGTCCCCTAGAGAGGTAGAGGACATTCCTAGGTCACACAGAGCCAGCTCTGGGTCAGGTCAGAGAGTTCTCCATGTATCTGCTCTGAGTTGGCCCAGGGCCCAGGCATCAAGTGTCTTGGACAAAGAGCCTGGCCCTGCTACGCTGAGGACCTGCCCACCTTGGTCAACTTTGCCCACATCTCTGAGCTCCCAAGCTCTACCTGGGAACCTAGAAAGGACCCAGGGCACTGGGGGTGGGGGGTGACCTGGCAGAAACAGAGCCCAGGCACTGAGCCACAATGACAGGATATCCCCAGGGAGCTGGGCTGGCTGCCCACACAGGGAACACCAGGGTGGAGACCTGGCATAGCTAGACCAGAAGGCCCCAAAGGGCACAGAGAGGGAAAGTCAGGACAGCTGGTCCCTCCAGGCAGTGAATGGCCCAGCATTGTCATGGAAAGTGTGACCACAAGCAAGAGTGAAGCAGAGGAAGTGGGGTGCCCACAAATAGAGATGTGAATTTTTTCCACTGCCCCATTCTGAGAGCCAAAGACACTACTTTTTCCTGGGGGGCCACATAACCACAGTTCACTAGCGATCTTAGAGTTAGACCTGGGTCTTTCCCACCTGCTATCTGGCTGTAGGTACAGAGTAGAAGGGGCTTCCCCAGACTCTATAGCCAGCACTGTGTCCAGGAGAACCCAGACTGGCCTAAGGACTTGACCAACCACCATCTCCAGCCCTAGCCTGGTAGAATCCAGAGAAAGGCCTACCCTGAGCCCCTCTCCAACTCTGCACTCAGGGCCTGACTCTTAGGTTCCCCAGAGGCCTCCTCTCTGTTCCACATGACAAGTTCCAGTTTTTAAGCCACGGCTCAAGGACTATAAGTTTGGCCAGTACGACAATTTCCAAGGCAAATCAGGGTTCTGTGTTAACTCACCTCCTGTGGAGGCAGACTCAGACTGGTAAGGTGTGCCCCCTTCCTGCCAGGAAGCCCCACCATTCTCATTGCCACCATGCTGGTAGTTGGAGTCCATAACTCGCCAAGAGACAGTGCCTTCGTGACAGGCACTAGGGTGGGTAAAGTGTATGGAGCCAGGAGAGAACCTCGAGAGCTGAGTAGACGTGGGCACGTTCCAGCTCCTCTCTGGGCCTTAAGCTCCCGACGTCATGATGTGATTGTGATGTTTGATGTAGCCCACGATATGAACCCTGACAGACTTGATGCTCGTTCACACCCCTCCCACCATCTCATCTACTCCACCCCCACCCCACCCCCCACCCCACCCCACCCCATTGCATTGGCAAGAATAGAATTTAATTAACATCACTGAGAATCCAATAGGTGGTGGCTCAGGTGTGGAGATGTGAGATGCACTCCTCCTTGCCCTTCAGAGCTCTAACAGCACCACCCCACCCGTGGCCTCCACCTTAGCCAGTGCTCTGTGCATCGTGTTTGCCTGAACTCTCACTGGTGGCTTCCAGTTGGTGTGTCCCTCCATGACAGGTACCATCTAAACCACACAGGTTGTCTCAGGGACAAGCCGAACTAAAGGCCATTACAAAAATCACCCTCCAGGAATGAGGGAATGTCCTAAGAGGGTTAAATGGCAGAGAAGACTGGTCTTCCAGAGAAGGTAACAGTGTAGACAAGGAGAAGGAGAAAGCAGATCTTGGAGAAGAAATAGAGACTGGTTGGTTGGGCTGGAATCTGAGGTAGCAGAAGGGCAGGGGTGTGAGCTAAGCCTGACAAGCTATCCTGGAGGACAAGCAGGGGAGCCGACCTTACTGGGAAGACCACAGGAGTCAGGGAAGGCTCAGCAAAGGAAAAGCCGCCACACAGCTGCTTTAGGAAGAGCCGTGGTTGCAGCAGGAAAGGGAGATGAGGACTTTAGAAGTAGGCCCACCCTCTCATGACATGCTACGCACTCTTCCTGAGGTCCAGGGGTACCTCTGGAGAGAGAGGACAACTTCCTGTCCTCGGTCTGGCTGGGGAGATAAGAGGGTAAGGACAGGAAGTTGCCTTAAGGAGTTAGCAGCATGGCCACTGCAGGGTCAGTCTAGATACAAGGGGAAGAGGCACAAAATGCCAAAAAGTCCAGATGGCACAAAATGCATGTGTCCTGGGCTGGCCTCGGGACCTCCAGTGCTTCTCTCTCTGTCCAAGCCCATTCCTTAAGCCCAGTAGGTGACATGTGTTTCCCTCTAGGACAAGTAACATGTGTCTCCACAGTGGACAGCTGCTATTCTATGCATGCCTTCTGGATAAGACCTAGCAGCCTCTAACCCCAGCAGAGGCTGGTAGAGCTCTGTGTTTGAGGCCAACCTGGGCTACAGAGTAAGTTCCAGGACAGCCTGGGCCACACAGTGAAACCTTGTCTCAACAAAACAAAACAAAACAAAACAAAACAAAACAAAACAAAACAAAACAAAACAAAACAAAACGACAATAGACTCAGATCAGTGCTCAGCAGTGAGAATGAGGACACATGAGGTGTGAGTATTTTGCTTTGTTTGGGTTTTAGAAGACATAGCTGGGCTGGCCTTGAACTCAAGAACCCCCTGCCCCAGCCTCTTGAGTTCAGGGACTAAAGGAATGCACTACCCGCCAGGATGAAACGCAGCAACTGTAAAAAGAATTTAGTGCAGTGCCCTTAGTGCAGGTCCTCCCCAGTGATTTTGATGGCAGACACATCCCTGCCTCATATGCAGGCTCCTTCCCATCTCAGGTCAAAAGTCTGGGTCTCTGCGGGGAAGGCAGGGCTATTCTATGCATCTAAGAAAAATTAGGGTGCTGGACTGTGGCCCCAGTGCCAGACACAGGATTATGTGGAAGGCCTTTCTCCTCAGGAAGCATATTTTCTATCCCCCTCCCTCCATGGGAGTTATGCAGCAATGGGCACCACAGGTCCCTCTGCATTTCCCATTAACCTCAGACTCTACCGAACACACCCTGGCTCCCAACCCAATGTTTTGCCTCCGATGTTACCGAAGCCTGTCTCCTACTTCCCGATAGCAGAAACCTCAAAGACCCCTAGTTGGGATTTTATTGACTGGTTTGAGTGAAAAGACAGAGTGAGCTGAGGCAGATCACGGTGTTCTTATGGCTCTATCAGAAACCCATCTCTTCGTTAATCAACTCTTTGTAGCACCGGGAACCAAAGCTGGGCTTTAGCTGGGCAGGAGTGGCTCACAAACTCAGGAGGTAGAGGCAGGTGGATCTCTTTGAGTTCGAGGCCAGCCTGGTCTACAACAATACACAGAGAAATCCTGTCTTGAAAAACAAACTAAGCAGGCCTTAGCACATGCCAGGCAAGTGCTTCTCAGTCGAGAAATAAGCCATCTCCTTTCGCTGTGGCCCCCTCTCCCTCTTTCTCTTCTTCTGCCTCCTCTTCATCTCAATTCATATAACTCTGCTAACCTCAAACTCCCAATCCTGTTGCCTCAGATTTCCTGAACCGTGAGCTATGAGCCTGTCTGCACTGCCATTCCCCTCTGATATCCAAATGTTATCCTTGAGGTGACAAGATGGCTACCAGCAATCGGTAGATAATAGAATAAAAATATTTCCCCAATGTTTTAACAAAAATCGAAGTCAATAGATCTGGTTGGCTGTGTTCTGGTCAATGCTACTTCTGAGACAACCAGTCTTTGTGGGCAGAGAACTACAGGCTGTCTCATTTTCTGAGATAGTCACACACTGGCCTTGTAGATCTCAGAAACAGGATCGTCTCTAGAGAAGCCAGAGAGTGGGGCGGGAAAGCTCCGAGGATGACAGCTGAGGAAGACAGAATGCTGCAAGGTAATGTTCTCAGCCACCCGTGGACACAATGGCCCACTCCCAGGATGCAGGAAATGGAATCCCATTACCTTGTCCTCCTCCTCCTCTTCTTCCTCCTTCTTTCTAAGCTTAGATACACTACATTGCCCAGCTCCTCTTGCAGTCAGGTGGGGCCATGTGACTGAATGACAGCCTGCAGAACGTAAGGGGAAATGACATCATCACTCCCCAGGACAGGCTCACAGAAACCTCCTATGGCTGGAGCCATGTTCTTCCTCCCTCCCTGGCTCCATGGAGCTC
The DNA here is from genome assembly GCF_000001635.26 of Mus musculus. NCBI lineage: Eukaryota > Metazoa > Chordata > Mammalia > Rodentia > Muridae > Mus > Mus musculus. The sequence continues at coordinate 48,717 of NT_166317.2, forward strand.
ATGTGGTGACCTTGCTGCCACAGTGAAGAAAGCAGAGCCACAAAAGGAAAGAGTTTGGGTCTCAGTATCACCACCCTGCCAAGTGTTCAGTCAGCTGCATGCTCTACACCATTAGAAGTAAACCTTTGTAGACTGTAGCCCTGACCTGACTTATCTTGGGCTGACTCTGTTGTGGCAGTTGCCTTACCCTGACAATTACCCTTGAGCAAAGTGAGGTTCAGAGAAACACCTAACCCAAGGCCACACAGCTGAGACGACCTGGAGCTGGACTTCTTTCTAGTCATACACAGCTTGCCCCCAAAACCAAACTAGGCTGGGAGCATTGGGGGAGGAGATAGGGGCCCATGCCTTTAATCCCAGCCCTTAGGAGGCAGAGGCAGATGGATCTCTGAGTTTGAGGTGAGCCTGGTCTGCAGAGTGAGTTCCAGAACAGCCTGGGCTACACAGAGAAACCTTGTCTCCAAAGAGCAAACCAATCAACAAAACAAACAAACAAAAAAAGAAAAAAAAACTACAAATCTCCAGAAATTTGTTCAAATACAGGCACATCTATAGAGGGACATCATCCCAGACCCTGTGACAGGGTGGAAACTCCCTCCCCAACTCTCACCCCCCCACTATCCCTCCTTCTCCCACTCTCTCCCTCCCCTACTATCCCTCCCTCCCCCACTATCCCTCTCTTTCCCACTCCCCCTCTCTTACTCTCTCCCTCCCCTGCTCTCTTTCTCCCTCTTCTACCCTCTCCCTCCCCCTCTTTCCCTCCCTTCCCCCACTCTCCTTCCCTCCCTCTCTCCCTCCCCACTCTCTCTTCTCCCCACTCTCTGTACCTTAGCTCACTCTTTCTCCTGCTCTTGACTTATCTTTGCTACCCTGCTCTTCCACCAGACACAGCACTGAGTTTGAAACCCTAATGAACTCTGGTCCCCTCCTGGTTGGAGCTTTGGCCTAAGGCTTATACTGTCAGGAGAGACTCTGCTTGGCTGAGTTCACCCTGTTCTGAATGGTTGAGCCTGTCCTACTTCTCTTCCCCTTTGTGTGTGTGTGTGTGTGTGTGTGTGTGTGTGTGTGTGTGTGTGTGTGTGTGTGTTGGGATGTATACAGGTGGCTTAACACCCCTGGAGCACCTCAGGCTCCTAATCCCCACAGTGACTCCTTTTTCTACCTCACCCTGTTGCCCTTCTCCTTAGCCTGACCCTTACCCCTTACTGAGCAAGCTGAAACCAGAAACTCTTCCTCCCCCCCCCCCATCCAGCCCCCCATTCCATCACTTCCCCAGATTAGCTCCATGGAAGATTTTTTTTAGAAGGCAAATCTGACCCTATTTCTCATTGCCTAAAAGCCTTGAGGGTAAGGACCAGTCTAATCAAGGATTGATGTCTAAATCTGTACCCACCACCACCACCCCATCTATCTTCCAGGCTGCCATTTCCTGCTTCCATGATGCAGCTGTGCTGGGACTGGGTCTCCATCCAGACACGAGGCTGAAGTTTTCCACATTTAATTCAAACATCTTGTGACAGCTTGCGACACCCAAACCTTCCCAAGGAACACCTGCCTCCTCCTGACTGTCCTCACTTGAGGTAGCCAGGCAAGATTCTGCTGGCGAATGGCCACCATCTACCCTGTGAGAGAGTTCAGAAGCTCTGGGGCTAGGTAGGCCTGGAGCTGTGAGGAAGTAGGGAGAAGAGACATGCCCTTTGGACAGCCTGCTCGTGACCTAGCCTTGAGCTGTCATCTAGGCGGAGGCAGGTACATAATTAAGAACACAGAAGTGATGGACAGGGAACGTGAATTGACTGTGTGGGACTTGGGCAAGTTTGGAGGGGTACTCAGAAGTCCTGATGAGGACAGCCAGGCAGGTGGGCATGCTGACAGGTATATTCACCTGCCAGGTAGGAGCCACCATCTTGCTCTGCTCATAGAGTTTGAAGAGAGGGTGGAGTGGTCTGGAGAAAGGGGTGGGGCTGCCAAAGCAAACAGTCAGGCCTGGGGCTGTCTTCTAGCAAAGCCAACTCACAGCTGTGGGATGGGAAAAGTGGGAGAGGCTAGGGCTGATGTCCCCTGAGGTTGGCAGAGGAGGTATAAGCCCCCAGGATGTGTGTGCTTGGGAGGGTGCAGGGTGATTGCTGCTTGAATGTCTATATCTCCATGTGTCGGGGAGGGAGGTCTCCAGTGGGAAAGTATCCCTGGGTGGCTCTGTCTCCAGCAGAGTCCTACCAAGTTTCCTAGCAACTTACAAATGAAGAGAGGCTGTCTGTGTCCTGTCCTGGTCAGAGGGAAAGGGAAGGAGGAAGATACCTGGAGATGTTGGAGTTGAAGCTTAAAATGTCAGAGTATGGTAGCATAACTTGTAATCCTAGCACTCTGGAAGCTGAGGCAGGAGGATGGCCAAGACTTTGAAGAAAGCCTGGACTACATAACAAGACCTCGTCTTAGAAAAATCCCAAGTAAACAACTAAAATGTCAGCTGGAAGGAGACACGGCCATAAAAGTAACATTCCTTTATCCCTACAGCAGCTGAGACCCAGCTGATGTCATAGAGTCTGGACAGCCTTTCCAAAGCCACTAAAAGGCCCAATCTGTCCCTGTCCTCACCAGTCAATATTTGGAAAGCATAGAGGGGTGGAAACAGGATAAAAATACTCGACTCTGGGGTGCCCATGCTCAGGCAGGCCGGAAGCTTCAGAGTGCACGGGTGCTTTGGGACCCAGGTGCAAAAAGGTAGGAACTACCCTGGCAGCCTTGGTGATTCCGCGGCTGCACTTAACCAAGAGCCAAGGAGTGGGGATGAGATCAGCTGTTCTCTTGGCTCCCCCTTTTGGAAGGTGAGTGGTCTCTGCCTTCCACCTCCGCAGGCCTGCAACCCTTTGGCACTCCCTGACAGTGCTGATATAGGGGAGTTTCCCCTGTCCCTCCCTCGGTCAGGGTCAGTCCCCGCCAGGCACCCTAAGCAAGGAACCCCTCTGCCTCGCTCGAGTTCCCGGGGATCTCTCTGAATCCCCACCGCACCATTCACCTGTTGGGGACGCTGGACTGGTAGGTAACAGCCTGGTACTTTTTACCTTCCTTCCCCACTGGGCCATTTTTGGGGTCTTAGAGATGCGAGTGTATGAAGAATGACACTCGTCGCAGGACCTTTGGGAACGTGTAAGGCGCACACATTCAGCACTAGAGGAAAGAAAGCATCAGGTTGTTTCTTCCGCAAGAGACCCCCAGTGCACTGCATCGGCTTCCCGCCAGACTCTGTGCAGAGGTGGAGCTGGGAAGTGGGGTGCCACTAAACGGACAACTGCAATTTGCAACACCCCCGGACACAACCACAAACACCCTCGAGCTCCTAGGACACAGAGAGGCGGCGACATGAAAGCAGTAGGTCCCCCAGCTTTGCAGACCGAGTTCGAGGCTCCCTGGCTCTAGCTTCAGTATGTGGACAGGAGGGTAGCATACTCGGTCCCCCGCCACCCTCGGCGGGGCGGGGCGGCGGCTGCTATTGCGGCCGGAAGGGGTGTGGGTGCAGGGCGGGTCCCGCGCCGCCCCGCCCAGAGGACGGAGCCCCGGGCACAGCATCCTGGCGCGGGCCCGGGCTGCCATAGCCACTGCCGTCGGGGAAGGTCCCAGCGTGGTCATGGCCTCCCGAGGGGCCCGCCCCGCCCCAAGCTCGCAGCACTCCACACAGTAGCCTTGAGGAGAAGCGACCTGGACGTCGCGGACGGCCGGGCAGGCAGCATGGAGGAGGCGCACCTGCTCTCCGCTGCCGACGTGCTGCGTCGCTTCTCGGTGACAGCCGAGGGCGGCTTGAGCCTGGAGCAGGTGACCGACGCGCGGGAGCGTTACGGCCCCAACGGTGAGCGTGGGTTCCTGCCCTGCAGTGGGGACCGGTTGTCCCCTCCTGACTCGGCAGGAAGCCGGGCTCAGTAAGCCTCTGCAAATGCGCGTGGGGCACCTGGTGGGGCCTCCCGGTCTCCTTCGGGGGAAGAGGAGGCAGGATTTGGCTCTCCACTCCCCATCTCGATGCACCCCTGCAATCCTTAGCCCATTTTATCCCAGAGCCTTACTGGATGCCCGCACCTGCTGTGCGATCTGCGGACACCCTGCAAGTGCAGACGCTTGAGGCCCTCTAGCCAGCGACTCCGAGGCCCAACCTATCAGGGGGTTCCGATGTCTCCCCGGAAGGTTCACTAAGGCGCCCAAGACGGTGCAGCCTGTCAGCTGTCAGCTTTGGTGCTCTTAACCCCAGTCCCAGGTCTTCCTCTTTCTGCAACCCCAAGCGGATGTGGCTGCCGGGAGTTGATGTGGGTTTGAACTGCTGAGGCAAAGACCCACCTTCTTGGAGGGGCAGGTCGGAGGTCTGGAGGAGTCTTTTCCCCAGCTGGTGATCTGGAATGGTGCCTGCCCCATCTCTGGGGACCGAGGTAGCCCACGTACTCTTTCAGTTTACTAGAGGCATGGCTTCCTCCCCTCTGTCAAGGAGCATGGGATTCTCCTTCCTGTCCAAAGTCTTGCCTGGCCAGTGCCAGTAGACCCCGTCTAGATGAGCCCCACACATTGTTAGGAGCGTGTAGTGTGGACATCAGAGGTTCCCTGCAATGTCCTCCTGTCACTCCTGGCTCAGGGCCACAGCACCTGTAAGCTTGAAGGAAAGGGGGGAGGGGGAGAGAGGGAGGGAGGGAGGGAGGAAGAGAGAGAGAGAGAGAGAGAGAGAGAGAGAGAGAGAGAGAGAGAGAGAGAGAGAGAGAGAGAGCCCAACCACTCCAAACTTCTATCTTTTTGGAGAGCCCCTCACCCTTGAGAGTTGCCAGGTACCAGAGGAACCATGCTCTGGCCTGGGTGTCCCTCTGCTCCAGGCAGTCTGGGAAGTAGGAAGAGCTGTCAGAAGGGATGCTTTGGGTTTGTATTGGTTTATGAAAACCACCTCTTATGTAAATATTATCTTTCTGGAGCAGAAATCCTTTTTCAAAAAAAATTAGTTGCTATATTTAGTTGAGCTGTGGGAGGAACTAGGAGATAAATATTATTTAATATCCCCCATTAATGACTTGGCAGTAAGGGTGCCCTTTTTCTGAAGAAAGACAGGGGTAGCAGGGTCCGTTTCAACCCTGAGGGAGGGGAAGGCGGGTCTGGGGTCTGCAGCCTACTTGATGTTACTGTGGTCCTTGGTTCCCATATGATGTTGGAGGCTCAGCCTTTAGTTCTGTCCCAGGTCACACTGAGCTTGTCCCTGGAGGGCTCTGGCCTAGTTCACTCTTTTTTCTGGCTCATGCCTTCATTGGTTCAGAAGAGATAACTGGGAGAGAGGGAGCCCCCAGCTCCCTTGTGCCGTGGTGAGGGGATCTCAGGTGTGTAGGTATGTGTTTGATGATGGGAGAGGATACTGGCTTGGCATGTGACAGAGCAGGCAGAAAACACTGGCAGGGGTGTTTCAGGTGCCTCTGCATTGATGCTGTTACTAGTAAAAGCTCTGACTTCATTGAGTAACTGCTTCGTGTCAGAAGCAGCTCTCAGAACTTCTCATCAATTAGCTCATTTCTTCTTCCAAACAGCTCTGAAGTAAGGACTTTGTCTCCCCGTCTCACCAAGGAGGTGAATGAGACACTAGAAGCTTAAGTATCTTGCCAAGGTCACAGTTGGTGGTGGGCTTGGTCCTGGGGCCTCTCTTTAGTTTTTCCTGTCTGTATCAGGCAGCCACAGTTTCTGTCCTCCAGGGCTGGCACCTGTGCTAGATGTTAGGGTTGTGTGGGCAGCAACTATTGCTGCTTCTTTTGGGCCTCCGACCTTCGGGCCCCTCCCATCACTGGCTTGTTTCTCAGGAAGCTGTCCAGGGCTCTGGAAGTTGTCAGGTGAGCAGAGGGGAACCAGCTGTCTCTCCCTGACTCCTGCTCTCCGCTTGTGTGTTGGGGTTGGGGAGTGGGGGTGGAGGGGCTTGGGTGTCTTCCAGTCTCTGCTCAGCCTCTGGAGTGGAGCAGATAGGAGTGAAAGCTCTAACTCTGCTCTGTCCTAAACAAGCCACTTGGACACCCTGCGGTGGCTTCCTTGTTATGAGGCGACAGTAGAGCCCATGTCAGGGTTGTTTGTGGCCACTTACATACAGTCATCCTGCCTTGTAGCTAGGAGGTGGGGCTGAGCTCTGGGCCAGAAGCTGGGTGATAGGATGGGCAGGGTATGCAGGCAAAGGGGACACCCTAGGGACTAGTGTTCCCCCCTACCCTGGGCAGCTACACACCTGCAAGGTCGTTAATGCTGGAAACCACAAGGAAGTCATTTGCTTAAGTCCTCCAAGTTTGCAAATTCTGCTTGGGGTGGAGAAATGGTGGGGGCACTGGGGAGTCTCTCCCTCCCAACTCCCCCCTTCCTTCCCTGAGAAAAACCTCAAAGCTAGGTAGAAGCCTCAAACACCTATGAAACAGACCAGCCAGGAGGTCCGACACACATGGAAACACGCCAGCCTTAGTAGCTCTGCAACCCTGAAACTTGTGGTCTTGCTTCAGTCTCCTGAGTCTTGTGCCACCAGTCTCAGCTTGATTGATGTTGTTTTTACTGGTGCTCAGGATTGACCCAGGGCCTTGCACACACCAGGCAAACCTTCTAACCACTGAGCTATACCCCTAATCCTAAATTTATTTTATTTTATTTTTAATAAAAGAGATCAAAAAGTATACAGTAAGGCCTCCCCATGGATACACATGGGGGGGGGGCTGAGGAGGGGCACTAGGATCCAGGGTTTTTGTTTGTTTGGGTTTTTTTTGTTTTGTTTTGTTTTGTTTGTTGTTGTTTTACAGAAAAGGAGGTGGCCTGGGTGTGCTGGTCCTCATGCCAAGAGCCCCTCTGAGCTTCTTGTAGCTTCACAGGGTCTCAGTGCGGCTGGCTGCAGTTTCTTCACCCTACTTCCTGGGCTGCTGGGTGGTTGCGGCCTTTGTGGCATTGCCAGGAGCCTTCTGTCCCCATATCATGTCTCCACCATGAGTGACATTCCAGGACAAGCTCCTAATGGAAGGGTCGAGCAAAACAGGAGTGTTTATGCTTTTAGGGGCTCTGGCTAAGCTGCTGTCCACGGGGTTGTAGCATTCAACCTGCCCACTTCTGACGCCTAGCCAGTGGTGTCCAGGCCTGCATTTGACCTGGGCTGAGTTGATGGGAAAGTTCCTCTTATTTCTCACCTTGTTTGTTTGTTTGTTTGTTTGTTTGTTTTTTACCTATTTTCAAGTCAAGTTCGGCATCGTTGGATGCTTAGAAGCCGTCTGACGTCTGTATGATCTCAGCCTAGGCCAAGGCTGGAGACTAGATAGTGCTAGGCTCATCCTGACACAAACATCCACCCTTGGGGACCCTGGAGAGCTGAGAATGTTGGGTTGGGCAAAATCCCAGAACTCAACAGTGCCTCAGCTATGACCTTGTTTTCTGCCTTCAGCCCAGGCCCTAGTTATCACCAGAACGGGAAACCTATATACATGACCCCCAGAAACAAGATAATAAGGACAGGGCAGGTGTGGCCTCACACTCTGGCTAACTTCTGGCATACTTGCCCTTTCTGGGTCCCAGTGTCTTCAGAATAGCAGAGATATGACCGCCCCCCACCCCCAACCAACCCATCTCCTAAGCGCCTCTCAGTGTTGAAACTGCCTCTGCTGGGTGCTATGTTGCCTGCAGCCATTGTGGGCTTCACCCTAGTTGTCATATCTCCTGGCTCCTTACTGAGGGCTGCCAAGCTACTGTGTCAGTCCGGCCCCATCAGAACCTCTCACTCCTGTTTACCCTGAGCAGGGTGGGGTCTGCCCAGTGATACGACAAGACACACGGGTTGACAAGCCCGTCGCCACCAGCTCCGGGTAGGCTGGGGTGCCCTCTGCAGCACAGGAGCCATCTCACCCTTGGTCCCTCACAGGTCCCCTCAGAGCCAGGCCAGGCTATCCACTCTAGGTGGACCCTGGAGACAGGACAGAGCCAGGTGGGTTGGGCGGGCCCTGCAGAGCTAGAACCTCTCCCTGCCTCTGCAAGTGACGATTTAATTGCTCTGTAAATTTGCCTTGGAGGAAGACCTTGGTGAGTGCCCGCCTCTCCCAGCTGGAACTGACATTTAGAAGCCGAAATTCCAGTTTTCAGTGTTGAGAGAAGGAAGGAGTCGGAGGGGGAAATTAGAGGAGCAGGTGGTGTGTGGAGCGTGGGGGGGGGTGCTGGTAGTGGGGGGCAGCACAGTGGTGTACCTGGCGCTGCACCCTCCTGGGTATGGGCAGTAGGCCCACGCCCTGGCCTAAGCAACTAAATAAACAATGGCCCTGGGGGCGGGTGGGGATGGGGTGGTGGCAGTGTGGCTCTAGGGGTGGCTCAGCCTGCCTTGGTGGCTAGAAGCCCAGTACTACTCCTGGCCAGAGAGTGGTGTACTAACAAGGGTAGGGTGAGAGGGCCCCTGCCTTCTTAGAGTCTTGATGAGGTGATGAGAAAGTGTATGGAGGGAAACAGAAGGTGGTAGCCCTCATGGGGCCTCTTGCTTGGTTGTAGAGAAACAAGCACCTCAGATAGGGGCGACACTGGGACAGGTGGGGAAGATCAGCGGGAGACTCAGAGCCTGATCTTAGGTTCTTAAGTTCCAAACAGAACAGAGGAAGGGCTCCACGCTGTGTGCCAGGCGCTGTTCTGGGTGCTGGAGACTGCTGTGGCGCTGACCTTTGGATAACTGTCAGTATGTTGATGTCTGGTGACTGTGCTACGTCCATTCAGGAGTTTTTGGCCAATCACCAAGACTTCAGTCAGACTCAAGAGCCATTCCTATCATGACAGCCTTTGTGCAGATGGGGAAACAGACACGGCCCATGGGGCTTGCCAGGGATTTCGGCACAACACGAATTAGAGCAAGATTTGAACTCGTGCCCTTGGGACCAAATTCCATGTTCTGAGTCTCTTTGTGTGAGAGTGTGAGACTCAGGGATAGAGTGGGGATAGGATCCTACCGAGTTACTGCCTTTGTTCTGTGTAGCTGTCAGCACTGTGCGGGACAGGGCAGGCATCCCTCTATTTGCAAATAGGATGTCTGTACCAAGGCAGGCCTGGCAGTGCATCAGTCTTCAGGATCAGTTGGGGACAGGTAGGAGAGCCAGCATCTTTCTCCTCGATGGGGACTCTTCCAGACCTGGGCTTCCTCTGTGACCCTGGAACTTACTCCTGTGAAATAGAGAATCAGGTCCACCAGGGTCTTAGTGGAATTTAGAGTTTGAAGCAGACCAGACTTGAATGGGCAGGATGTTGTGGCCCCCAAAACCCTACCTGTAAAGACAGCAGACCCTCTGGGAGCAGGTGATTTGGACAGATGGATCTGAGCTCGCTACAAAGGAAAGGGGCATCGAAGTAAATATGCAAGATCCCAAGGTCTTTCAGGTGGCCTTGACTGAGAAGTTAAGGGACCAGGGAAAAGAAGGCCGGACTGCCTAGGAGTTACCACAGGAGGCCCAGAGCAGATGCTGAGGGTCAGATGGCCTGGGTGAAGAAATATCCCCTGATACTACCCAGCTCTGATCATGAAGTTGCATCGCAGCCTGTCTGTGCTCAGGAGCTGTGACAGGAATGACATTAGTGTCTCCTCAAGCTGAATAAGAATCCTAGAGAATGACACAGGGAAAAGGGTAGCAAGGCAGCTGGTATGCTCAGTGCTGGCTACTGGACTGGATATGCAGGGTACCTTGCAGGCTGCACATCGGTCTTTCTGTTTATCCTCTGGACAAAGTGTGGTAAGGCTACCTGCTTGGTCATAGTAAATGGGGAGTCTGTCATTGATAGTAATTGTCCCGGTAGCCCTTCCTGGTAGCTGTGGAGACTCCATCTTTCCAGTGGGACTCAGTTGCTCGCCGGTTAAAATTCTTTGTGCCCTGGGCAGGGAATGGCATGGCCTTCCCCCTGACCACTGAGCTAGCCGAGCCTTCCTGGGAGTGGTTGGAGAATGCCTAGTTATAACAGTAGAGACCAGGCATTGCATTAACAACGCCCAAATCTCAGTAGCTAGCCAGGTACAGTGGTCCACATCTGGAATCCTAGCACTTGGGAGACTGATGCAGGTAGGTCATGAGCTCCCAGGACCCTGGGCTATACAGAGTGAGACCCTATCTCATAAGCAAACTTAACAAGAAAGCAACTCCAAACACAACCCCCTCAGTGGCCTGAGAGGACAGAGGCTCACTCCCTGCTGTGTAGGGTGGCAGGTTGGGTATCTATAATACAGGATGACAAACCACACCCTGACTTGTGGGTTACCCCACTATAGTGAAGGGTCAGTATCCCACCCCCATGACAGCATTGGGTAGGATGCTGACCCTCAGTTTAAATGAGTTAAGTCAATAAAATTAGAAATGTCACCCTCAGCCACATTATCCACATTCCCAGAGCTCAATGTTCACACCTGGCCAGGGACTGTTGTTCCAGAATGGACAGAGACTCCATTCATCTTCACAGAACAGTCTACGGGACAGTGATCCCCCCTAGAGAGTCTTGCACTGAAAACTTAGTCTGTCAACTGGGAACTAACACACATCCTTTTTTTAGAAGCTCTTCTGGGCTGAGGAGTGCAGTTACCTTGAGGGTGTGTGTGTATGTGTGCATGTGTGTATGTGTGCATGTGTGTATGTGTGCATGTGTGTATGTGTGCATGTGTGTATGTGTGCATGGGGGTGGGGTGGGGGAACAGAAGTATATGGAGAAATGTGGTGACTTTAAAGAGTGTGGGTCGCCGGGCAGTGGTGGCGCACGCCTTTACTCCCAGCACTTGGGAGGCAGAGGCAGGCTGATTTCTGAGTTCGAGGCCAGCCTGGTCTACAGAGTGAGTTCCAGGACAGCCAGGGCTACACAGAGAAACCCTGTCTCCAAAAACCAAAACAAACCAAACAAACCAACCAACCAACCAAACAAAAAGAGTGTGGGTCACTGTGCTTCAGGGAACCAGAGGAGGGGGGATCCAGTGGACAAGGAGAAAAGGGAATCTGGAGAGATGCCCTAGGGCGGGCAGAAAGCAACCTGAAGACTAGAATTGGTGTGTGTACCATGTACCCCAGGACTGATCCTGACCAATGTATGTCACAAGGAGCATGGCATCCTGGGGCAGCGGTGGGGGTTGAGGGGAGGGGTTTGCCTCACAGCAAAAGACTAAAGAAACAGCATGAGAAAGTTAGATCAGACTGACAGCCCTTCTCTTGGCCATGAGCCTTAGTAAGGCGAGAGACTCCTGGGTAGAGCCCAGTAGAAGCTGCTGATATGTGCTGTGAGGTGGGCACTGCTTTGTTTGATGCAGGGGCATGGATAAAATGACCTCTAAGGGACTCTGCTCCATTGAAGGACTGGCCCAGAAACTGGGCCTGGATTCCCCCCTGCCTTTCCTGTTCACTTCAGCTAAATAGATCAGAAGGGAAAGTCTGTTTGATTTTAATCTCAATGCAGGACACTGGAGATTACATTTTCCGTGGAAAATGTCAGCCATTGCCTAAAATAGGACTTTAGAGAAAATGCTAGAAAGTGTATTTTTAGGTTATATGTTTCCCTCTTGGATCCCTGAGGGCCACTGGCTGCTTGCTGCTGTCCCTGGTTCAGCTGACAGGTGCAGACCCTAAACCTCCCCTGTGCACGGTCTGGGAAGAGTTCCCACAGGAAAAAGAAGTCTGTGGGCCAAGAACATGTGGACAGATGTGAGGAACTGGGCCATGGTCAGGAAACAGAACGGAGAGGATGGGAGTCTCAGAGTCTGCAGTACGGATGGGTCCTGGGTGCTGCGGAGGAGGCTGCTAACCTTTGATTTGTCAAGGACTGAAGGAGTCAAGTTCAGAAAGATTGATCACATGGGGGCTTCAGACAGCTTCATCTGGAGAAGGACTCTGCCAAAGAGGGGAGTCCCTCAGAGCCCTAGCTCTGGGGTCTAGCCTCTGCCACCTGTACGCAGACACAGACACAGTCACAGACACAGACTTGGTGTGGAACTTTGTTCCAGCTGCTTGTCCCACTCCAATCCCTGGCCCTTATATATGTGAAAAAGCCCTGGCACCTCCACATGGCTCTGTCAGAGGCTGTTGGGAAAAGCTTAGGTTCCCAGGTACCCAAAGCAGCCAGCCAGTCATTTTACAGCTGGCATAAAATTAATTTAAGAATTGTAGGTGGTGAAGAAGTTCGGCAGGGGTGCTGGAAAGATGGCTCAGCAGTTAAAAAACACTGGCTGCTCTTGCAGGGGATCCAGGTTCAGTTCTCAGCACACAACTGTCTGTACTTCTAGTTCCAGGGAATCTGACGCCCTCTTCTGGCCTCCTTGGGCACCAGTCATGGATGTGGTACACTTGCAACATTCTTACACATAGCAAATAAAATAAAAATTAAAAATTAACTTTTAAAAGAAGTTTGGCCAGTAAGCTGAGGCAGGTGCTACTGGTGCTTAGAGACAGGGTTCTTCACAGTGCTGTGTGGGACTGGACACGTGAGGGCCATCTTCCTTGAGTTTGTCAGGTGTTTAGAAAAGCTAGGGGTGTCCAGGGAGGATGGGTGGGTTGGGTTTTAAGATGGCCTTTTTCTGGGCATTATGAGGAACAGAGTCAGATGAGCTCCAAGAACCTGTTAAGGCAGGGCAGTTCCGGCCAGGGCTGGCAACCATACAAGGAAGATCCACTCGATGATGTCTCAAGAACTGTGGACTCGGTGACCTTGGACTCTTTCTCTTCTCCAGGCCTCAGTTTCTCTTCTGTGAAAGGGGGCGGGCTGGAAGTCCCCTCCCCTTCTGGGCTCATCCTAAGGTGAGCCAGGCCACATTGGACCACTTAACAGAGCTGGGTGGGATAAAGGATAGCCCTTGAGTTTGAACGTTGATTCTGTAACCTCAGAGCTGAGAGGACACATTAGACACTGTGGTGGGCCCAGTGGGCTCCACGGGAGGGGCTTCCAGACGCTGGAAGATCCTACTAGTAACCAGTCTTCTCCTGTCTCTTCCTGTTCTCATGGCTGCCTGGATCCTGCAGAGCTCCCGACCGAGGAAGGTGAGGCATGGGTCGGGGAGGCTGCAGGCTATGAAACCCTTGAGCTAGACACCTTCAGGCTGTGACACCCCATCCCAGAGAGATGTCTTGAACCCTCAGCTGAGCCCTTCAGGACTTCGGACTTTTCCTCTAACAGGGAGAGGGTCCCTAAAAGTTCCTAGGTGTGAGTGGAGAGGGTGATGGGGGTAGAGGGGAGATGGCCAGGGACCTGGGCCTCACTCTCTCCTATTCCAGGGAAATCCCTGTGGGAGCTGGTGGTGGAGCAGTTTGAGGACCTCTTGGTGCGCATCCTGCTGCTGGCAGCTCTGGTTTCCTTTGTAAGTAACCCCTCCCTGCCATCCTGTGAGGTGAGGCAGGTCCTGACAGTTCTCAGGGCCATAGGCTACTCTCCTCTCAGTCATGGACACTCCTGCTCCCCTGGCTCCCACCTAAATTCCTCTAATCCATTTATAGATCATTTATAGGTCAGCCTCAGCACCCTTGACATTTGAACCAGGTGGTTCTAGGTGGGGGTGGGGATGGTCTGATACACTGAGCATCCTGGCCTCCCTATCAGGTACCAGCATTACCTCCCAGTGATGTGTCCAGTGTGTCTCCAGACATTGCTAGATGTCTGTTTAAAGGCCCTTGGTCTCTTTTTGAGTTCCTCAAACAGCCTTTACCCTCTACCTTGGCTTTTCTTTCTTTGTGCGTTTCTCATTCTTGCTGTCTAGAGAGCCCTTCTGGACCACAGTTCCTGGGTTCAGAATTGGAGGTAGGGAGGGAGACAATGTCTTCCATGACTGAGCACAAGGCTAATGCAAGATGGGCAGGTATGATTCCTGTTCCTCCTTCTGGGGAGGAAACCTCAGAGTGTGGAGCCCCATGGTACTGGCTGGGACTGGTTCTTCCTGTGCAGTGGTGGTGGCTGTCCTGGTCACTGTCCTTGTGAAAACTGAAATCCTTACAAAAGAAAAACAAACCCATGCATGCAGATGTCTAAAATGGCAAAGCTGAAGGGATGCCTCTACCCTTCAAAGAACAGAAGGAAGTACTGAGGGCTTTCAAGGGAGGTGACAAGGCTCCAGTTGGGCCAAGAGGTGGATGAGGGACTTGATCTGAGTCTCATTAAGGCTTAGATTCTGTAGTGGGAATAATGTTCCTCTGAATGGAGGACCCTGAACCTGAACACTCACCAAAATCATGAAGGCTTGTTAGTGATTTCTGTTCAGTCTATCTGGGCTGGGCTGAGAACTTTGGTTCTAACATGTTCCCAGGAGTATCTGGGGTTGCCAATTGAGTACCATAGTGAAAATCAGAGAAGACAGGGAGGGGTCTCCAGCTGCCTCTGCCCCCTCAGAGGCTGGTTTGGTTGGGATGAGGGCTGTGTCCATCACATCTGTAAGGTGGGCATTCTTCTTCCACCAAGGTTATCTCTCTAAGGCCCCAGGGGAATAGACAGAATTCAGAGACTAAAAGTCAAGGGGCTCACTCGGGGGGGTGGGGGGGGAGAGCTCCTAACACAGTTGGACTAACAGCTCTGACCCTGCAGGTCCTGGCCTGGTTCGAGGAGGGTGAGGAGACCACAACGGCCTTCGTGGAGCCCCTGGTCATCATGCTAATTCTCGTGGCCAATGCGATCGTGGGAGTGTGGCAGGTGGGAGGAGTCAGGGTGGGCTGGCTCTGGGGTCTCCCATCAGCAGGTGGGCTTCTTACTTTCAAATCGATCTTAGGCTACAAGAGTTTTACTCTCAAGGGGAGGTCTCCTAAGACAGCAAAGGGGGACCACCTGCTCGCTTCTATCCCACAGGAACGCAACGCAGAGAGTGCAATTGAGGCCTTGAAGGAGTATGAGCCTGAGATGGGTAAGGTGATCCGGTCTGACCGCAAGGGTGTACAGAGGATCCGAGCCAGGGACATCGTCCCTGGGGACATTGTGGAAGTGGCAGGTGGGTATGTCCAAGTCCTTCTTTTTTCACTACGTGACTCCAGGGAGCCTTGTTTCTCTCTTTGCTTCCATCTTGAACTTCAGAGGAGTGACTGTTAGAACCTCCCTAAACCCTGTTGGACAGATCGAGAGAATGTGGCCAGAGTGGCTGGGGTCTGCCTGAAGGATCATACATAGCTCAGGACTCCACCTCTGGTGGAGCCTTGTCTCTGAAAGCCTTCTTGGCTTTGCTGGGGCTAGGGCTCCTGACCACTCTCAGCCCTGCTGTTCTCCCTGTACAGTGGGAGACAAGGTACCCGCTGACCTCCGTCTCATCGAGATCAAGTCCACCACACTTCGAGTGGACCAGTCCATCCTGACAGGTGAGCCCCAAGGGCTCAGGTAAAGTGGTGGCGGGGCCAGGTGATGGGCTTGTCTCCAGGGGGAGCTTCTCATATCTCATCCTGCAATCAGGGGAATCCGTGTCTGTGACGAAGCACACAGATGCCATTCCAGACCCCCGAGCCGTGAACCAGGACAAGAAGAACATGCTATTTTCTGTAAGTTTTGGGGATGCTTGGAGCTCAGCCTGGAAAGTAAAACTAGTCCCATAGGAGCCGTGGTGCGATGGCTCAGCTGATAAAGGTGCTTACCACCAAGCCTGATCCCAGGGCTCACAGGTTGAAAGGGGATAACTGACTCCCACAGGTTGTCCCCAACCTCCCCACTCACATGGTGGCATATGCATGCTCACCTGCCACACATATAAACCAAAAACAAATGTAATGCATTTTTTTTGTTTGTCACTTTTTAAAAAAAGATTAATTTATTCATTGTATATGAGTGCACACTGTAGCTGTACAGATGGTTGTGAGCCTTCACGTGAATTTTGGAAATTGAATTTAGGACCTCTACTTGCTCTGGTCAACCCCACTCGCTCAGTCTCTGCTCACTCCAGCTCAAAGATTTATTATTATAAATAAGTACACTGTAGCTGTCTTCAGACGCACCAGAAGAGGGTGTCAGATCTCATTACAGGTGGTTGTGAGCCATCATGTGATGTGGTTGCTGGGATTTGAACTCAGGACCTTCGGAAGAGCAGTCTGCTCTTACCCACTGAGCCAGCTCACCAGCCCTTGTTTGTCACTTTTTAAAATGTATTTTTATTTAGTTTTTTTTTTGTGACAGGATCTTACTATACAGCTCTGTGTATATGTGTATATGTATGTGTGTGTGTGTATATATATATATATATATACATATATATATATATATATATACATATACATACACACATACACGTACACATACATACACATACTGTTGCCTAGAACTCCCTATGTAGACCAGTTAGCCTCTAACTCAGAGATCCATCTGCCTCTGAATGCTGGAATTAGAGGCATGCACCACCATGCCTGGTATGTATATATATATATATATATATATTACATTTTCAAAGTCCTGTAGCAATGGACCTCTTGGTTATTGGTAACAAGTGCAAATTTATAGTAATCATAATGTTTGTGTTTTCTGAGCCCTGCCTGCTTGGCATTCATCTAAGCCCTTTAAACTTGATAGCTTATTTAAGCTATACAACAAGCTTGAAATCAGGCTGTCTGTATCTTGTTATCTATATTTCCCAGCAAGGAAACAGGCTGGGAGAGGTTAAGGCAGTTGCCCAAGGTCACAGTGAATGAGCAACAGAGTTGAGGTGTGAGCTCAGACATCCAGGCCTTAGGGATTTCTCTTTCCTGCTAGGACACTGTGCCTCCAACTGGAGAGGGTCAGTGCCTTAAGTCATTTAGTTGAAATATTCCCGGGCGGAGAGGGTAACAGAAGTGACAGAGGGAGCTACAATTCAGCTAGACCGTGTTCCAGCACACCAAGGCATAGGGGGCTGAGGAGCACCCTTGGAAGTGAACACCATGGGTCCTCAGAGCTCCTCCCAAGAGCCCTGCCTGAGTTCAGGGCAGATGAGCTGCTATGAATGGGGAGGGAGGTGTGACACACATAGGGGTGTCTGTGGCTTGCTGTGGGTCTTTGCTTTAGTTGTGGTTAGCTAGCAGGGTAAGGATGCGTTGCTCTGCGTGAAGGAAAGGCAGGGTTACCTGCCACTAACACCTGAGCTCTTACCATCTCCACATCCATCCAAAGGAGCACCAGGCAGCCACTAAGGAGACTCCATCTTGGGCCTCCATACGGGCATTTTGAAGAACAGGGCACTGCAGTACAAGGCTACCTGTCCTCTATACTAGGGGTTGAGTTTTTTGCCCAGGGCCTTGGAAATGTGAGTGGCAAGCCTCAGGTTTTGTAGACTCTTGAGTAAATATTTGTAAACTACTTGCCTGAGATCATTGTCAGCCACACTCTTTCCTGTGTGGCCATAGTGACTTTTTATGAGTCCTATTTTGATGGGTTGCATGGGTTGGGCTTGAGACACATGGCTGATATCAGACCTGGAGCCTCCTTTGTGCTGGGCACTATGCTAAGCCCAGGACATGTGGAGACCCTTTAAATTCTTGTCTTCATTGACCAACGTCCAATAAATACCACACTGCATAAGTCTAGAAAGACTGACCACACAGAAGAGCCTGCTCTGGTTTGAAGTCAGGGATTCCAGGCCCTGGCCAGAGGCCAAGCAAACGACTTTGTCCTTCTCTGGTCAGGGCACCAATATTGCATCAGGCAAAGCCCTGGGTGTGGCTGTGGCTACAGGCCTGCAGACAGAGCTGGGCAAGATTCGGAGCCAGATGGCGGCTGTGGAGCCTGAGCGGACGCCATTGCAGCGCAAGCTGGATGAATTTGGGAGGCAGCTGTCCCATGCCATCTCTGTGATCTGTGTGGCTGTGTGGGTCATCAACATCGGCCACTTTGCTGACCCGGCCCACGGTGGATCCTGGCTCCGTGGTGCAGTCTACTACTTCAAGATCGCTGTGGCCCTGGCTGTGGCTGCTATCCCCGAGGGTCTCCCAGCAGTCATCACTACATGCCTGGCCCTGGGCACAAGACGTATGGCACGTAAGAATGCCATTGTGCGGAGCCTGCCTTCTGTGGAGACGCTGGGCTGCACCTCGGTCATCTGCTCTGACAAGACGGGGACGCTCACCACCAATCAGATGTCTGTCTGCAGGGTGAGTGGCAGCTGGGGTGGGTGGGGCCTGCTGGAGTCAGGTAATGTTGGGCTGCCTGACCTTTTTGAGGGGTAAAGGATGGAGAACCTGTGCTCCGTCTCCCAGTTGGCAGTGGGGAGCAGCAGATGAGGTCTTCCATGTGTATAAACACTGCATCAGTGCTTGCCTTGCTATATCCCTGAGTCTCTGTGTCACTGCGGTATCCAGGGCAGGTCATTTCCAGTCTTGGACCTTAGTCTCCTCATCTGAAACCTACATCTGAGCCCTGCCAGGTGACTACCTTAAGGATCCAAGAGCAAGTCAAGTGCAGCCCTCATGTCATTGGACCCAGATTCTATCCTGCTCTGGCTTGTCTGTACACCTGATGCCTGTCACCAGATAGGCTGGCTCCAGTGACCTAGGAAGGACTATAGGGCAGCAATTATTTATTCCTGGGCACTTGATCCCACATCCCGGGTCCACTGTCCATGTGTTCAGGGATTCTGGCTGGAATTCCAGGGGACAGAGGTCCATTCTAGCTCAGCCTGGAGAGCTGGGAAAATGGTGACTGTTGTGGGTTTCACACCTCCCCAGGTGCTCATCCTGCCCCAGGCTTCTCCTGCCTCTGCTCTCACAGTCTGCCTAGTAGGCCCTAGGAACTGGCTCAGGACTCGAGACATTACAGCCCCATGGAATTCCACCAGAGCCTGGCATAGGAGAGAGGCATGAGCAAGGTCTGCTGGCCTGCGTCCTCTGACTAAATCCTAGCAGGATTTTACCGGTTCTGTGTTCCTTGACTCAAATAAAGATCCGAGCATGGTATGGGGAAGTGCCAGTGGCTGAGCATGCTGGGTAATGGATCCTGCTTGTTAGAAGACTGTCCCAGAACAGAGAGGACAAGAAGGAAGGGATGGCACGGAGTACCTCAGGGTGCTAGACTGGTCACTGGCTTGAGAATGAGCTGCAATAAATCGGTCTCAGCTGGCTGATGGACCAGGAAATGGACTGTCCTGATGGGGGAAAGGGCAGGTAGGGACTGGCTCTGAGCAGAGAGTCATTCTCTGGGGTCATCTCTGGATGGGAGGAAACTATCTCAGAGCAAGATGCGTGTTTCTTCCTTGAAGGTAGAGAAGTTTTTGTTCAGCCAGGTTCTGGGCCCACTTTCTCCCTATGTCACTGGTGGAGAAATGAACCTTAAACAATTAAAAAGGGCTGCACAAAGAGGTGAACAAGTGCTCAGGTATCCTGCTCAACCAGGGACCTCTCGTGTTGGCAGTGGTCTCAGGCACTGAAAAATGGGCCACAAAACCCTCAGGAGTCCCGAGCAAATGGACACTGAGAGCCTGGTGCCTCTGGGCAGAGCCGCATCTCAGGTGCCTAGTCTGGACCCTACACTCACTCTTTCAGCCTAGTGGAGAAGAAAGACCCTTCGGTGATTCCCCTCAACTGCCTCAGATATCCTCCTGGGTCAGACTTCCATTAACCTGAGCCCACTTTTGTGCTCGCAGATGTTCGTGGTGGCTGAAGCAGAGGCAGGCACCTGTCGTTTGCATGAATTCACCATTTCGGGTACCACGTACACCCCAGAGGGCGAAGTGTGAGTGCGGGAGCGAGGCCAAGGTGGGATCAAGTGGGCGGAGCTACCAAAGGGGCCCTAAGGAGCGGTTTCCTTGGGGGCGGGGCTAGGCCCTGTGCTGATCTTTCACTCTCTGCAGGAGGCAAGGGGAGCAGCCTGTGCGCTGTGGGCAGTTTGATGGGCTAGTGGAGCTCGCCACCATCTGTGCCCTCTGCAATGATTCTGCGCTGGACTACAATGAGGTTTGCGTCCACTCTTTACATAACCTCCCCAGGTTCCATTTCTCAGGACACGTCACCTTTTTCCTTTGCCCAGAGTCTCATTATTTCTGGTTGGTGGTCTTAGCTGCTTCAGTGGGCCATGTTCCAAGAACATGATCACCCCTGGACACCCTTACTTCCAACCCTCTTCATTCTGCTCAGATTGTTTCTGTATCCTTGACCCCCGGGTCTCTTCAGGTAGGAGTGAGAGGCTGCCTTGTAAGCGGCTGGAAGGCCAGGGATGCTTTGGGGAGACATTGGGTGGTGGACAGGGCATGAGTGGACTTTAAAGTAGAAAGCGTAGCATGGGGAAGGCTCTGCAAAATCTAGCTGTGACACACATTGAATATCATTTGTGTGTCTGGAGCAGGGGAATGAAACATATGGGAGGATGCTCCTGCCTTCCGGGAACACTAAGCCAGGCCAGGTCAGCTTCCATGCTCAGCCAAGGGCAAGCAGGCAGCCACTGAAGGGTTTGTGCAGAGGACTGGTGTAGCCGCCTTAGCTCTCCCAAAGATGTTCTCTGTAGACAGCAGCACAGAAGGTTACAACACAGGACCTGGGGGTGGGGGTGGGGGTGGGGTGTAGATGTACTCATATAATTCCAGCACTTGGGAGCCTCAATTCTCCACTTGAGGCTGGAGAGTCAGTTGTGAATCTGAGGCCATCCTGAGTATATAGCAAGCTCCCATCTCAAAATAAGTAGAGACAGCAGGAAGCCTTCATATCCTGTGCACTGTGATCCTCCAGGCCAAGGGTGTGTATGAGAAGGTAGGAGAGGCCACAGAGACCGCCCTGACTTGCCTGGTAGAGAAGATGAATGTGTTTGACACAGACCTGAAAGGACTGTCGCGGGTGGAGCGTGCTGGCGCCTGCAACTCAGTGAGTAGAACGGGCCTTAGCCATGGCTGCATAGCCAGGGGTTCTGGGGTGTCTGGAGATGTGAAAGAGAAAGGCATAGGTTTGGGGAGGCTTCAAGGAAGGATAGAGGACCTGGGGCACCTTGCAGGATGAATCTGTGGAGCAGAGAGAGGAAAAGGCTGGCTGTGCATACAGGCTTCCAGATGGGAAGTGCACACATTTTGGTGGGAGCCTTGAATGCCAGAGTCAGAGAAGTATGGAGTGTAGGTCACCGGGAAGAAGAGTCTTATTGAGCGTCTAGTGAGGAGCAGGCAAGAGTTGTCAGCTCTGTCCTTTATGCCTGGACCCTGCAGGTCATCAAGCAACTCATGCGGAAAGAGTTCACCCTGGAGTTCTCCCGGGACCGGAAGTCTATGTCCGTGTACTGCACACCTACTCGTGCTGACCCCAAGGTCCAGGGCAGCAAGATGTTTGTGAAGGTGAGGTCTGCCTGTGTAACCTGGGGTAACTCTTGGGATTTGGGGAGTGGAGTGGGGTAGGTGGGAGGCAATCTGGCCTTCAGTCTCTAAAATACCCAAGGGAGCTTAGCTCAGTTGGTTGATTATTTGCCTAGAGTACAAGAGGCCATGAGTTTGTTCCCCAGAACAATGTAAACCAAGTGATGTATGCTTATAATCTCAGCACTTGAGGAAGTAGAGATAAGAGAATTGGTGAGTTTGAGTTCATAAACTTGGGCTGCGTGAGAGACCCCGTGTAAAAAAGAATAGAAAGGAAAAACAGATAAACAAAAAAACAACCAAAGCCCCCAGAGTGCAGCCCCAGGGAAGATCAGGGAGCCGTGAGGCCCATTGGTAATGTGATGCTGTGGAGTGAGAGTGGCCAGCATGCCATGGGGACCTGAGAACAGCATCCAGTGGTGAAGGGACCACACTGCCTTATCACAGGACTCTGGGGCCACTGGTGCTCCTCTCCACAGAGAGGTGCCCTATGGGAATGACAAAGTTGCACTAGAATGTCTCAGAAGCCCTTTTGCCTCAGATGGTTGGTGGTGATCTGGTTGCTACTCTTGGGAAGCCGAGACCTAAGCAGGGGAAGGAGCAGGTCTCAACCCAGCCTTCCAGAGCCACTTTCAAACCTGACAGAAGGATCCCATCCCTAGCTTGGTCCTAAAGTGAAGGTGTTAGTCCCTGTAAAAGGACAGAACTTCTATCCTGGGAACCCTGGCCATTCCGAGAAGGTAGCCCCTGGGTTTTTAGGCTACAGGATAGGAAGATGTCACTGATGGGTTAGCCAGAAAGCAATCCTAGACCCAGGTGAGGTCCAAGGTGAGCCCCTGATGAAACTGAGGAATCAGTCACCCCTCCACCAAAGCTACCTTGCCAGGGTCACACCTGCCACACTGCATGTCCTCTTTCAAGTGGCACTTAACATGCCTCCCTGCTGCACAGAATGAGAATCCCATTGTTACCAGGCAAGCAGGGAGGAGACACAGGTTCCCATGAGAGATGCTGATCCCACCCAGACATGCAAATGTTGTAGCAAGCCTTCTCATTTGTGGGCTGGTAGAGACGGGAGACCACTGGTGGTCGGCTGTGACCTTGCCTGCCCGGCTGCTTTTCTCACAGTGAGGTGCACCAGGTTCCCCCTTTGAACTTACAAAGAATGGTTGGTTCTTCCCTTCCGTGTGCTCTCTTTGTCGGCCTTCATCTGTCCGTAGTGGCTTGCAGTTTTCTCTATGGAGTGGCAAGGAAGGCCAGGGACCTGGCTGTGTAGAGTTGACTCCTTTCCTTCCCTCTGCAGGGAGCTCCTGAGAGTGTAATTGAGCGCTGTAGCTCAGTCCGAGTGGGCAGCCGAACAGCACCCCTGAGCACCACTTCCAGAGAGCATATCCTGGCCAAGATCCGGGACTGGGGCTCAGGCTCTGACACACTGCGCTGCTTAGCCTTGGCCACCAGGGACACACCCCCAAGGAAGGAGGACATGCATCTAGATGACTGCAGCCGGTTTGTACAGTACGAGGTGGGTGCTGAGAGCCGGGTTCCTGCAGTGGCTGGGCACACAAGAGGGCAAGGATAGACTCAGGTTGTGCTTGCCTCTGCCTCCTCCCCACAGACAGACCTGACCTTCGTGGGCTGCGTGGGCATGTTAGACCCACCGAGACCAGAGGTGGCTGCTTGTATCACACGCTGTTCCCGGGCTGGCATTCGAGTGGTCATGATCACAGGGGACAACAAAGGGACAGCTGTGGCCATCTGCCGCCGACTTGGCATCTTTGGGGACACGGAGGATGTGTTGGGCAAGGCCTACACGGGCCGTGAGTTTGATGACCTCAGCCCAGAGCAGCAGCGCCAGGCTTGTCGCACTGCCCGGTGCTTTGCCCGAGTGGAACCCGCACATAAGTCTCGAATCGTGGAGAACCTACAGTCCTTTAATGAGATCACTGCCATGGTGAGGCTACGGGGGCAGAGCCTGGGAGATGCTTAATTTGATTACAGCTGTAACCTAGTCTTGCTGTCAACCTTGACTCTACACTGACCTTGATCTTCAAATGTTTTTGTTAATCACGTGCTTTACCATTGAGGTGACCCCCCAGCCCTTTGAGCCTCTTATTGTTTACATTAAGCTTAATCCTGACATGTGTTTGAATGTTGACCTGGTCCAGAACTGATCACAGACACTGACTCTGATTCCCCTGTACTGTTCAGTTCTTTATGCTGACGTCAATCTTGACCTGGTCTCCAATCTGGCTTCCAAACTTGATGATGATGTCACTGATCATAAGGACAGTGACCTTGACTCCAACCTCTATTTTAATTTGTGATTTTACCTTCAGCCTGAGTTCTGTCTAGAACTTGTCCTTCACCTTGACTCCCATATGTATCTGAGAAAGCTAGCCCTTAGTTTGGGCCATAACCATTACCTCGTCTCTGGATTGACTTCAGCTTTCCCCACAATCTCAGTCTCATGATCGACTCCATATCGAACCTGAGTCTCACACCTGTCCTCAGAGTTGGTCCACCTCATCCCTACCCCTGCCTCATCATCATCTGTAGACCTAGGATTGATCTTGTCCATTCACCCTAGCCTACATTAATCTCATTGTCAAACCAATTTATAAGATCATCCTCTCTCTCTTCTCTCTCTCTCTCTCTCTCTCTCTCTCTCTCTCTCCATTTTCATTTCAATACAGGCTTCAAGCTGATCTTGAACTTGTGATTGTCCTGCCCCTGTTTTATGAGTGGCTGGGACTACAGGCTTACTCTCAAAGCTCATTTGATCCCACCACATTTCCTCTGTCCCTGTGTCTGAGACCTTGGGGACATCCCCTAACACTAGGATTGCTTGGGGTAAGAGGACGTAGGCAAGTCTCTCAGGTGTGTCCTACCTGGCCTGGCCCACAGACTGGCGATGGGGTGAATGATGCACCAGCCCTGAAGAAGGCAGAGATCGGCATCGCCATGGGCTCAGGCACTGCTGTGGCCAAGTCAGCAGCAGAGATGGTGCTGTCCGATGACAACTTTGCCTCCATTGTGGCTGCAGTAGAAGAGGGCAGGGCCATCTACAACAACATGAAGCAGTTCATCCGCTACCTCATCTCCTCCAATGTTGGCGAGGTTGTCTGGTGAGGCTCCGTGCTCCCTCCTCCCAAGCCCCTGTACCAACCAGCTCTGTCCCTGAGGGGGCCACCCCTGTGGTACAATCCAGCATCCTCTACAACCCCCCCCCCCCCAAGCCATGGTCTTCCTCTTCATAGCTTCTTCCGTTGAGACCCATAAGACTGGAGAAGCAACTTCACCACAGGGCAACAGGGTGTCTACATGTATGCATGCACTGATATGTGTGTGTATGTATAGTGTGTTCAGGTGAGAGGTCTATGCTTAGGAATGTGTGTGTGCTCTCATGCACTGTTGAATATAAACACAAACAGGATATATAACAGAGTGTGCTTATGTTCACATTTCTGTTTGCATGGGAGAGATGCCTGTTGGATGTGTGAATTCACATGTACTCAATGCATGTGGATTCTGCATCTTCGCACTTTTGGGCCAGCACATGGGTGATTGCTTGTGTTTATGTGTGACAGGTGTTGGGTGTTTGCACATCTCTGATACTTGGGCATGTGGTATGTGTGCATACACCCACCTGTCCTTGGTAGTCCTGTTATCCTCATGTCCCTCACTCTTGGGCTGCAGAGGAAGCTGAGGAGGGCCCCTCCTTCAGCCTCGGGTAAGACCTGGAGCTGGACCCTCTAGTGGTAGCTGGCCTGCCTGGGCTAGAGCCCGTGACTCTGGTTTTAGCATCTTCCTCACAGCAATTCTGGGCCTGCCCGAAGCTCTGATCCCTGTGCAGCTGCTCTGGGTGAACCTGGTAACAGATGGCTTACCGGCCACAGCCCTTGGCTTCAACCCACCAGATCTGGATATCATGGAGAAGCCGCCTCGGAATCCCCGTGAGGCCCTCATCAGTGGCTGGCTTTTTTTCCGCTATTTGGCTATTGGAGGTGAGCGGGGCTCCAGCCTTCAGGGGCATCCTAGGTTTGCAGGCTGCAGATAATGCAACTCAGCCAACATCTGCTAATAGACTCTGTGGGCTCACGTGACTGAAAAGACTAGGCACAGCCTATGGCTGGATCTGGGCCGTGGTCTGGTCTATCAGCTTCTACCTTTTCTCCTTCAGATAAGGTCTCTCACTAACCTGGAGCTTGCCCTTTTTGGAGGGTGGGGGCTGGGGGAGGGTTAGGCTGACTGGCCAACAAGCTCCAGTGATCCTCCTGTTGGTATCCCTACAAACCCACAGTCCTGGGGTTACAGCACACATAGTCACATCTAGCCTTTTACATGTGTGATGGGAACCCAAGCTTGGATCTTCAGTTGTGTCCACTGAGTCATCTCCTGAGCCCTGGGAGACGTTGGGTTAATTTTTATAACAGTCACAGACCTGTTTTTATTAGTACATATTGGATCAGTCACTATGCCTAAGAGTATGGCCTGCCAGGTTACTACTGAGGGCCTACCATTGGCACAGGATAGATGTTAGCATACCATGGCTTAGGGAGGGGATGATTGGGAAAGGGGCATGCATAGCTAAGAACCTCACCTGCCTACTACAGCGTCCCCTCTTCCCCTGCCCACAGTGTATGTAGGCCTGGCTACAGTGGCTGCCGCCACCTGGTGGTTCCTGTATGACACCGAGGGACCTCAAGTCACCTTCTATCAGCTGGTGAGCAAGTAGAGACCAGACAGGTGGGGCTCTGGATTATGAGGTCGAGGGAGTTCCAGAGAGAGACTCAGCCTCCGAAACTGGCCTGCAGCTCTCCTTTCCCATCTCCAGGTGTGAACACCATCCTCCAAGTAGCTTGCTTGGCCCTGGAAGGCCACAGGGCCAGCACAGCCCCCAGCTCAAGGAAATATTATTCTCTGACAATCATTTAAGGGGTACTAGGTATCTTACCTTTACCTCAGAACCCTGAAACATTGAGGGCCCAGAGGTGTGAGCCCTGAAATGGTGGGACTTCGGGCTGAGGGTCAAACTGAAGAGATTGAAGGAAGACAGTTGAATCACCCACATAGTATTTCTCAGATGGGACCCACTGACCTCTAGAATCTCGTGACTGGCAGGAACCTACAACCACACAGCACAGTGTGGAGCAGCCTTAGCTCAGTTCAACTCTGGAAACCAGCTAGACCCCTCTCAGCTACTGTCTGTCCTTCTGGCCCTTTGCTTGATTGAAGCAGACATTACAGAACAATGTACAGGGATTGCTAAGGGAGTGTTGCTTTCCTTAGAGCATGCTACCTACATTATTGGAGAGGATGCAGCCCCAGAGCCATGTTCTGGCTCTGGCACCCAGCAGCCCTCAAGCCCATGAGTCCATCCACCATGGTACAGAGCATAGCCCTGCCTCCTTCAAAGGCTATTTTCTCTCTTACCTCAGTCAGGGATCACTCCATCCTTGATCATTCCAGCATCTCTGGCTCCCACGGTAGCTTTGGGCTGTGCCTCCACACATCATTGTCTTCACCTTTCTTTAGATCAGGAGTGCTCAACCTTCCTAAATGCTATGGCTGCCGCCCCCCTACCCACGTTTTACAGAATTATTTACTTATTTTATGTATGTGAGTACACTGTAGCTGTTTTCTGACACACCAGAAGAGGGCATCAGATCTCATTACAGATGGCTGTGAGCCACCATGTGGTTGCTGGGATTTGAACTCAGAACTTCTGGAAGAACAGTCAGTGCTCTTAACCACTGAGCCATCTCTCCAGCCCACTGTGACCCTTTAATACAGCTCCTTACATTGTGGTAACCCCCAATCATAAAACTACTTTCATTTCTACTTCATAACTGTAACTTCACTACGGTTATGAATTGGAATATAAATATCTGATGTACAGATGGTCTTAGGTGACCCTTATAAAAGGGTCATTGGATGCCTCCCAGGGGCGTCACAGCAGCCCATGGGTTGAGAACAAGGATCTGTGTAGATCTTTGCTGCTTTAGAACGTGGATCCCAAATCTCTAGGGATCGCCTTTCTCTCTTCTGAGATCCAACCCTATAAATGCCGTTTCCTTCCTCTGAGATTCTCACAGGCCTGTGAAAACCCAGTCTCCCCACAATGATCTCTCTTCCATCTCCTCTCAGATCCACTGTCTGCCTGGTCATTGAAGCTGACACCTAAGAGTCACATTAGACATCTCCTTAAGTCCCCAGTTAGCCTGATGGGATATTTTCTTCTCAGCAGTCCTTAGGGTCTTCCTTTTCTCATTCAGCCACTTGGTTGGGAAATGTCCATCAAACACCACTCACTGTGGCTTGGCCACAAATAACTGAGTGTGGAAGTGCTAGTCAGAGGGTCTCTACAAAAAACTGGCAGTCTGAGGAAGTCTGATGGCCTGAGGAAGTTGAGACTCCTATTCAGGGTGGCAAGTTTTTCAGTGGGGAGTTTAGGCACACCGTGTTTTATTTGTCTATGTGGGTACATGACATTAGGTGTCTTCCTTGATTACTCTCAACCTAATTTTCTTGAGACAGAGTCTGTCACTGAACCTGGAACTCATAGATTCATAGATATACCTAAGCAGGCGGTCAGTGTGCCCCAGAGGCCTGCCTGTCTCTGCCATCTTTCCAGCCTTAAGTTGTCAGATTTCAAGAAAGGGATCTTTGGGGTTACTCCCAAAAGGGAACACTCTGATTCATGACTTTTTAAAAAGATTTTGTTTGTTTGTTTTTAAGTTCGTGTGTGGAGAGTGTTTTACTTGTTTGTATGTCTGTATATCATGTGTCCCTGGTGCCTGCAAAGGCCAGAAGAGGGTGTCAGATTCCTGGAATTGTAGTTAAAGTTATAAGCTTCCATGTGGGTGCTAGGAATCAAATCTAGGGCCTCTGGAAGAGCAGCCAGTGCTCCTAACGACCAGGGTATTCCTCCAGCCTCCTGGTTCATGACTTCTTAAACTTTTTTTACTTGAAACCCCTTCTTATCCAAGAAATTTGTATATGGCTGGGCGTGGTGGAGCTCGCCTTTAATCCCAGTACTTGGGAGGCAGAGGCAGGTGGATTTCTGAGTTCGAGGCCAGCCTGGTCTACAAAGTGAATTCCAGGACAGCCAGGACTACACAGAGAAACCCTGTCTCAAAAAGCAAAAAAAAAAAAGGAAAGAAATTTGTATATGTTCCCAAGCGTATAGCTATAAAAATACATATACAAATCAATTACTTGTTAATAGTAAATCACAAGGAAATTTATTTTAAAATAATTATGCCAACTAGGACCTTAATCCCAGCACCTAGGAGGTAGAGGCAGGTGGATTTCTGTGAGTTTGAGACTAGTCTGGTCTACTTAGCAAGTTCCAGGCCAGCCAGAGATATATAGTGAGACCTGTCTCAAACAAATCAAAAGCGGGCTGGAGAGATAGCTCAGCAGTTAAAAACACTGGCTGCTCTTATAGAGGACCT
The DNA here is from genome assembly GCF_000001635.26 of Mus musculus. Taxonomy (NCBI): domain Eukaryota; kingdom Metazoa; phylum Chordata; class Mammalia; order Rodentia; family Muridae; genus Mus; species Mus musculus. The sequence continues at coordinate 77,370 of NT_166317.2, forward strand.
GGCCTAGATCCTCAGCAAATGTGTAACAGCTCACAACAGCCTGCAACTCCAGGTCCAGGGGGATCTGATAACCTCTGAGGGTACCAGACAAAGACACTCACGTGGTACACAGACATACATGCAAGCAAAACACCTACACATATAAAAGTGTGTGTGTGTGTGTGTGTGTCCAAACCAGAGCTATAGAGATAACTCAGTGGTTAAGAGCACTGGCTGCTCTTACAGAGAACCCAGGTTCAATTCCCAGCAGCTCATCACTGCCTGTAATTCCAGTTCCAGGAGATCTGACACCTTCATACAGACATGCATATATCAGTGCACATAAAATAAAAATAAATCATTTAAAAATCAAAACCAACAACAGTACCCAGATCTCTGGTATAGATCTAATTTCACCATTAAAGAGAAAAGTGAGGTGCACGCTACTGAGCTGGAGGTGTTTGCTCTCTGTTTTTATATGGCCTAGTACCCAGGTCCAGGAAATGCTATTGCCTGGTATCAGGCTGGGGGTCCCACACTGATCAGCATAATCAAGACGGTTGTACTCACAGGCCAACCTGGTCTACAGATTCCCTCACTGGGACTCTAAATTGCGTCAAGTCAACAATTAAAAGGAACCACCACACCCATCCTCAGTCATATGACCCCTTAAAGGATTCAACCCAGTTTCAGAAGCTGGGCTGGGGCTGAGGGTGTGGCTCAGTTGATACAGTGTTTGCCTAACCCGCAGGACAGTCTGGGTTTGGTTCATGCTACTCAGTAAACTGGGTACGGGGCTGTAAGCTCAGCTTGTAGGAGGGATGTAGCCAAGCCATAGTTGTCGATAGGGTTTCTCCTGTGCAGCAGCAGGGCTCATGCACAGAGCCAAGGGTGCCCATCTGTCTCTGGACAGATCTCTCTCAGAGGATTTGTCTCTACAGCACTATGCGTGTTGCTAATAAGCCCTGGCCTTAAAGATCTTCAGATATATACTTGTAAAAATGAAGTTCTGTGCAGGAGACCCAAGTAGACTAATAGTTATGAGTGTTCACACTCATCCCGATAGTGTGAGAGAGAACGAGGCGGAAGTTCTCCCAGACATCCTCAAACATCTTACTGCAGGAGACTCTGAGCGAGGCTAGTGAGCAACAAGAAAGGTCCCTGGAGATGTAGGGTGGGAGGAGCACTTCCTTTTCGGCAGTGAGAGCTTGTTAACTACAGAGGATGCATGCATTAAGGCTGAGCCCTGGCCACCATTCTCTATGTCATAAGCAGAAAGCAAGGAGCAAAAAGCCAGGTAGGAATGGAACCTTGCATGATGTCAGTGTCAGTTAAAGAGGGTTTTGTCTGCTCCAGAGGTCAGTTCTATTTAGGCATAATTGTATTGATTGAAACGCACAATTGCTTCATGTGTTTATGAGGTCTCTTTTGGTCACCTCCCTAACTTCTGCATTTCAGAGTCCCATGAGTCCCAGCCCAGACCCCTCTTCAACCCCATGGCCTCCTAGTGCCTTCCCCAGCCTAACACCAGCTGCTCCCATTCTCCACAAATTGCCACCCAGGATAGTCACCCTATGACCCAATCCCTTGCAGTACTGAGCTCACTACTCATCCTCGGGGGGCGGGGGTGGGGAGTGGGGGGAGAGGCTTCCCTCTCCTCTGTCCAGCACCTCAGTAACAGCTGTTCACCGGGGACCCTATCACCTTATCTTCAGAGGAACTTCCTGAAGTGCTCTGAAGACAATCCACTGTTTGCTGGCATTGACTGCAAGGTTTTTGAGTCACGCTTCCCCACAACCATGGCCTTATCTGTGCTTGTGACCATTGAAATGTGCAACGCCCTCAACAGGTAGGCTGGGCAGAGGAGTCCAAGACAGACTGGGGTCTAAGGCCAAAAGAGACCAGAATTGGATTGAGATCCAAGCAGAATGAAGATTGAGGTCTCTGGACCAGAGAGCTGATAATAAGTTCTGAGAGTTGGTGGGGCTGGGATTCAGGAGAGAAAGGTCTGGGGTATGATGAAATGTAGATTCAGGACAGAGAAAGTGGGCCCAAGCCCTGAGCTGGGCCTCTGGGGTGAATGGGGTGTGCAGCAGAAATATCCACCCTGGTTCTACAACCAAGGTAGTGAGGTGATTGCTGAGGTGAGTGGGCCCACCATAGCCTGACATCCTGTCCTGAGTGGGTTGCTGTGCCCTTCGTAGCGTCTCTGAGAACCAGTCACTGCTGCGCATGCCACCCTGGCTGAACCCTTGGCTGCTGGGGGCTGTGGTCATGTCCATGGCTCTGCATTTTCTTATCCTCCTGGTGCCACCTCTGCCTGTGAGTTACCGCCATGCCTCCTCCCTCCGAAGTTCCTGGGGTTACAGTCATCAAGTAGTCCTCAGATACTAGAGGTCCCAACTGAGTGCCAGGCCTTCCTAGGCCTTGGGCAGGCGTGACAGTAGGGACAGATGTGTCTAGCCATCATTCCACAGATATTCCCACCTTCAGGGGACAGAAAAGGTGGAGCCCTTTTGCTGAGGGGTTGGCCTGGGCCTGAGTGGAAGTCAGGGAAGGATTGGGTGGGCAGGGGGATAGCACAACCTCTGGGAAGCCCAGTAGGCAAAGGTGTGAAGGAAGGGTTTCCAAGGACATGCCCATGAAGAGCCCACTGGAGTCCAGGTGAGTGACACCGGCAGCCTGTAACCGGGCCTCCCTGCCCCTACCAGCTCATTTTTCAGGTGACCCCACTGAGTGGTCGGCAGTGGGGGGTGGTGCTTCAGATGTCTCTGCCTGTCATCCTGCTCGATGAGGCCCTCAAGTATCTGTCCAGGAATCACATGGATGGTAAGTGGGAGACCTGGCCCCTTCTGCTTCCTCCCCAGCTACTTCCTGCCTGCCTCTGCTCCCAAATCCGAATTGCACTGGATGCAAGGTACACGGTAGGAGAGTTGTTTTTCAATCAGGAAGTGGAGGACATAAAGAGTCCTAGTGGCTATGATGCAATGACTTGCCTGGAGAGGTGTCTTGCACTGTAGGAGCCTTGACTGGGCCTATTGGGAACACTGCTCAGGGCCACGCTGCCTCAGCTTCCTCACTTGGCCATACCCTGTCCCCGCACAAGCCCTCACTGCCCCCTCCTCACCCTGCCTCACACACCCATATGTGGATAAGATGCGGTGGTAGTCCTGGCCTTGGCCTCTGACCCTCCTGTACTGGCCTGTCTTTATCCAGGTGTTCTCGGGACATTTATGCAGGCTCGGAGTAGGCAGCTGCCGACTACTTCCAGGACCCCATACCACACCGGGTTGGCTTCTTGGGTATCATTTTCATGGGTGGAAACAAAGGGGAGGATTTGTCTTCATTCAGGAGGAATGAACACTGACAGGGTTAGGTCCAGAGAAGAAAGCTAGCGAGCTACAGAGAGACCTGGGTTGGGCTCAGCAACTAGCTAAGACCTGCTTTGGGCATCTGGGACTTTGGGGGCCACTTCTAGTTGGAATGTGACCCCTGATCCAGGAAATAGTGGAGGCTATAAATAAACCTCATGCCTGCCATTCCATAAAGGCCCCCACACCCTCATGCTAACTGAATACTTTTTTTAAAAGCCTCAATGAGCCTCTCCCTCTTCTCTGGAGAGGTTTGAACAGAGAATGGCTGGACTCACAGAGCCCATGAGTGGGGCTGATGGCAGCTGGACTAGGCCATTCAGGTCCCTCCATAGACGGCTCTTTCAGGCTCACCATTGACCCTGGGAGAAGCCTGGAAGAAGTGGGTATGACCCTTGAGCTTCTGAGTTTCTGGCCAGCCAGCACAGGAGGGTCCCCCAGGAAGCCCCTCCCTCCACACTCAGCCCACAGCCAAACTCTCTTGCGAAGTGTGGCTTTGAGAAACAGCTAGAGGACATTTTTGTCTTCCTTGAGAGACAGCGTTCATCCCTGGTGACCACAGCAACCCAGGAGCTCAGCACATTTTCTTGAAGAAATTTAAAAATGAAAAATTTGTCCCCGTGGCTAAAATGTCTCATTCCCTTGGGGGAGCCCTGTGTCTGGGATACAAATCCATGCTGAATTCCTGGGCTCAACAGGAGGGGGGGTGATGACTAGATGTGGGGATTAGAGGGCTGCCCAGTGGGTGCTAAGGGAAATTACTAGAAGATTCTGGACTAATGCAAATTACATGGGTAAGGTAGAACCTGGCAGGATGGAGGCTGAGGTGTCTATAATAGAGATGGTACCTGTGAGGGGAAGCCCAGGGACACTGAAAGCCCAAAACACCAAGACGAGGCCCTGGTTATTCTCAGGGAGTAGGGACCACAAAAGGTGTGTAAGCATGGGGTGGGGCAGGGGAGTGTTGCAACTGTAAAGATACTGACATGACACTGGAATAGAAGCTGAAAAGATTGTGAGGCCTGAGGAAGAAACCAAATCCCAGCCCAGGGTGAATTGGCCCCAGGCCACACCTTTACCAACCTTCTTGACCCGAAATGGCGAGCACCATGGTCCTGGAGAAGTTTGATCTGAAAGGGAGTGAGCACAGGTCTTCAGGAGGGAACCCGAGCTGGGCACCTGTGGCTGCCCCTGGGGAGTGGTGTGCTTGCTGGAAGTCCAGACAGCTCAGCCTTGGGCCGGCAGGCGGCCGAAATCCCTTGGGCCTCCTAAAGCTGGACAGGGCGGGGGTGAGAGAGGGGACCCTTTACGTTCCCAAGCCAGCTCAGTGGCCTTTTAGGGAAGTTTTGCTGAGGCCCAATGCCTGTGGCTTCTCTGTAATTTACGAGGATGTGTCCTGGGGAGAGTTGTGGATGCAGGGTCAGCTCTGGGACTAGGGGTCCTCTCTCTCCACACTTGGCACTCTTCAGGTGTGACTGAGTGGCTGTCAGGACTGTAGGCTGGGATGGAGAAGCCGAGAGGGATGGCTCTGGGAGAGTCCAAGGTACAGGGTGGACCCAGAATTCCTTTAAGGACATATGGGCCATGGAAAGGATGGGGGGGGGGCAGATTGAGGGGGTTTGTATGATGCCAACATCAGAAGGGAGGTAGGTAGGTGAGATGGACCGAGGTGGGTCCTTAGTCCCTATATGGGCTGCAAAGGTGAAGGTCAGCTTGAGTATATTCAGTTGAAATCAGACCACATGTGGGATGGAGAAGAGGCAAGGAGGACTTCCTGCTTGTGGACCTAACAGTGATGGAGGGCACCCACCAAATAGAAATATAAGAGTTTTCTTTGGGAATATTGAAGGGACATAGAGAGAGCAGCTGGATTCCTGGGGGCTCAGGGGTGCCCTTGAGGCTAGAGATAGACCATGTGTAGAAGGTTCTAGACCCTGAAAAGTAAGGGAGGGTAAGAGACTGAAACAGAAGCTGAAGGGAGCAATCTAAAATACCCACTCCTTGTCTTAATATGATTTCTCATTTTTTGTGTATGTGTGTGTGTTTTCCCCCCTCCAGAAAAAAAGGACCTGAAGTAAATCCTGGGAGCAGAGGGGAGTCTCCAGTGTGGCCCTCAGACTGAGAGCATCCAGGCATTTGTCCTGTTCCCACCCCTGCCTCCACACTCAGCCACCCGTCTCCTGGACCCTGCTGAACATAACAGGCCTTAAACAGGAATGGCCACCTCTCCGTCTGGTCCCAGGTTCCCGTCTCCCATTTCTGTCCCTCCCTACTGCTCTGGCCCAGAAGCTGAGTCCAGGAGGGGAAGCTAAGAAGCCAGAGCTGATTGCAGAGCCACCGCGCATTCCCCACCCCAGCTCTGCAACCTTTCCCCCGCTTGGAGATGGGCGAACTAGTGCCTCTGCCCTGATGGAGGACTCATGGGGGCCTTCTTACTGACTCTGACCTATTGCTTAGTTTGGGTCTGGAGCCTGGTCCGCTATGGGTAGGAGGAGTCTGAGGGAACCATCTGGGTCCAGCTGTGAACACAAGGAGAGGCAGCTCCTTCCACTTGGCTCAGCTTCCACCAAGTCCACTCCTGTGTCTGTTTATATATGTGCCGGCCGGCCCCAGGGGGTTGAAGGATCACAGGCAGATAGGAACATAAGAAGCAGGGGGCGGGCCTGGACAATGACTCCCTTTCCCAGGAGTGAGCCTGCGCTGGCTGGCTGACCTCAGCCCTATTCCCACCTTTGAGGCTCACTTCCTCAGCTCAGGTTGGCTCAGGGTGTCCTAATTTTACCGTCTATGCCCCTGGTGTCTGAGACTCCAGGCATCCCTGGGTCCATGTCAGCTTCTCCTGCCACCCAGCCTGGTGTGATACTTTGTCACTTGCTGCCTGGTCCCCTGGCATTACTCTTTGCTCTGCTCCTCCTAGCATACATTTTTTGAGTCAGAGAGATGTCACTAGGGAAGTGACTCCATAAGGGACTTCCTCCCCTACCTCCCCACTGAAAGAAAGCATCTCGTGGGGAATCTATCAGATGAACGTACATTGCTCTTCTTTTTTTTTTTTTCTCTTAACTCTGCTGTTGCCCCTTTGACAAAAGCTAGCTAACTGTCACAGGAAACGGAGTAAGTGTGACTTAGCTCTTCTTGGGTGTGTACAATATGATTATTTTATATGTAAATCAAGATTCACATCACTGTCCTGACCCCCAGTAACAAAAGCCCCCTCAGCCTACCTTGCAGACAGATGAACTCCGTGTTTGGCTGCCCACTCTCCTGCATCTCCTCCCCCCGCCCCCCGCAGGCTCTGGAGGGGCCTCAGAGAGAAATAGAGTTTGGAGGGATGGCTTGGCAGGAGCAGAGCGCTGTGCCCACTTGCTGATTGTTTCTGATGGAGAAATAAAGGTGTGTGTCTGAGGGATTGGAGCTGGTAGTCTTTTCTGAGCCCTGTGGGGCCCCTAGTTCTGTGGCTATGGTGGGGGAGTGGGGTGAAGGGGGAGGGCATCCACCTGGAATTAGCAGAGTTAAAAGTCTGGGGTCCCATCCCAAAGCCAAGTCCATCTCTTACTCAAAGATGGGGCTTTGAAAAACACTAAGTTGGAATCTCAAGACTGGACCCACACCCCAATGGCAGAAGTGGGGTGAGCCTGCCCTTCATTGGAACAGCCTGCTTATTGCTCCACTGTTAGCAGTTTAAAAGCAGCGCTCAACTGTTTAATCACATATTTTATGATTAACATGTCACCTCAAAGGAAAAGGAGCTGGGGGTGGAATGGAACCCCCTTGTCCCTTGGAATCCCGGGCATCCAGAACCTGACCCCAGCAGGCTGTTGCCTGTTAAAGGAGTGTAGTCACCTTCAGATGGATGAGCCACCCATGATATCTTTGTCCAACAGAAAATCTTTAGCAACATAGAAGCATAAATTATCAACACACACAGCTACATAGATAGCTTAAAACCATTGTGATAAGTCAACCATGGCAGTGCACGTCTGAAACCTCAGCACTAAAGAGGCTGGGGCAGGAGAGTTGCAGCAAAGGTCTGGGCCATCCTGGGATTTGTAGATAGGCAAATACCTGCTGGCAATTCTGTAGTGCCCATGATTCTCGATAGGGTTTCTCTCTTGCTATGTTTCCATCCCGTTGGCTTCAGCAATTAATCCCATTTCCAGTCCTATGCCCTCTCAAAGGTTTCTACCCATTCCCTATGATTCTCCCCAGCTCCTGCCTCCCAGGCACATCTCTGTGATGGTGCTTAGGATGAGCCAGCCTCCTCAGGTGGTCCTGGGAGACAGCTGTGAGAAGGGACTAGCCGTGTCTCTGGAGAGAAGGCTCACCGTGAAGGTTTAGCATCTAATCCTCTACCTAGCTGTCCTGGGATGGAGATCTGGATACCCAGGCCCTGAAACGCAGGGAAAGAGGTAGGACTAGCTATATCATCTGCAGAGCCCATTGCAAAGTGAAAACCTAGAGCCCCCAAACTTAGCCACTGAGCTGGGCTGGGTTCTAGTTAGTAAGATAAAACAGACAAAACTGCCCAAGGTGTTACAAAGCAGTGGTAGAGCACATTAAGGCGGGAAGGAAGAAAACTAGAATTCCATGGCCAAGTGTGGGGATTTTCTATGTTTGGGCGGGTATGTTATCTAAGTCACGCATCCATGAAGCTAATTGTGACAGAGGAGATAGCTTACACCCCGAGGAACTCCCAAGGATTTATTTTTCCAGTCGAATGGTTAGAAGTATTCTTGGTCACAAGATGTCTCTAAGTTCTCTCAAATATAAGCCCTGCGCTCTTAAGGTCTTAAATGAGCCCCATGACATGGGCATGGACAGCAAAGACTCACAAATGGGGAACCTATGGGCTTTCATCATAATGATAGGTTGCCGAGATGAGATGGTCTAAGCCTAAGGGAACTTGCAGAACATCTGTGTGGCCCCAGCTTCCCCAGCTATTCCCTATTTCTAGGGTGTGGTGGCCTGATCCATTTTGCCTCCACCCCCACCAGGGCTTGCCCAAATCCATCTCTCTCCAGCACACAGCATGGCATCCACAGCCCAAGGCAAGGCGGCCAAGGTAAACAGAGAGGTTTCCTCACCTCACCCAGGAGGGAATTCCCAGGCAATCCCGGCATACTCCTTTCTGGCTCCAAGGTGGCAGCTGCCAAGATGCCCCTAGGTCCCCTTGCTTTTCTGGGAACCAGGATGTTGTGCTCTCTGGGGCCCCTCTGCCAGGGGACAGGGTAGATTGTAGCTGTATTATGAGACATATAAGACCAGAATGGAAGACAGAACCAAGGAAGGAACCCGGGCATCCTGAGACCTGATCCCAAAGCACGGAACACCGGCATCCAGAACCTGACCCCAGCAGGCTGTTGCCTGTTAAAGGAGTGTAGTCATCTTCAGATAGATGAACCACCCATTGGTTCATTTCAACCAAAACCATTGTGATAAGTCAGCCATGGCAGTGCACGTCTGAAATCTCAGCACTAAAGAGGCTGGGGCAGGAAAGTTGCAGCAAAGTTCTGGGCCATCCTGGGCTGCCAAATGCAATTCTGTCTCAAAAAAAAAAAAAAAAAAAAAAAAGAAAAGAAAAGAAAAGAAAAGAAAAGAAAAGAAATAATCATTGTGTTGGTTGAAAGAGGCCAGATACTAATAGAGCTGTATGCTTGCACCTCCCTGGAGTTTCACACAAGGCAGGATAAATATAAATTATAGCAGATCAGTGGCTGCTGGGGCCTAGGTACTGGGAGAAGAGTGACTGCAAAGAGGTGGGAGGAGCCAGGTGTAATGGAACAGACCTTTAATCCTAGCAGAGGCTGGCAGATCTCTGAGTTTGAGGCTAGCCAGGTCTATAGAATGAGTTCCAGAACCGAGAGACCCTATCTACAAAAACCAAAGTGTGAGGGGTCAGGAAGAACCCTTCTAGGATAGTGGGCCAGAGAGCGGCACATGTATTTGTCAGAACTTACCGAAATGTCACAAGTAGAAGCTTAAAAAGGTGAATTCTACGTGAACTTAGTTTGATTTAAAAGAAGGAGCTAGCAGTGCAACTTGCCTGCCACATGCAACAGCTGGAGCTCCACATAAACTGGACTCGATGGCACATGTCCTAATCCCAGCACTTGAGAAATGGAAGCAGAAGGATCCGAAGTTCAAGGTCACTCCCTACTGCAAGGTCAACTGAAGATGCATGAGACTGTATCTTAAATAAATAAGAAAGAGTCATAGAAATGGTTAAGTGAACCTGTGTTGCCCATGGCTATAGAGGGGTGGCAACCTTGAGAACTGACCAAGAAACAAGCCTCTTCAGCGAGCGTAATGGAATTGGGAACAGGGACCTATGTCAGCCAGAGCCCCTTACTATTGGACAGAAAAGGTCTGCGGAGAAAGACACAGCAAGAATGGAGGTGGACCAGCAGACCACGATGCCTTGGGCACTAAGGATAGGCGCCAGCCTAGTTATGACCCACAGTGGGAGGGAAGAGGTCTGGAAAATTCAGACAATGGGGAGAAGCCAGGCCTGGGGCCATGGCTGGTACCCAGCCTTCTCCATAGACCTCCCCTTGACTATTAGGTCAAGAGCTTTGTTCCAACAGCATCAGAGGGCCAGTTGGGAGTTGGGGTAACTCCCTGAGGACACCAGGGCAGACCCATACAGTGTGGGAGTCGAACTGCCAGAGACCCTGAGTGACTAAGAAGATAAGTAGGAATCAATGCCACTCACCCTGTTGAGGACTCAGGCTGCCCTCCAGGCCTGGGCACTGGCTCCAGGATGGGCACTGACCCCCTCCATACCCACACAGCCGCTAAATTTAGCCAAGCAGGGGAGGCTGTCCTGGGGCCGAGTCGTTGGCAGCAGGGCCATGTCTCCCTACAAGGCCCGGCCCAGAACTGGAGCTGGCCACCCGGCCTTTGGGCTTATAAGGCAGGCTTGGCAGATCTCCAGTGTTGGAGTCTTCGGGTGGGACCTGAGCCAAGCCCTTAGACTTTGGGGAGCCTCTCTTCCATGCACAAGCAAACTCAAGAACTTCTTGTTCCATGACCTTTGACCAGGTGTTCAACTTCCAGAGCCTTGGTTTCTGCATCTGTATAATGGGCATTCTAGCATCCACTTTATAGGGCCATAGTAAAGAAAAGGCCAGTGAACTCCATTGTGTAGAATTCTGACATGTGTTCTCTCCACCTGTACTAACAAAGCCTAGGGCCAAAAGATGTCTGTCCTTAAGAGTGAACCAGTGCAAGAGATGTGTGTGTGTGTGTGTGTGTGTGTGTGTGTGTGTGTGTGTTACTCGAATATCTGGAAGTGTGTGCATATGGAGGGGTGTGTGTGTATGTGTGTGTGGAGGCTGCAGGTCAACATGAGATGTCTTCCTCTCCCCATCTTTTTTTTTTTTTTTTTTTTTTTTTTTTTTTTTTTTTTTTTGCAACAGGTGTTTTCATTGACCTTAGAGCACCACATTTGAGCTTGGCTGGCCCATGACCTCCAGGGATCTGCTGATCTCTACCAGTCCAGCATTGGGTTACAGATGTATGCTGCTGAGCCCCCATGAATGTTGGGAAGCCAAACTCAGTTCCTTGTGCTTGCACCGGCTGAGCCACCCCTATAGTCTCATGTGGTTGGCTCGATTCTGCAGGGTTATTATCAAGAAAAGAAAGTTGTGCCTTTGGTGGCACCTTGGGTCTTTCAGTACCTTCAGGTGGCCCTCTCTGCCATGCTGACTGAGAACAGGGCTGATGCCCAGACACAGGCCTGAGGGTGTATCTAACAAGCTATAAACCTGGCTTCTTGGGGATGGAGTGAGTGGGGGAAGAAGAGGAAAGAGCAGGAGGAGGAAGAGGAAACATAAAAGGAAAGAGGATAGGGAGAAAGAAGAAAAGGAGAAAGAAAGAGAAAGGAAGGGAGGAGGTGAAGTGGGGGAAGAAGAAGAGGAGTATGGGAGAGGGCGGCTGTGGCATGAAGCAACATACTGGACAATGACTGCCTTCCTTTTCCTTTCTTCTCTCCATCCTTTCTCTTCTCCCTCAATTGGAGCAGGTCCCTCTCTAGAATATGGCGTAAGCATCGTCGGGGCGGGCACAGAGATGGCTCAGTCTTAGCACCCACCCATTCCTATCACACACAATTCATTTCTGGGCCTACTGCTGTAACAGCTGCACGTGAAGTCAGCTGGGAGAGGGACATGCCCTTTTGTTTGGGGTCAGGGTAAGGTCACAGAGCCTGCTGAAGCTCTGACTCCTTAGGAAAAAAAAAGCGAAGGATGTGGTTCCCACCACCCTGGCTCAGTGGCGTCAGACAGTTGAGAGAGTTCCTACTGGAATGTCAGTGTGTGTGTGTGTGTGTGTGTGTGTGTGTGTGTGTGTTTTCTATTCAAGAGGTTGGGGCTGGTCCTGGGTGCTGGGAGGGGACATGCAGAAAGCAGCCCAGTTTGCATAAGGGTTCGGTGCCAGGCCCAGGGGCCATTCGCTCCCTGTTAGTAGCTCATGAGGAAGAAGATTCCTTATCAGCACTCAGCGTGGGTCGGCTTGGCCGGGGGTGCAGAGCAGTGAAGGTTACCAAGGAGACCTGTGCTTCAGGCTGGTTCTTCTAGTAGGCCAGGGTGAGAATGCTTCCCTCTGACCCTAGGTGCACAGTGTGAGCCAGCCTGATCAGGTTCTTGGGACCCTATGCTCAGGGTCTGCTTTACTATTGAGGAAGGCAAGGGTTGTATTGGACCTGAACCCTAATTCAACAGTGTATTTTAGTTCTCTGTCCTGGAGGTTTCTGGGACCGTCCCCCAAGGGCTTCTTCACTCTGGGGAAAGTGTTATGTTGTCCCACTTTACAAGAAGCAGACTTAGAAAAGCCAGACAATGCCCCCAAGCCCTCAACAAGTGACACAACTGCCTAATATCAGGCTTTCCAAGCTGGGTCTCAGAACTCCCTAGGGATAGGTGACCCTAGTCTCGTCTAGATGTCTACCTCCCTGTCTGTTCTGGTGGTAAGGATGGGATGGGAGTGGTGTCAGGAGTACAGTCAAGCAGGTCAGACAGAGGGAGAGCAAGGTTGCAGATAGAGATGCCAGCCTGAGGCTGAAGTTAATGGGTATAGACCAAGCTTGGACTTGAAGGGACTGACGAAGAGGGAGTGTCCAAGGGTAGCTCTAGGCTACAGGACTTGACATCAGTTCTGTTCATCTTCCTGCAGGTCCCCAGGACTGAACTGTCTACTCTGAGACTGTGGGGGTGGGGATGGAGGTAGAGTGTTGAGGGATTGTCCTGGCGAGACCCTTCAGTTCTGTCCTGTCAGGTTCCTGGAGTGGGGGTAGCCAGTAGCTTTATCTCTGGCCCTGTGGCTGGTGGCCATGGTGGTTTCCGGAGAGCAGCTCCTGTTTCCGGAGGCCCAGCAGGGCCCAGGCGGAGCCTTGAGGGGTAGTGGGGCTGGGCCTGGGTGGCCTCACTGGCTCCGCCTCTGTCTATCTTTGGGAATTTATTTCACGGGGCACCACTGGCCGGTACTCCACTGCCTGCCAGCAGTCAAAAGCTGCTCTGATCACCCTGGGTTTTTCCCTCCTAACCCAGATCCCACCAACGAACCTCCAACTCTGGCCCCACTTGGCCTGCTCTGTTCTTAAGGGGCTGGGAAGCCTCCAGCCACTCCACTGCTCTCTCTGTAGACACAGATGCTAGCCTGCCCTTGACCACAGAGGCCGTGCGGGGGGCTTGTCTCTGAGCCCCTTCTGGCCCACCATGGCTCGGCGGCTGCAGGATGAGCTGTCAGCCTTCTTCTTTGAGTATGACACTCCCCGGATGGTGCTGGTACGAAACAAGAAGGTGGGAGTCATTTTCCGTCTGATCCAGTTGGTGGTTCTGGTCTACGTCATTGGGTGAGTCTAAGTCCCCCTCCCAACACCTTTGGGCACCAGTCTTCTACATGTGCCAATCCTCAGAGCTCTGGGGTACCCTTCATCTCTCCAAGCACTGGAAAGCTCTCCTGGTGAGCCTCCATGCCTTAAGAAGGAATAGGCCCTGTTAACCTACTGTCAAGATGGAGACACCAATGCAGGATAGGACACGCTACTCTGGGTGCATGGTGACCAAGGGGCAACACCATTGTGGGTCCTGAGGACATTGTAAAAGGCCCCTTCTAGTGAGTGAGTGGCACGCCCTGCAAGAGCCCTTTTCACCTCCAACTTTCCTCATGCAACTGAAACAAAGCAATGCCTCATTTTACTCGCCAGAACATAGGCTCTGTTCCCGTCTCTCCAGTCAGAACAAAGGACAACCTGGGAAATCCAGGTCCCTGGGGGACTAAAAGACAATTGGATTCTGAACACTTAGCATCTTGATGGAGACACAGAGCAGGAAGTAGTCTCCATTCCCAAGTGTGACATCTCCTTCCCTGGCACAGGGTCAGAGCAGCACAGGTCTCCTTCAGCTATCTGGCTAGCCTGGGAACCATGCAAAGGCTAGCAGGCCAGGCAGGATCTTGTGTTTGCATGTGTGTTGTGTGGGCTAACATGGTATTCTATGACTGCCCATGTCCTATATATTTAGCCATGTACCGGTGGTTTTATATACCTGGTTGGCTACGCAAGCTTACAGCTGTGTCTCTGTCTGCCCTGGGTCTGAGGTAGCTGGGTACCAGAAGTGTCACATGTCAGGAGCATCATGCTTACTTACAGTCACACTAAAAAGAGCCTCTAGAGGCTATGAGATCAGTAAAAGGGTTGGGTCCTAATGGGAGCCTGAGAACGCCCAGTACCCCTGCCTGCCTGTGTTGTGTGGTTCTGAGGGCTCTGCAAATCCCCATTTGGGGGGACTGGGACTAAGAGCCCAAAGAGTTACTCATGTGGTACTAGCCTCTTGGGAGTATCTAGTTCCTAGAGTAGCCTTTCTTCTGCTCACTGATGCCCTAAGATTCAGAGCTAGTCAGGTGCAGCCAAAGCCAGGATCCTTCAGCTGCATTTCAGGCTATGTCTTGGTCACAAATCAAGTTGGTCAAGCTTAAGAGGAAGACTAAGGCCCATAGAGGAGCCCTGGAATTTCTAGGTCACTAGGCAAATCAACCCTGAACCTTTGCTCTGTCTCCTCATTTCCCACTCCCTACAAAGTTTCCAGGAAACTTTCTGATGGGTACCAGTAGCCTCCTGCTGAGCACAAGAGGGGCGTAAACGTCCACCATTAATTATTTGCTAGTTCCTCAGGAAGGAGAAGTCACTACTCAAGCCCAGCCTGTTTCTCACTTGGGGAGATCAAAATGGTTGTCCCTACTCAGGCCCCAGGGGCTCTCTACTTTATTTTCAGAACTGTGGCTAGGAGCAGTGTCTGACTGTCACAGGGACAGAACAAAAGGGATAGTCTACTGTCCCTACTGCCCCTTAGCCCTGATCTATACCTCCTGTGACAGGAACCTTACCCCATCCCTCTTTCCTTTCTTCTGGCCTGAAATGGTCTATCATTTTCAAATGTTTCAAATGTTTCTTGTTGGTGTGAGGGTGGGGGTATCAGAGGTGAGGGATGCAACTAGTCTTGCTAAAATTCCCAGTTCACACAGCAGAGCCAAAGGCAAGGTCTTCAGGTCCCCAAACCCAGGCTTCTCTGCCCACTAACTAGGGCGCTTACTAGCTCCAGCAATGGCACCTACTGTCTCTGTCGCCCTCATCTGGCCACTGCCAGATGCTACAATGACTCCTGCAGGTTAAACTCCTGAGCCTTGCTCCACTGTTACATAGGACAGCGGTTGGAGAGGACCTTTCCTTGTGAAGGGAAAGGGCTTCGCTATAAGGATCCTCCTCTTTCCTAGATGTTTGTCTGGTCCTGTGGGGGCTGCAGGGAAGTCGGGGGTGGGGGGGACGAGAGAGTCAGTCTCTGGGCACCAGACAAGGTGAAGCCCACATTGGGGACGGGCAGCATGGAGGTGGAGAGGGACACAAAGTCAAGCATTGGAACACAGTTCTGATGAAAGTGGCCTTAGACTTAGGCAGGCAGGCAGGCAGGCAGGCAGGCAGGCAGGCAGGCAGGCAGGCAGGCAGACAACAGACAAGAGGCTGAGATGCCAAGATCTGGAACAGGCTCAGAGGAGGAAAGTTAAGGCTTTGGACTCTATTGGTCATGTTCTTCCTGTACATTCAAGGCAAGTGGGGAAGAAGCCCTGGAAGATGGAGACTCTGCTGGCCTGGGTTAAGGTGATGTCACAGGTGAAATGCTCCAGTTGGAGGGATTGGGCTATGAGACAGACTGGTCTAGCCGTTCCTGCTGGAAAGCAGAGGGGACACAGGGTAAAAACTTCGTTAGGTGGGTTTAAGTGGGCTAGACTGGCCAGGTATGGAAGTACGAGTTTAACCCTAGCTAGTTAGAAGTAGGTGGATCTCTGTGAGCTTGAGGCAAGCTTGATCTACATAGTGAGTTGTAAGACTCTAAGGCAGCCAGGGTTACACAGTGAGACCCAGTCAAGGGGTGGGGGGTTGGGGGACAGCTGGATTTTGTGTTTGTTTGATTTTTGAGACAAGGTCTCTCTACATAGCCCTGGCTCTTCTGGAACTCACTTCGTTCTGGCTTCAAACTCACAGATATCTGCCTCTGTCTCTGCAACCCAAGTGCTAAGAATACATGTGTGAGCTACCATGTCTGGCTCTGGTTGAATGTTTTGTTTGGTGACTGGAACTTGCATGAGACTGACTTCAAATAATATCCACCCTTTTAATTAACTTTTTTAAGAAAGTAATCATTATTTTTTAAAGATTAGTTTATTTTATGTATATGAGTACACTGTCACTGACTTCAGACACACCATAAGAAGGCATCAGATCCCATTACAGATGTTTGTGAGCCACCATGTGGTTGCTGGGAATTGAACTCAGGACCTTTGGAAGAACAATCAGTAATCTTAACCACTGAACCATCTCTCCAAACCCTGAAAGGAATTATTTTTATTTTATGTTTATCAGTGTTTTGCCTGCATGTTTGTCTGTGACAGATCTTGGAGTAGTTGTGAGCTTTCATGTGGGTGCTGGGAATTGAACCTGGGTCTTCTGGAAGAGCAGTCAGTGCTCTTAACTGCTGAGCCATCTCTCCAGTCCCCTCTCTTAATTAACTTATCTTTCATTTATTTGTTGTTAGGAATTAAACCCAGGGTCTTGAGCATACTAATCGCACTTCCCAACCACTGAGTTTTTCTTTAATTTTCATAAACACACACACACGCACGCACACACACACCACAATTCTGACCCAATCAGGCATGGTGGTATTTACCTCTAATCCTAGCACTCAGTACCCAGAATATCATGAATTCATACATTCATGAATTCAAGGTTAGCCTGGACTACATGGTGAGTTCCAAGCCAGTTTGGAATACAGGATGATACTGTCTCAAATCAAGCAAAACCTCACAAGCATGTTGTCCTTATTATTCACAAGGTTGTATAATTACCACTTCTAATTACATTTCTATCATTCAAAAAATCATACATGCCAGGCGGTGGTGGTGCATGCCTTTAATCTCAGCACTTGGGAGGCAAAGGCAGGCGAATTTCTGAGTTGGAGGCCAGCCTGGTCTACAAAGTACAAAGTGAGTTCCAAGACAGCCAGGGTTACACAGAGAAACCCTGTCTCGAAAAACCAAAAAAAAAAAAAAAAAAAATCGCACACACACACACACACACACACACACACACCCCTTCTCCTCACTGCTTGCCTATTCTGGGTATTTCCTATAAATAGAACCACATGCCATGTGCCTTTTTGTATCTGGCTTCTTTTTCCTGCTGTGTTGGTTGTGACATAAACCAATAACCCAATGCTTTTTATGGCTAAATAATATTCCCTGTGTTGATTCGCCACATCTTATTTATTAGAGTATCTGTGGTTGGACGTTTTAGGCTGTTTATACTTTTTGACTCCCATAAGCAATGCTGCCCTGAGTATTTGTAGACTAGTACTTTAGTGGATTTATTTTTTTCTGTAAGGTATACAGGTCAAGTGAAATCCCATATTTAAAAATTTGAGGAACTCCAGAGAGCTGTTTTCCAAACAGTCCCATTGCATCAGAGATGCCTATGAGATGTCTGGTGTGGAAGGTGGATGTGGGTCCCAGGTATATTGATTGCCTCTTTGGTAGCTGAGACAAAGCACCTGACAGGAGCAGCCGAAGGCAGAAGGGGTTTGACTCATGGCTTGAGGATCCAGTCTATCATGATGGTGAAGGCATGGTGGCGGTAGCTCTGACTGTGGTGGCAGGAACTGGGATGGCCAGTCTCCCCGGCCCTCAGTCAGGAAGCAATGAGAATGCCGGCTTGCTTTCCCCTTCGTATTCGGCTCACAGCATGGTGCTGCTCACATTCAGGGTGGGCATCCCCAGCTAAGTTAAACCTTCCTCACTGGGGATGTAGCTCAGCTGAGATAGTATCTGCATAGCATGCACCACGAAGCCCTGGAGTCCATCCCCAGGACACATAAACGTAGGTGGATTTGCATCCCTGTGTGCAGGTAGAGGCAGGAGTTCAAGGTCATCTTCAGCTACACAGAGAGTTTAAGGCCAAGCAGGGATGTTTGAAACTTTGTTTCAAATGGTCCAAACAACAAAGTCAACTTCCTCTTCAAAAAAAAAAATTAGCTTATTGCTTTTACATTAAGCCTCCTCCAAGTTCTCAGGACAGAGACAGAATGAAGTTAGGTTCTTTGCCAGCGTATAACAGAAATGACCCAGATGGCCTAGTTCCCAAATGAGCTTGTATTTCCCTGTGAGACCTCATGATCTTGGTCCCCACGGGCTGTATTTCTCTTAGCATTCTTATCCTCTATATTCTCACCAGAATGGCCTATTAAGCTCTGATTACAGCATCCAAGGGCTTCTGTAGCCCACAGCTCCTTCCACAGACCAGTTTCAAAGGCCTAAGCTGTACATGGTCAGCCGTATCTAAGCAATGGCCCCATTCCTCAGTATTCAGATCTGCACTGGGAAAGGTCCTCTATAGGAACAACACTGACAGAATGTATGTGTGGCATAGAAGAGGAGTCACTAGATGGACTTACACAATAGATAGGGGCCAGGTAGTTTAACTACAGCTCTCTGCATGCTGGAGGGGGCAGAAAGCCTGGTAGCAGATCAGTCCATGAAGCTGGATATCTCAGGAGTCCCAATATGGTACCGGAGGCCTGGAAGATTCCTAAAGAGTCACTAATTCTCGGCTCACATTGGAAGACCAAAGAAGGTAGGGCCCGATGTCAGCAGAGGATGTCAGTTGCAGCAATAGCACACACTCTAGGAGGAAGTGAAGGCAGACAGGCCACACTGCTTTTTCTCTGACTTCTTTACCTCTGGGCCTGTTGGAAGGTATTGCTCACTCTGAGTTAACTTGCCCTCTCGGTTAATCCTCTGTGTGCAGGCCCTGAGGTGAGTCTGCTTGGTGATTCCAGATGCAGTCAAGCTGAGGACACCAGCACAAAGCACCCAGAGATGGACACAGGCGTCTGTATAGACTTCTTGAGGGCAGGTTCTTGGGTTTTGCTCACTTCTGTGGTTTTAGTGTCAAGAACAGTGCTTGGCCCAGAAGATGGGCTTGGTACCTACATGTTTGTTGAATGACTAGCTAGATGTGTGGGGCTGAGTTGCAGGGCAGAAAGAGCACAGAAGTGGGGGTAGTTCTTGAGGCAAGTGTACCCTCAGCTGTTCACTCAGAGCTCTGCCCTGGGCTGAGAATGGAGGCCCCGGGAACAGGGAGAATCTGATGAGAGAGTTTCATTTTCATGTGTCTATGGCACACCAGCTACTTTGCTAATTTACTTGAAGAGAACTCATAGAACCCTCCCCAGGCAATTACCAAGATGTTTTCATCTTTGTGGGCCCGGCGTGAGCATACAGTCTTGTTAAGGATTTGCCAAGTGGGATTTCCTTCGAGGCAGGGCAGCCTCTATTTTACTGAGAAGGTTGGGGGCTCAGAGAGGTTTAGCCTCTAGCCTGAAGTCGTACATCTGGCGTGTCTAATACATGGGCCACTTCACTGTGTGTCTTCTTCCCAAGGACCTTTTGAGAAGGGATCCCCAGGAGAGCTGGAGAGATTGGCAAGGGTCATTGCTGGAGGGGGGGGGGCTTCTGAAGACAGCAGTGTCTTTCTTTGACCTCAGACCTCTTTGATGGCCTTTTCAGAGTGGTAGCCATAAGGCCAGGCCAAGGCATGGCTTTGGAGGAGATGGCTCAGTTGTTAAGAGTGTGTACTGCTCCTGCAGAGGATCTGAGTTTAGTTCCCAGCGGCAGCTTACACTCACCTGTAATTCTGACTTCACAGGGGTCAATGCCTTGTCTTAGTCTTCATGGTTTATCTACAGTTAAGTGTACACACACACACACACACACACACACACACACACACACACACAGGAGTTAAATATAAACTCTTTTTAAAAGACATAGCTTTGGAATGACAGGCCTGTTGCTGGCATGCCAAAGCTATTATTATCAGAACTGAGGTCACAAATGCCAGATTTGACATTTCCTTTTGACCCCTGAGACCAGCAGGCAGACACAGCCCAGAAACTATGTAATTGGTCCTAACCCATAGCTGGGGTAAGAAAGGAAGGAGCCCCCTGGAAGACACACGCACACCAGTGCTATGCAGCCCTGGCTGAGGGCCTCCAGCCTGTGTCTGCTCCTGTCTGACCTTGGACTTTCGGGAATGGGGCATCCTCAAACTTCAGATTCTCCACCCATTGTTTAATGTGTTGGTACTGGGCAAAGAGAGAAACTGGGCTTCTGAGGATGGAGATATGAAGGGGAAATTAGTGGCTTCTCTAGGAGGGCTTTAGAATGTGTAGCAACCCCTTCCTCCACAGCAGCCTCTTTAAGCTGGGGTGCAGAGCAGAGGCCTGACTGCAGAAAGGGACCTTGGGAGAGAGGAACCTTTCTTCCTGAGAGGTTGCTCCCAGCAGGGCAGCCTGGCAGGCAGACTCATCAGTACCTAAACCTTTGTTGGGATTCACCTGTTGCTATTTAGGGCCTGCAGAGGGCAGCAGTGACCACACTTAGGCCTCTAGACAGGAGAGGATTAAAGTAGCAAGACAGAGAGAGGTCCAACTGCTTCCCTGGAGCCCAGGACAGAGACGTGACAGTGATTCTGGGACTAGGGCTTGGAGAATCCTGTTCCCAGAGTCGATGGCTCTGAGCTCTTTGTCTAGATAAGGTAATGTGTGGAGGGAGCAGAGTATACAATCTACACTGCTACAGTCTCTTCCTGCAGAGGGCTATGGGTACAGGTTCCAGCAGGCAACACACCCTAAAGCTACACAGTCTCTTCTAAAGGAAGAGGTCATCCTCAGATAGAAGTGAGATACAAAATTCCCAGTGTAATCAACAGAAAGGAAACCGAAGCTAGTTCAGACAATGGAAGAGACTTCATTGGCTCATGTTGTAGGATAGTCCAGAAACTGGGTTTTCCCCCAAGGGCTCCAGCAACATGGTTAGGAGTCTGGTCCTCTCCGTCTTCTGGTTCCATCCTCAGGTTCGTGTTTGGAGGTGGAGAAAATGGCTGCGGGTAGTGTGGGTCTCCCAGGTACCCTGATTAGCCATCCATACAGAGGAAGTAAATCATTGTAAATTTTTCCTAGTAAATTTCAGGGAGAGAGAGAGAGAGAGAGAGAGAGAGAGAGAGAGAGAGAGAGAGAGAGAGAGAGAGAGAGAGATCTGGCTTTGCTACTGACACTCCTCTAATGGCAGACTCATTATTTCCGCCAGAGGGTGGGACATTGATTGGCAAGCCTTGGCTATGTGCCATCCCTGAGCGCAAGGTCAGTCCCACTGAACCTCCTTGAGTAAATGTGAAACACTCATACAACAATTTGGGGAACGGGGCTTGATTCTGCAAGGTGGGGGTTATGGTCTCTAGCCCCACTCCCTGGCTTTACCACACACACACACACACACACACACACACACACACTGTTCTCTCCTTCCCTTTCTAAATAGTAATGACAACCCACAGCCTTTGCTAGTGCCAGCTAGCATCCTAAGCAACTTCTCTGCATTAATTCACGTAACAGACTAGTACTAGTGTTATTCCAGTTTTATAAATGAGGAAGATGTAGAAGCTACTCCAAACTTCACTGCACTGAGGAGCAGCGCCAGGAGGCAAAGCCCGGGCAGTCCTCATACTTTGCTTGGAGGTTGTGTGGAAAGAAAGAGTGTTGAGAAGGAGGACTGGGATCAAGAGCTGGCCAGCTAGCCCTGGCAAACAACTCTTGGAGAAGGATTAGGAGGGACAGTCAGTCAGTAGCTGCATGGTTTGGTCTCCTCCTTGGTGGAGATGGAGTAGTGGGAACTTAGGCACGGGCCAGCAGGGGGCAGCAGGCAAGGCTGTCTTGGCTCCAGCCTGGGAAACTACTTGCGAACCAAAGAAATTCAGAAAGTATCTGAGGTGGACAAGAGGATGCAAGAAAAGACAGAAACCTTCCCAGCCACTTGCGTCGTTGGATGTTTTGTCTAACAGTGCACAGACCCTAACTCCCTTGTTTCCCCTGGTGTTCCCACTCAACAGGTGGGTGTTTGTCTATGAAAAAGGATACCAGACCTCAAGTGGCCTTATCAGCAGTGTGTCAGTGAAACTCAAGGGCTTGGCTGTGACCCAGCTCCAGGGCCTGGGACCCCAGGTCTGGGACGTGGCTGACTATGTCTTCCCAGCACATGTAAGCGGCACCATCCTTCCTCCCATAAGCCCTGGCTTAAGGCTCTTTGAGGGACCAGTCCAGCTTCCTGCTCTCTGGGCCTCAGTCTGCCTTACTGTGCGACTCCACCATGATACCATGGGATGCGGTGTCTGCTGGGTGTTAGGTGGGCTCCAGCGCCCTTCGGGGGTAGTGTCTTACCAATTCTCTCTATCACCCCTCTGCCCTTCACTTCCAGGGGGACAGCTCCTTTGTAGTTATGACCAATTTCATCATGACCCCTCAGCAGGCTCAAGGACATTGTGCAGAGGTGAGGACCCCACCCTTCTGGACCCACAGGGGAGATAACTTAATGGAATCCCTTTGGTCCTTGGTGGTAATGTGGGATGAGTTTTCTGATTGTGGTTATGATGTAATGTTTGACAGAGAGTCATATAAAATAACCCTCAGACACTGATGGTGCTGTTGCGGGGCACTGGGCTTCTCTATCCCAACCTCCACTTCCCTGCCAGTGGACACTGGGACTTGTGAGCTGGGCAGAGATGTAGGACAAATGTGGGAGAAGGAGGCTGTGAGCAGGGGTCTCCTATGGGATATGAGATTTTGCTCCATGTCTACACTGTGGTCCTGGGGGTAGGAGAGGGTCCTCCTTAGGACCACACCACAGGGTCTGGGGCCAGCAGCTCTCCCATCCCCCAGAACCCAGAAGGTGGCATATGCCAAGATGACAGTGGCTGCACTCCAGGAAAAGCAGAAAGGAAAGCCCAAGGTAAGAGCAGCCCCTTCCTGTCACCTCCACAGCCACCTTGCTTGTGTCTGCCTCTCTCTCTGTACCCCACCCCCCACCCAGCTGCTCTCCACTGAGAGAGTCTATGCCACTCTCATCCTGCCTGTCACCTACCCTGAGATGGAAGCCCAGAACGGGGTGGGAACTCAGGGGTTCCTGGCTCCCTACAGGTATTCGCACAGGCAACTGTGTGCCCTTCAATGGCACTGTGAAGACGTGTGAGATCTTTGGCTGGTGTCCTGTAGAGGTGGATGACAAGATCCCAAGGTAACTGATGTCTTCTCCTTCAAGGGAGCTAGAGACCGGGCTCAGGCCCACAGACCTGGCAAGAATGAGTTCCTTATGCTTCTGATCCCACCCCTCAGCCTATCCATGTGGCCCAAGAGTCTTCCTGGTCTAGGAGCCTGTAAGCCCCTGTCCCATCTGTAGCATGGCCACTCCAGCCCCACCACATGTCCTCTGCAGGAGGAACCCTGCGCTCCCTGCTCCCTGCTCCCTCTCCCTGCATAGCTGTTCAGGGCATACAAACACTCTTGGGGAAGGGCATTGATTGAGTGCTGTCTCCCCCAGCCCTGCTCTTCTTCATGAGGCTGAGAACTTCACCCTCTTCATCAAAAACAGCATCAGCTTTCCACGCTTCAAGGTCAACAGGTTTGTGGGAAAGGAGGGCAGAGATGCAGGTGGCTTGACACAGCTGCAGCCGCTCTCAGCGCGCTGTCTCCCTCCCTCCCTCCCGGCTGCTTGGCTGCTTCACTGCTTGCATCCTGGAGGCAGCTTGCTGGCCTGCCTCCTGGAGAGCAGACTTCTCTGGAGGAGAGATACTCTAAAGAGTTCTTGAGGGATCTTAGTGCCAAGTGAAGTGAGCCCCCTCTCAGCTAACTGGCACATGGCTGCTACCCATGCCCGCCACACAGGCGCAACCTGGTGGAGGAGGTGAATGGTACCTACATGAAGAAATGCCTCTACCACAAGATTCTACACCCGCTGTGCCCAGTCTTCAGCCTTGGCTATGTGGTGCGAGAGTCGGGCCAGGACTTCCGAAGCCTTGCTGAGAAGGTATGGATGGGATGGGGCGGTGCCAGCAAGGAGAGGACAGGTGGTGGTCACAATACAGGCTGCCAGCCCCATTCTGCCTCTCCCCGGCACAGGCCAACTGTCCCCTAGTTCAGATCTCCTGAGGGTCCTTTGCTGGTCCTCCTGGTCTGAACCTGCCATGGAGGAGGAGGTGCTAAGAATGAAGAGATGTGGGCAGACAGCATCACTTGGATGTTCCATGATTCCTTCCTCCTTCCTTCCTTTTTCCCCTTTTTCCTTCCTTCCTTCCTTCTTTCCTTCCTTCCTTTTTTCCATCCTTTCTTCATTCCTTTTTGTTGCTTTGGGTCAGGGTCTCCACCGTAGCCTAGGTTGGCCTTTAACTCCTAATCCTCCTGCTTCTCGCCTACTCAGTGCAGAGTACAGGTGTGTGTCACCACACCAAGTTTATCTTTTAATCATCTTTTCTGCTGAGGATGGGCCTCACAATGCTCAGTGGTGTATCCTAACACTGAGCTGTACTACGGCCTAAATCACTGGGATATTTTGTTGTTGTTTGTTTGTTTGTTTGTTTGTTTCTTCATGGTGGGATGGAACTTGGGGATTCCAGAGATGATCCCTGGGTTCCGAGATCACAATCCCTTTGTAAGGCTCTCAAAGATGCAGCCTGGGTTCAAATCCCACTCTGCCTTCCAGCCAGAGTGTGCCCTCAGATGGGTCTCTTAAGTTCAGCATGTCTGAGAACTGTCACTAAAGACACTAATAGCACCATTCCTCCCAATGTGGGAGCCATGAGGATCAAGTGAGCATGCACCTGCTAGTTAGCATTGCAGCTCTGCCCTGCTGGGACAATCCTATACCCTGTTCTTGCTGGATCCTTCTTGTGCCTGCTTCTGTAGCTGCCTATGTGGGAATGGTAACCAGTCCTTTTTTTCTTTTTTTATTTCCTGTGAGATCACCAACACACCCCACTTAGGACACTTGTGTATGGCAGAGGCCTGCAGATGTTTGCTTTCACGACCCACATGGAGGTGGAAGCAGCCAGACAGTGGTTAACTGTGGATGTTCAAGCATCAGTTTGCCTGATCCTATAGGGCTGTCATGCTTTTACAATCTGCCTGTTTCTAGAACCCACGCCTGCCCTCACCCACTGAGAGGTCTGGATCTCTGTTCCCACCTCCCCACTGAGTGGCTCAGCTCCCTGCCCACTTCTCTAATCACCTCCCCACTCTTGGCCCGAGCCACCCACCTGCCCTGTTCCTTGCCTCCCTTCACTTTCTGAAGTATTTTCTGCTCAGACTTCACAGGGCCGTTCTAGTTCAAAGGCTGCCTGCTTTGTCTCCCACAGCACTGTGATTTGAACCAGGAACTGAGAAACAGTGATGAGTGCCAGGTGGTTCTGTCCCCTTGGACCTGACAGTCTTAGAGGAGAGATGTCAATAAGTAATCACACAGAATACACATATGACAAGCCAGGTGCTCTAGCACACACCTGCAATTCCAGCACACAGGAGGCAGAAGCAGGAGGATCATAAGTTCAAGGCCAGCCTAGGCTACACAGTAATACCCAGTTTCGAGAAACTAAGGAACTGGAGTTAAAAAACACACACTGTCCTTCCAGAGGACCAGCACCTATACCAGGTGGCTCACAACCTACCTATAACTTCAGCTTCAGGGAATCCAATGACCTTTTCTGGCCTCCGAGGGCACCCACCTACGTGACAGCCATTCACATAGATACACACACGAATAAAATGAAAAATAAGAAAAACCAGTCAACCCACTAAACAACTAAAACCAAAACCAGACAGATGGCTGAAAGAATAACAAGGGACATATTTTAAACTGAGGTGGTGGTCAGAGAAGTCTTCAATATAAATGGCCAAATAATGAGACAGAGCCAGATATGTGAAAGAAAAGCAGGTACAAAGGCCCTGTGGTGGAAAAAACTTGGTGTATTCTAGAAGTGACTGCTCAGTTGTGGTGGTGGGGAGAGCAGAGATGGTGACAGACCTCAGTGTCCCTTCTTAGATACAGAATATCCTCTCTGAGATGGTACAGGTCGGGGGACAAGGTGGCCAAATGGGTGGTGCTTGGCTGAAAGCCTAACCATTTGAATTTAATCCCTGGTCCAACACCGTAGAAGATGGAAGCCCATCCTTGCAAACTGTCCTCTGACCTCCACGGCCATATTGTACACAATGTGCATGTTATCTACACACAAAATCAACAGTGCAAAACAATGTTTCAAGGGGAGTACAGGCGCCATCTATAATCTATAAGACAGTTTTTGTTTTTGCTGTCTTGTTGTTTTCCTCTTTTAAACTCATGAAGCCATCTTGCCAGTCTGGACAGGAGGTTTAGAATCCTGAAGCCCAGATCTTTTGTGCCTGTGTCCCTGGCAGGGCGGGGTGGTTGGTATCACCATCGACTGGGAGTGTGACCTGGACTGGCATGTACGGCACTGCAAACCCATCTACCAGTTCCATGGACTGTACGGGGAGAAGAACCTGTCTCCAGGCTTCAACTTCAGGTACCTGATGGGCCCCTGTCTATTTCTGGAATGACAAGGGTTGACAAATGTTCCCAGAGAGGACCAGTGTACCCTAGATGGCCTCCATCCTGTATGAGTTGTCAAACAGGAAGCTAGCAGGAAACAAAATCTTAAATGCTTGAGTCACCAGGCCTGGGTCTCTACCCCTTGGAATTCTGTTTGGTGGGAGTCAAGAAAGGGCTGAATTCAACTCTTCTGGATGGAGGCTCACCATTCTCCTTGAGCAATGCTGGAGGGTCCCTTCCTAATGCTCAGGCACACAATGTGCTTTGTCACCTTCTCCCGCTACCTGTCCGTCGCCCCCAGATTTGCCAGGCACTTTGTGCAGAATGGGACAAACCGTCGTCACCTCTTCAAGGTGTTTGGGATTCGCTTTGATATCCTTGTGGATGGCAAGGTAAGTGTCCTATGTGAAGGGATGGCTGCCAAGGCACCTTCCTGCTTTGGATGTCTGTTGTTATGGATGATATGAAATGATATGATATTGTTATGGATGATATGATGGGATGGGTATATTCAGAGATCTGCTTTTAATGACCATGGGTATAGGTGATGACCCTGGCCAGGCTTTGAGCCACTGCCATGGCTCTCCTACCATCTCCTTGGGTCGAGGGGAACAAGGTTAGAGTCAAAGCTCAGGTTTACTGACCTGGAGCTGGCTCTCAGGAGAGCCACAGCCCTGGATCACTGGTAGCAGGAATAGTGTGGAATTGTAGGAGGCAGGTTTGACTTTCCCTAGCTGGGCCCCTTCTGTTGACCTGGCTTTCCCCCTGGGCCCTGCCCAACCAGGCTGGGAAGTTTGACATCATCCCTACTATGACTACCATCGGCTCTGGGATTGGCATCTTTGGAGTGGTAAGTACTGGGGATACATGTTTGCTGTCTGGAGTTTGGCTGCTACTCTTCTACACACAGTAGCAGAACCCCAAAATGTGACCATAGCTACCTTTCATGAATGAAACAGCAGCTGCTTTCCCAACCCTAGAGAAACGGTGTACCTGGGGAAACTGAGGCTCAGCGTTAAGGCAGGAGAGAGGTAGGATGGGCTGACTGGGTCCCAGGAGGGGCTTGCAGCACCTTAGCCTGTCTTCAGGAAACTAGGGTCCAGAGTGGCAGGATTTAGCCAGGACCACAGTCAGTGGGGACCACTGTAGGACATGGAAGATCTGTATCTGCCCCAGATTCCCATTCTCCGTCCCTGCCCCTCCTTGTCCTCAGGCCACAGTTCTCTGTGATCTCTTATTGCTCCACATCCTGCCTAAGAGGCACTACTACAAGCAGAAGAAGTTCAAGTATGCGGAGGACATGGGGCCTGGGGAGGTAGGTGAGCTTCATCTTCTTGAGCTCCCTTCAAAGACCTCAAGCTTGTCTGCCTGTTGGCAGGTGCTGTCCTGCAGGGCTTGGTGCTGCAGGGCAGTGCTTCTGGGGCCTGACTTGCGTTCCCACATTGCATACACAGGGTGAACGTGACCCCGCGGCCACCAGCTCCACTCTGGGCCTGCAGGAGAACATGAGGACCTCCTGACCTTAATCTTGAGCTCCGGACTTGACTCAGTGTGTGGCTTCCAGCAAGGGCTGGTGGCTTTGAGCCAGGGCAGAGGTCATTGCCAGAGGCTTTCCTGCAAGGCAGATACCAGTTGCCCTCTGGTTCAGCCAAGACATTGGAATCCAGAGCTCTGGGTCCAGATCCACACTTCCCTTCCTGAGGGATGGCCCCTCAATTTTTCACTATTCTGGGTCCCTCTGGCTGGGTTCCTCACACACCAGTACCCTAGCTTCGTGCTTATGGCTCAGGCTGCCACTGTCTACCCCACAGCCTCACCTGCCTGGCTTTGGGCTCTTCCACATGGTAGCCACTAGCCAGATGTGTCAGTTTGAACTTAAATTAATTAAAATATAATAAAAAAAGATGGCTGGGTTGAACTAGTTATGGGGACACTTTTGGCCTGTGACTGCCATACTGGATAGCAACAGATGTTTTCATTGTAGGAAGTTCCAAAGGAATTCCCTGGGAGGCTCATCAACAGTGCGGGTGCCTGATACGCACCCCACCTCCTCCTAAAATAGAAACACAGGGCACTTTGTAGCTGAGGCTTAAGAATTGCTATCCTAGAGCTTTCTGACTCTTAAGCTCCCAATCAGCCTTGGGTCAGCCCCAACTGGCAGGTGCAGGCACTGAGCAGGGTCTCAAACACCCACAGCAAGTGTGTAGTGTTGTTCTCGTGCCACACAGGGATCACAAACCCCCATGTGCACACCCCCTCTACACATACAACCCTCCACCCCCTCTGTGGGTTGGAACAGCTTGGGTGCTGCAGGCACAGCCATCTGAACACACCTACACTCCCAGGCAGGGACACACGGTCTCCATACAGTATCACCCCCATGGGGCGATGCTCTCCTTCCTGAGGGAGTCATACCAGACCAGCCCTTCTAGCCACTGAACCTTACTCAGCTACCTCAGGTGGAGAAGTAACCCTGATGAATCTTGGCTCCTTGCCTGTGGCCCAGTCCCAGCTTCCACGGCCTGCCCAGCTTGGCTGGAACATGAGGGCTGAGGAGGCAAGGGGTGAGACACAATAAAAAGAATGAGGACAAATGGCTGTTTTTTGCTTTCCTTTCAAGCCTGTCTGAAGTTCAGTGTGCTTGCCTGTGAGATGCACAGCTGCGCTGAACAGCTGAGATCCCTGTGAGAAGGCTGGTGAGGGGTGCCTGGGCCAAGATGAGCCAGTGAGCCTACAGCAGTCCCTGAGCTCTGTCTCTGCACAGGACAGGGCACCGGTGCTCTTCCCAATAGCAAGGAACAAGTTCTTCTGGCTGTGGGGCAGTTGAGCACACCAGAAGCAGCCTTGAGGGAGCATGGTTGAGGGAGGGGCTTGTTGTCCCAGGGATCTGGGGACACTTCCACGGACATGAGGCTTGCAGCTGGAGAGTAGAGAAGGCCACATAGGCACACCCTCCAGCCTGGGCTCACCTCCAACCAGGGCTGCTAAGTACCTCCACCCCTGCTCTGTCTAGACCAGTCTGTCCAGCACAACTACTCATAGTGATGGATCTGTACTGTCCAATATGGTGGCCACTTGCCAAGGGTAGCCAGTGAGGGCCTGGAGTCATTTCACTTTTTAGTTTTGTTTCAACAAAACAAAACAAAACAATGCCTTGTTATGTGGCATGATTATGTGGCATGATTTTAAACACATGATCCTCTTGCCTCAGCCTCTCAAATGCTAAGATCACAGATACTCGGCACTATACCCAGTTCTGATTTACTTTTAATTCACTAGAATAGCTGTATGTAGCTATTTTACATGTAGTGGCGGCTAGCAGAGTGGACAGCATGGACCAGTTGTTCTCTCAGACCTTGGCCTTCTGCCAGCTTCCCCAGCCAAGAACCTTCCATCCTCCTCTTTTGTAGTCTCCACAGTCTGTGCCTACTGTTCCTTTCCTCCTGCGTGGAAGGAAAAATAGTACCTCAGGCCAAGGCGGCCTCCTCTCTCTTAGCCTGTGCTCTGCACGTCTTCCTCTCTTGCCTCCTTCTCTGGCTCATGTTGCCCTGTAGAGCAGCCTACTCCCTCCTCGTTGCCACCCTTCCAGAAAGACCAGTTTGCCCTTCTCAGTAACTGGCCTCCACCCCCCATCCCTTCCAGATGCCCTTGCCAAGGTCACCAGCAGAGTCCTTGATGTAAAAGCCACGGGGACACTTGGTCCTGCATCTTGTTTGGCTCCCAGCATTTAACCGTTTTTCAAAGATTCGTTCTAGTGGTACCCCAGTGCAGCCTCTCCTGGTTTCCCGGCAGGCATGGAGTGTAGGGGAAGAAGGCCTCTTACAGCTCTCATATGGCTCACCCTGTGTCTTTGGTAAGTGGCTTCTCTCCAAGGCTCCTCGGTGTGTCTGGGTACTGGTGGCAACCTCTGCTAGGGTTGAGGTAATACATGTGAAGTGCCCAAGGCAGTGCCTGATATACATTGTCTCTGGAACTCACACACACACACACACACACACACACACACAGGGTCTTCTTGGTTTCTTGGTGCTATAATCCTTGCTCCTTGGTTGGGCTTTTGGCTGCCTATGATGGAGGTTGCATTTGTTGTTGGTGGTGGTGGTAGGTTTTTTCCCCTTTCTTTCCTTTTTTTGTTTTGTTTTGCTTTGCTTTGTTTCGAGATACGTTTCTCTGTGTAGCCTTGGCTGTTCTGGAACTCGCTCTATAGTCCAGGCTGGCCTTGAACTTGGAGATCTACCTGCGTCTGCCTCTGAGTGTTGGGATTAAAGGGATCCACCACCACTGCCCGGCCCCTTTTCATGTTCTTGCTCTTGCTACCTGGTCTGGTTATGTGACAAAATTCACGTTAGTGGGATGCACAGGGAATGTTCCGTGGCGCTGTCTTTAAAAGAGCTACTGTTGGGGTAGAGAGATGGCTCAGTGGTTGAGAGCACATGCTGTTCTTACAGGGGAGCCAGATTCAGTTCCCAGCACCCACACAGTGGCTCACAACTCTCCGTAAGCACACACAGATGCACATATAGGCATACATGTAGGCAAAACAGTCACCCACATAAAATAAAGAGTTAGCATCGACCCTTCATTATTTTTCTCCATTCCAAAACCTGGAATGCATACGTGATAACTGGAGTTCCAGCCCCTATTCAGAATCACGAGGTCAAAGGCCATCTCCAGGGCTTCCTGGTGCAGGGAGTGGAGAGAGCCACATCTCAAAGGCTTTTGTGGAGCAGAGCCATCATACCAGCCCAGAACTGTTTTTCAAGATTTATATATATGTAAGATTTGTTGTTGTTGTTGCCTAGATCTTAATCTGATCCTCTCAGCCTTGCTTCAGTTGATCTGTTTGAGCCTTTCCATTAGAATTATGACTGGATCCTCAAGGACTCTCAAAACCATCTCTTCAATATTGGGGTATAGCTCAGTAGTAGCATCCTTGCTTAGAATGCAAGAAGCCCTGGATTCAATCTTCAAAACTGGGGGTGGGGGGAGGAGTCTCTGTAGCCCAGCTCTTTCCTGAACTCCAGCCCTATAGATCCAATCCTCCAGTTACTGGACCCAATTATTCATTTCAACAAATACATGCTGGGCATGCATCAGGAGGTCAGGCTGTGCTGGGCGAATTCATCTCGACCCTTGCTCTCAAGAGTTCTTAGTCCAGACAGGACTCAGGTGAAGAGGTGCTGAGATCTGGAAAGCACTGAGAAAGGGCTGCTGGGCATTCCAGGTATCCAGAAGGTCATGGGGAAGGCTTCCTAGCAGCAGAGGCATTGAACTAAGTGCCAAAAGACAAGTGGGGTTTAGGCAGGCAAGTGGTGAGGGGTGAGCTATGGAGGGCTTGAGGGGACTTAGTGGCAAGCAGTGGAAGATCCTAAGAGGCAGCTCTCTGGTGTTCCTAGTGCCTGTTCTGGTTGTCCCAGAAAGGTTAATGGGAAGTGATACTGGATTGGGGTGAGGGGTGGGGCTGCTGCACTAATCAAGTGGAGGTATACTGCATGACCGTGGTGGTCGAGTTCAGGGAGGGGCAGATGGTGGGGAGAGAGAGAGAGAGAGAGAGAGAGAGAGAGAGAGAGAGAGAGAGAGAGAGAGACTTTAGGGATCTTAAGAGGCAACATGGCAGATCCTTGTGCTACACCCGGTTGGGTCAGAAAACCTGCTACACAGGTAACTCCTGGTTTCTAACTCCTGGTTTCTAACTCCTGTTTAAGACAGAGACACAGGTGAGACCAGGTTGGAGATAGCAACATGGGTCTGAGTTTGAGGCAAGCAGTGATGTGGGGCATCTCCAATAGACTAATAATAGCAGGATTGAACCAGGAGTCTGTGAGGGCAGTCCCCAGGCATAACCACAGTCAAGGCCACTTGGTCCTGGAGGGCTCTTTTTCATTCCCTCAGCCCAGCCAGTCACCTCCTGCTCCTCTCCAAACCTGAGTGCCGCCCCACCCCAGCACTCTGACGAATCTCCCTCCTCCTTCCCTCCCCCAACCCCCCCGGAGAACACTCAACTCCAGGCCCTTCTCCCAGGGCCTCTACCTAGCCTCTCCTTGGTACGCACCGGGCCTCATCCCGAAGGAGGGATGCTCTTGCCTCTAGAGACTAGGACACCGGATTGAGGACTCGAAAAAAGCATCGTACGCTTCAGGCCAGGCTGAGGGGCCCACGACGTGGCCTGAGGGACATCGGGTTCCCCGAGCCTGCTTGTCTGCGGGCGCCGGGGGCGTGACGCGTCGGGGCCCATCCGCAGGGCCCCTCCCGAGCCACCTCCTCCCGATCCCGTCGAGACCCGCCCCCTCTACCCCTGGGCGGGAGGACCGGACTCTGATTGGACATCTCTGCGGGGCGCTGCGCGGCACAGCCAATGATCGTGGGCCGGCGCGGCGGCGGGCGGGGGGAGCGAGCGCAGCCTGGAGCTGCGGCGCCAGCGGGTTGAGCCGGGCGATCCTAGCCCGGCAAGGCGGGCAGGGCGGGGCGCGCACAGCGGGAGCGAGCCTGGTGCCCACCGCAGAGACTGTCGCCAGGTGCCTAGGTAGGGGTCAGCAGCCGGGACTTGGAGTTGGAAACTGGGGTGCGGACGGCTGAGCCGCCCTGTGCAGCCAACGGGCTGTAGAAGGGTGGTCTACAAGGCCGGGTCTACGTGGGCAGCCGGAATCTGGTGTGCAGAGATTCCCGCTGTGTCTGCAGGGCCAGGTCCTCGGGATGGTTCCCTGAGCCCGCATCTGTCTAAGCCAGCTATGCGGGTGCCCGACCACCTGCGTTTCTTCCGCAGCTGCTGTCTGTGGGACTGCATAGAAGCCCCGCGCGCGCGGTGCCTTGGGCCCGGCTCTGGGTGGAGGCCGTGTCTATTCGGAGTGGGCCTGGACGGGTGCACCCACGTGTGGATCTCAGCAGAGCGCTTCTCCCACAGCCCTCCCGTGAGTCTTCCGTGGAGAGCTGGGGGCGGGGTGATGAATGGGACGGATGCAGCGAGCGACTTCAGCTGCTGCGCAGTCGTCCCCTGACTGAGTGAGGGTGGCGGAGGCGGCGCTGTGGTTTCTGGGTCTGGTGGGTACAGGATTGGTGCTCCGAGGGTGCACACGTGCGCGGGGAGCTGTGTGTGGTGTTTGGAGGCGGGTGTGCGTGCGTCACGTGGACACAAGAGTGTGCCTGTGTACCTGAGGGGTGCGTTTCAGGATGGAGTGGTGTGTGAGCACCGGTCACGAGGACAAGGATTACATCTGTCAGGGAAGGGGTGTGTGTCTGTCTTGAGGGTGTTACAGAGTGAGCAGAGCTAGCTGTCACATGCCTTGGGTCCCAGGACTGTGTCCCAGTGAGCTCCTCTCTTTGTCTTGGCCAGGTTCAGGGTGTGAGAGAAGCGCACAGCTGTGTCCTTGAAAATCCCAGGGAAAAGGAAGAGGCTGGGTCTTCTGCGCATCTCTACCTCTTCCATCCAACATACGCTGTGGGTCAGACTGTTCTAGACCCTACTACCTGCTCCTTGGTCCCCCACGCCCAGTCCTCAGACCAGGACTGGGGCTTATTTTAAACCTTATCCAAGTGAATTGCTTCCCTGCTTAAAGACTCCTTTGGTGTTAGAGGCCTCTGGTTTCTGTTCACAAACCCTAAACCAAGCCTGTTGGGAAGCACTCTATTGCTATCACGTTGGGAAGGGATCTCTTTTAGACACAGGGTGAACTCCCATTTCTCCCTTGGGAATCCTGCTTAGTGGTCACAATGTCGCCTCCGCCAGGAAAACACCCCCGAGGCCAGTGTAAGTGGACCTTAGCTTCTCTCCTGATGCACACCTCCACTAAGGAACTTTCCACTGCAGCCACATCTGCTGTGCTGGTCTTCATACAGAGCAAGCACTGTCCCACCTCATGGCACTTGCACCTATGGGCCAGTCCCTCTGGCTCCAGTTGCTGTTCTCCAAGTGTCTACACTGTGTACCGCCTTTCTCCTTCCAAAGCTGCTTAGAGCTTGCATTGTGTACAAACCCTCTCTGCGCTACATCAATTGTGTCCCTAGCATCTTGCTCCTGCCCTGTCTTGTTGTAGTAGCTGTCTTCCCAGGGCATCCCACAGCACCTATCATGTATTTATTGCTAGCATTCTTATTTGTTGCTTCATGACTCTACTGGAAAGCAAATGGTGAGAGTGGGGACTTTGTCTTTGGGGGTCTACTGGTTTACCTCCTCGTTCTTATATTGCAGATACCCAGTGAATCGTTGTAGCAGGGATGCATGACTCTGGATTTGCATACCAGGAGTCAGTGTGTCTATCTACTCCCCAGATCCACACTAGAGGCAAACTCCGAACATATTAGAAATCCTCCTGTTAGCAACTGGTGTGGAGGGAGGGGTGATATATTAATCTGGGGTAGGGAGACCTCTGGAAGTAGTGAGAGAACAGTGGAGGTCAGAACTTGGTGATTTTATCCCCAGATCTGTGCTGTTTAAGGTGCTTAACTTAGTGAGTTCAGCCAGCCAGCGGGTGTGTGTGTGGGGGGGGTGAGATCAAAGAGGCTTCTCAAAGGAGGTGATGTCTGAACTGGTCTTCAGGCAGTGAAGCCAAGGGAGGTGTGTTCCTGGCAGAAAGAGCAGCTCGTGCAAAGGCCTGGTGACACAGAGCCTGTCGTTTGCAAAGCTTGAAGTAGTGGGGTGCAGCCAGAGTACTGCAGGAGGTGGAGGGGTGGGTGGTGAAGGTGGGGGGGGGACAGTCCCTTTGGCTCTTGCCTTTCTGGCCCAGGCCCAATGAAAATGGGGAAATGGAGTTCCCATCTCTGTGATGGGAACAGTGGATGAATAACAGAACGGGGATGGTGATGAGTGGGATAGATCCCTGAGCTGCCCAGAAACAGGGAGGGGGGAATCTCTGGAAAGAGGGTGGAGGCTCAGAGCTGGTGTAAAACAAGAGACCCACAGATGTCAGTTTCCACAGGTGGACTGAAGGATGCTTTGAGCATAGCGGCAGTGGGGGAGGCAGGAGCCTACCTGGGTGTTTGGGGATCCCCGGAGGTAGTGGGAGGGCCATCCTCACAGCAGGCATCCTTGAGCATGACTTGGCACCAGACTCCTGGGTCTCCCTTAAGGGGACTGAGTCATCCTAGGCAGGGGCGAGGAGCTGCAGAGGGCACCACTGCCTGAGCCATTAGACCCTAGCCAGAAGCATAAGCAGGCTACAGTGAAGTGGCCCAGAGATGTCAGGACTGCTTTGATGTACAGCCCACACGGCCACTGCCTCCTTGCATTTCCCCCTGACTATTCCTTTGCTGATCAGTGCTGTTCCTCCTTTGCCTGGATAGCTATCGGTCCCTGCCTCAGCCTGACTCTGGAACATTCTAGCCAAACTCTGAAGTCACTGGTCCCTGAAGTTACCGTAGGTAGGGCTGCTTGAACCAGTGTGGGTGACTGCAGGGTCTTCTTGCGCTGTCTTCTCCTGGCCTGTGTTAAAAGACTTAGCTGGATGGGTCATGTCCTCAGAAAGAGGTCAGATGGAGTGGGCTTCTGAAGCCAAGGGTTGGTTGGTGTACTCGGGAGTGGCAGACACTTGGAGGGTGGGGTGCCGCTTGAAGGAGAAGCCTGAGTCAAGCTAGTCTGGAGCCAGGCATCTAAAGTAGGTTGTGTGTGTGAGCTGCTTCTTAATGCACACACATCCCAGCGACATATTACTCTATTACTCAGGCACAGGCTGCTTCTGCGTCCACTGCTTCATCCACTTCCTTCTAGGGTTCACAGAGAAGGCTGGACAGTAGCCATCTGTCTGATTCACCTGTGAGAAAACTGATGTCTCAACAAGCTTAGTGTCCTAGTCCAGCATGGTGGTGCACGCCTTTAGTCCTAGAACTCGGGAGGCAGGTGCAGGCAGAACTGGCCAGCCTAGTCTACAGAGTGAGTTCCAGGATAGTCCAGGGCTACAGAGGAAGCCTGTCTTAAAAAAAGGTGTGTATGTGTGTGTGTGTATGTATGTATGTATGTATGTATGTATGTATGTATCTTTAGTGCCCTAACCCAGGCAGCACAACTCCTATCTGGGAGAACAGGATTTGAACTTGGCATAATGAGGGAGGACCTGTGTCTGGGGCTGTCCTCTTGGTCAGTGGAGGAATCCCTTGCCCACAAGAATCTTTGCTGTGCCCTGGAACTGGGGCTGCATCTCAGCCTGTCTGTCCATCTTTCTGTTTATCCACTTGACCCCTATTTACCTGCTAAATCGCCTTCTACAAAGCATTCTCAAGACTTAAGTTTGGGTAGGGCCTTGAGAAGAGTCATTGGGTGAGCTGTTAAGGAGGAGTGGACCCACAGGCCAGCCTTACAAACCACCACCAGTTTCAGGCTGGTGGGACAGATAACCCTGTGGAGTTAACCTCTAGAGTCTGGCTCCCCTGGCCCTAGCTACATCTATGTACAGGCCTAAGGGACAGAAATGCACATGATCAGCTGGTAAAAGGGGAGGGGGGAATGAGAGCTGTTTGTCTGCACAGTTGTGTTCCTAGGTGCAGGTCCACAGCACAGGCAGACCAGTTTCCAGCCTCCAGTATATTCTTCCTTGGTCAGACACTGGCCCCCATGCACACAGCACAGCCGCAGGCCAGGCACAAGGTCCTGTCTCCAAGACACTGGGCAGAAACTTTCAGCCTCCCTTGCTGCCTTTCTCCAGCCAAGCCGGGCTTAGTCACCTGAATTTGATCCAGGCGAGAGGGAGGGATGGATGGAGAGTCTGACGTCAGCTCTCACAACCTCCTCCCACAACCACCCTCGCATCCATCTGGGCCCCAGCTCATCCCATGCAGTCACTACTCAGTTCTTTGGAGCTTGTTAGTAGCAACCGCTGTTCCGCGTCCCTAACAGCATCAGCTTCTTTACACCTCACAGCCACATCATATTGGTGCAAGGCCTGCTTCGTGGCTCATTTCACCAATGAGGAATACCCAAAGTTATATGCCCTCCCCTCCCTAACAGCCAGGAAGTAGGCAGCCTGGGTATCCCAGCCTGGGTGCCAAGCCAGGTAATAGTCTTTAATCTAGAATAGGAAGGCTTCTGCACCTATTTGCTGTGTGACCCCAGACCCATCTGTACCCTCCTCCTGCTCCCCACATTCTCCTCAGTTCACATGTCTAAGGAAAGGGGGAAAAGGAGCTAAAGAAAGATGTCCTTTTAGAGGTTGTAGTCGTAGGGAAATTATATGCAAAAGTTATGGGCCAGACCAGCCTGGGGCTTCACTCTGCTGGAAGCTCACTTCTGACTCTGTCCTCAGTCCTGATGTGGTCTGCAGCCTGAAGCTAGTTGGGTTTCCCTCACTGACAGTGCTTTCCCATCCAAGTAATGGGACCAGGGCTGCAGAGATCACTATGGTGACCACTTGTATTCAGCAAATATTTATCGAGCTCTTACGTGCCAGGCACAAGTGATCTTACAGAGACAAAGCAGACTGAAGAACTAATCTCGGGGCTTAGGACCTGGTGGGGAGGCCTACCCTATGGGGGATGGAAGGAGGGGGAAGGAGTCATGTTTGGGGAGGCTCTCCTTACCCTCCTCACCTCTTCCAGGGAGGCCCCTCAGAGCTCTAGCCACACAAGTCTCCTTTCTTCTCTCTAGCAGAAGCTCTGCTGCCTCCTGGCTCCTAGCACTCGGCACATGTGAGTGTAACATTTGGTCACATGGGCAAGCTGGAAAAAACAAACCAGGAGGAATATAGAAGCTGCACTAGTGTCTTGTGTGGCAGACCCCAAGGTGACCCCTCCCCTAGTGTACCCTCTCCTGGGCTGGCAGCTCTATTGGGGCAGCAGGGGAGCCAGGCAGAGGCTCTGATCTTTGCCCTATTACAATCTACTTCCAAGCCTGACGGTAGTCAGGGCAGCTAGGTAGGCATAGCATCTACAGTACAGAGGGGAGTCTGGCTTGCCCCCAAGCTATCTATGGTAGGTTGTCAGCAGAGGTAGCTTCCTACCAGTGGCTAGGGCATTCCAGCTGCCCTGCCTGCTGTTTCCGTTATGTCATTCACAGCAAAGGACGGAGAGCCAAAGGTAGAATGAGCATGGTACCCGTGGGACCTGTGGTTTTTGAGTTCCAGTCAGGATAGAGGAAGTCACCAGCAGACCGGAAGGGCAGGGGTTCAGGAGTCCACTTACTTCCTTTTCTTAGAAGATGCAGAATGAGGCCCAGTAAGGAGGGAGCTTGGGGTGGGGGTGGAGCCAGCATGTGGGCTGTGGTGGAGATAGTCGTCCTGGTCTGAGAGTAAGTGGGGCCTGGCTAGGGCCTGTGTGTAGCTAAGAGTGATGGCTGAGGTGCAGGTGGGTTTGAGGCTGGGGATTGAGGCTCAAGCCCGGGCTACTGTTAGGGTTTTTGAGTAGGTTGGGGACCCAGGAAGCAGTAGATGGGAGGAATGTGTGAAGCCAGTCCCCGGCCCCTCCCCTGCACCTTGGCAAATGACTAGATTTATCTTGGGGTCTTGAAAATAGTGAGAGGAGTCGATGGAAGCCAGAGACCTCAGGAAATGTTCTTTAAAATGTCGAGAGGGACTGCAGTGAAGGTCTGGGACAACCAGGAGACATTCCTGGAGGAGGTGTCTGGGTCTGCAACCCTAGTGCCCCGCCTGCTTCAATGGGGCTGTACTGGAATGCTCTGTCAGCAAGGGTGTCGACTGCTGAGCCACTGGGCAGCCTGTGTAGTTGGGACTGGATTGCCCTGGGACTCTGTGCTTTAGTGTGACTTGGCTTCCAGGACTTCCCCACATCTGTCTGTACTCACTGCAGAATCAGTTCCGTGACTATTCCTGTTGTATGGGCAGGACGCTGAGGGCATGCATCCGAGCTAGGTGAGCTACTGGGGATCCCTAGGTTTGGATGCCCAGCCAAGGGAACAGCCGGGAGGTAGGTCTATAGCACTGTGGCTATAGACGGAGAAGGATCTAGACCCACTCCACTTGCCTGGCCACGAGTGACACTCTCTCCTCTCTCAGGTTCCCAACAAGGTTCTACAGACTGTCTGCTGACTGGAGTGATGGAGAGTGGCCCAGCCGTCTGCTGCCAAGACCCTCGTGCAGAGCTGGTGGATCGGGTGGCGGCCATCAATGTGGCCCACTTGGAAGAAGCAGATGAGGGTCCAGAGCCTGCCAGGAATGGTGTGGATCCTCCACCCCGGGCCAGAGCTGCCTCCGTGATCCCTGGCAGTGCTTCAAGACCCACTCCAGTGCGCCCCAGCCTCTCGGCTAGAAAGTTCTCCCTGCAGGAACGACCAGCTGGAAGCTGTCTGGGGGCTCAAGTTGGGCCTTACTCTACAGGACCTGCCAGTCACATCTCTCCTCGGTCCTGGCGGAGACCCACCATCGAGTCCCACCGTGTGGCCATCTCAGACACAGAGGTTGGTGAGGTGGACTTAGAAGTTGTTTACGGACCTGTCAGGGAAGCCTGGGTTTCCACCCACTATATGTACCATATACTTAGCTTTCTTTGGTTTGCATGCCTTTAGAGCTCACTGAGACGCTCACTACCTAACAGCAGGGATTCTTCTAACCCAGGGAAGGGCAATCTGAATTGAGGGATACCTCTTGTCTTCTTCTCACCCTCAGCCCAGGCATAGGGCCCTCTCTTGTCCCTAGGAAGCCTTCATAGAACTTTGAAAACAGATCATGTATGTCTCTACCCCTAAACCATTCCAAGCTTGAGCCGTAATCATGCCTCTGAGAGACTGCTCTGACTTAGACACTGCAGTGTGCTTCCTGGTCTTTCATGGGCTTGAATCTGAATGTGAACTTGGGTCCCGATGGGAGCACAGCATAGCCAGGGCTTCACCCATCCTATCTTCACATATCACCCAAGGCTTCTCGTCTCCTCTCATGGTGGCAATTGCTACCTTCAGATCTTCCCCATCCAAAGTTGAAAGGCTGGTAAGAGCTTTAGGGTCTGGGAAGTAGAGGCTGGGCTCTGAACAAGATGGGAGCACTGTTGCATAGGAATGAGCATATCCGGCATATGAATGAGCTGTCCTGATGCTCCGCTCTCCCGCAGGACTGTGTGCAACTGAACCAGTACAAGCTGCAGAGTGAGATTGGCAAGGTAGGACCAGGGCGGGACGCGGGTGGGGGCCGTGCTGCAGAGACCTCTCTGAGCATCCGCCTTTCCCTCTGATGGATCTGGGGAACAGAGCCAGGAACACCCAGCCTGACTGGGAGATTATCAGAGGAGGGCAGAGATAACTTCTGACTCCTGACTCCCGGGGCTCTTAATGGAGACTAGGGGAGACAAGAGGCTGCGTGGAGCTGTGAGGCAGGAGTGGGTGGTTCCCAGGGCACAGGAGTCCCCTCCTCATCTTTTGGAAATGTAAGTCCCAGAACCAGGTGGTAGGAGATAGGGTGCAGTTGGGGTGCAGAGGCTGGGACCGAGAGCTGTTGAGAATGTGGCTGTGTCTTGAGGGGCTGACGGATGGCTCTCTCTGCAGGGTGCCTATGGTGTGGTGAGGCTGGCCTACAACGAAAGTGAAGACAGACACTATGTGAGTCTGGGCCTGGGAACGGGTGTTGCTCAGGTCAGGCCCCACAAGCCTGAGAGTAGGAAGAATTGCTGGGGGGAGGGGCCAGGGCTACCTCTTAAGGGGAGGTTCCCATTCCTGAGGTGTGCTGCGGGAATGAACTTCCGGTTTCTTGGGGTATGTAAGCAAAGCCGGGCTTCTTCTGAAGAGAGAACAGGAGGAAGGCCGAGACTGGGCTATGGCCTAGCAGACGTATACCTGGGCACATGCTCAGAGCCAGTGGTAGCTGCCTGTGTGCTCATCTGCACCACAGTCCCCATGTGCCCAGCCTTTCCTAGCCCCTGCTGGCTGCACACATGTGATATTTCTGTCCCTTTCTTCCCAGGCAATGAAAGTTCTTTCCAAAAAGAAGTTACTGAAGCAGTATGGCTTTCCTCGTAAGTATGCCTTGACCTTGGGAGCTCCTAGGCCGGGGGCAGAGGAGGAGGGAATGGTCGCTGACTACTTTCGTTTAGGAGTCAGGGTAGAGGGTAGGAAACAGGAGCAAAGGCCTGGGGATGGACTAGGCTTGGTGAACTAGAATGAGATCTCAGCCTCGTGAGGGTCTTCCTCCAGGACCAGCGCCTTGACTCGCTTTTTGGCCACAGGCCGTCCTCCCCCCAGAGGGTCCCAAGCTACCCAGGGAGGGCCAGCCAAACAGCTGCTGCCCCTGGAGCGTGTGTATCAGGAGATTGCCATTCTAAAGAAGCTGGACCACGTGAATGTAGTCAAATTGATCGAGGTAGGAGGGGTGGGGGGGTACTGGAGCTTGGGTGGGGTGGATGAGTGGGTGGGTCGGGTGTGCTCAGCCTACCAGGGTCTAGGAAGCAAGTGGATGAGGCACTGGGGGCAGAACATCCTTGGATGGGACAGTGGAGGTATTGAGGCAGTCTAGGCTGGTCCAGGGTGTTCTTGCTCTGGGTGATGGGTAGCCCTGGAGGTCACTGCAAATCCCTTCCCCAGGGGCAGGGGTTGTCATATGGAGGGCTGATGGCGAGGTCAGTGATACTGAGGCCCCTCTGTTGGTGCTTGTACAGTTCCTGCTCTGTGTCCATGGTAACTGCAGGGCACAGGAGGGGTCTTGGTCCTGGGTTCCCCAACTCCATTCCTCAAGTCCTATGCCCATGTCTGCTCCCTCTGACCAGGTCCTGGATGATCCCGCTGAAGACAACCTCTATTTGGGTGAGTGACCCAGCTCATACCACAGCAGCTTACCTAGGGCTGGTCCCAATGAGGGCTCCCCAGGGACACACAGAATGTTCGGGGAGCCATGACCTCTTGTTCTCTCAAACCCTGGATTCTCTTGTACAGCACTGCAGAGTGAGACCTAAATTAATCACATTTTGTGACTATTTCTTGGCCCCACTCCCTGCTCCCGACCAGTCCGGGTCAGTATGGTTCTGCACTCAGTAGGTACAAGGAGCTGGCTAAGTCAGTGAATCTGGGGATTCAGCCTCAGTTTTCTCACCTATAAAATGGGATAATAGGGTTGGGAGTGTAACTCAGCAGTAGAACACTTGCCCAGCATGCTTGGGGAACTGTGCTCAATACCCATCCCTTCAAAAATGATAGTTATAATAATAAAATAATAAAATGAGGTAAGGGTGGTATGTATCTCGTAGGGTTGATGTCAGGAAATGTGCATATTTGTAGTTATCCTTATTAATATGGATGTTATTATTTAAGTTCTTTATTCTGATTGATCATTGGGCTTTTTTGGGAGGATATTTTGGAGAAATGGGATAGGAAGGCTGGAGGTGAAGCTCTAGGGACTGCCCAGGACTTGCAAGAAGACCTTGGGTTTCTGCTCCATCACAGAAAGTGGGCGGGGCAGGCATTGGCTTTAGGTATCAAGAGGCGAGGCTTTGGTCAGGGGTGTTATTGACCCTTTAGGGAGCTTTAGGAACATGTCTGCCCCTTCTCAAGCTTCCTCCCTGGCAAGGGCTCCATGCCGAAAGTCTCTGCACCCGAGGATCCGGTCAGGCAGGCCCAAGGGGGGAACCTTAGCACTGGCCGCCCACAGCCTTACGACACCTCTTCTCTCTTTTCTTTCAGTGTTCGACCTCCTGAGAAAAGGGTGAGTTCCCATCCCATTCAGAAAGGTCATTTCTGATACAGGTCTCCTACCCTCCCTCGGTCTCCCTGCAGAGCTGTACACCAGCTCTTGGGGTAAATAAGAGACCTGGGACCATTCAAATGAAGGCCGGTAGGATTGTAGAGGCTGGGAGAGGGATGGGCTTTGAGCCAGACCTTGACAAACTAGGAAGATACTTGGATGGAAGCAGGAGGAGGGATGTTTTCAGGCAAAACCCATACCTGCACTTAAATCACCAAGGGTTCTTTGAGCTTTACTACTGACTCATGAGAGAGGCAGAGAGAAAGCCAAGGATCAGAGAAGGTACTTATCCTACCCAAGGTTGCACAGCACGTTGTTGATGGTGTTCTAGCTCTGTCTGCCTGCCCTGTTTGATGTATGAGAATATTTGCAGAGCAGCTGACATGGCCTGGTGGGTACAGGGCTGGGTGGACCTGAACCCCTCCCTGCCAAGCCTTGGAGGAAACTTATGAACTATCCCTCTGCCGCTTCTTTCCTGAAAAACTAATTTTTTTAAACCTGCATTTAAAATAAGAAGTTTTTAGGAACTGAGCCTGTAGCTGAGCTGGTAGAGTGCTTACCTAGGATGTACCACCTCAAAGGTTCAGGCCCTAGCACGGCATAAAACCAGGGAGGGCAGCTAATACCTGCAATCAGGAGGTGGAGCCAAGAAGATTAGACTTCAGAAGTTCAAGGCCATCACTAGTTACATAGTGAGTTTCAGGCCAGCCTGGGCTACGTCAGACCCTGTTTCACCACCACCACCACCA
Organism: Mus musculus; assembly: GCF_000001635.26. NCBI lineage: Eukaryota > Metazoa > Chordata > Mammalia > Rodentia > Muridae > Mus > Mus musculus. The sequence continues at coordinate 121,062 of NT_166317.2, forward strand.
CTACCATCACAATTACCACCATCACCACCACCACCACAATTACCACCATCACCACCACCACCACCACCACCACCACCACCACCACCACAGATATATGGTTGTTTTTTTGGAGACAGGACCTCACTATGTTGACTTGACTGAATTTGAACTCATGGTGAGTCTCCTGCATCTGCCTCTGAAGTGCTGGGGTTACAGGCACTTACTGTAACACCAGGTTGTCTTTTGTTTTTTGTTTTGTTTTGAGACAGGGTCTCACTATGTAGCTCTGGCTGTTTAGAACTTGCTGTGTAAACTAGGCTGGCCTTAAAGCCACAGAGATTCTCCTGACCCTGCCTCCTGAATATGGGGTTAAATGTGTGCTCCTCCACACTAGTTTAAAAAGTGGAAGTTTACATTGCTGCCCATGTCTGTATCTGATAATCTGGAACACTATCTATACCTATCTTCATCACATGTTATACATTCTGAAACATTGTATTTCATTAGACAAGGGGGGTGGAAAGACCCACTTGATTGATTTCCTGACTCTTGAGCCAGGGTCCACAGTTTTAGAGCCACCTTAAATGGCACCTTTGTAATTATTTGATTATACTTAAATCTTGCAAGAACTGTAAGCCAGTAGAAAGAGAGATACATTTGCCTTGAAATTATGATTGAAAAGGGATAGATGGGTCAGAACTTTTTTTTTTTTTTTTTTTTTTTTTTTTTTTTTTTGGCGTATGGGAGAAGCTAGTATCTTGATTTCTATGAACCCATGAGCACTAAACCAGGAGAACTCCTGTTCCCCAATCCTTGCAGCCTTACAGAAGTACTCCTTATTCCACTGAACCTCCTCCCTCCTCCCTCACAGGCCAGTCATGGAAGTGCCCTGCGACAAGCCCTTCCCAGAGGAGCAAGCTCGCCTCTACCTCCGGGACATCATCCTGGGCCTCGAGTACTGTGAGTGAGACCGCCTGTCCACAGGGACTGGATCTAGAGGACATGGGAGCGGGCTGTGCCTACGCTAAACTGCCATTGAGCCCTTCTGCCAGTCAGCGCTGGTCTACCAATCAGCTTTAGTGGAGAAAGGGGCGGGGAGGTGTGGGTGGAGGACCTAGTGGACTTCACTGGGCATGCGCTAGATTCTTCGCTGTGCATTGCATTCACCACTGTGTGGCTCTGCGTGGATTTTCTGTCCCGGTCTTTTCTGCTGGGTTCTATCCAAGCTTCTCCTCGCTGCAGAACATCAGGAGATGTGGGCTGGAAGCGATTTGTATCCAGCTGCTTGGGGAAGAGTGTGTCCTGGCATAATGCCTGTGTCGATGGCAGGGTAGGCTTAGCTGTAAGGACCTCTAAGGCAAGAGCTCAGGGGCACGTAGGTTCTGTGCCAGGAAGTACATTCACTTATTCATTTATTTCATCCATTCACTTCACTCACTTGCGTGCACCTACTTGGGTCCAGGACTGAGGAAGCTCTGCGTGGCAAGTGATGCCCGCCAGGGCTGTGGAGGCACATGGGCCATGACAGGCTTTCTGGAAGAGGCTGAGATCAGGTTCTAAAGAGTAGGGGTTCACTGGCCAGCTATGAGGGTTGATGGTAGGAGAGCCTGTCAGGCAGAGGCAAGAGAGAAGTGGGGCTGTTCCGTCTGGATGGTGCATTCAAGTGGTGTAACCTGGTGGCTAATGAGCAATGGTGCTGGAAACATCTCTGAGGAAGACTTTATGACCGAATCCTGTCAGTATTATGAGGGCTCTGAGCAGAGAAAGCCTGATGGGATTTGCTTCTTAGAAAGCGCTGCCTGGCAGCTGTGTGGTGGCTGGATGGGGTGTGAGAGGCAGCCAGCTGGCCAGGGGCAGGCTATTTCCACAGCTCAAGTGACAGATGGTGAGGTTGGTCGGGATTAGAGCAGTAGCAATAGGATGGGAAGGAGGTAGGGTGGCTGGCCTGGGGAGACGAACTGGTCTAGGGAGAGGAGGACCTTCAGAAACCTAGGGCTCTGACCTGGGTTGGGAAATGGGGTGCTGCCCATCTTTCCAACATCTTATCTGGACCTGTTGTGAGTGAATTCTCCCTCCCTAGCAAAGGTGTAACCCACATTGACACGGGGAATCTTTCTGCTACTGAGCCCCTCTAGTGTCTCCAGATTAGTGCTCTCTTTGTATATGTAGAGAATCGGAGGCACATAGACAGGTGTTTAATACGTAGACTCCAGTAAGAGCCCATAGTGTATGAAGGATGGGAGCGTTTTCTTCTTGGTCTGTTGGTCTAGCAAGCAGAGGGCAGTTACAGCCCTTCCAGGGTTAGGCTGTACCTCTTCCTTTTGTGGGTCCTTCTCCTCTGCCGAGGACCCGTCTGCCATCTCCTAACCCCACTTCAGATGCACGCTAATCTTGGGCTCTAGTTTACAGTCTCTTCAGGGCCCAGCTGATCCTGATGAAGGGCATTTCTGGGGTAAGAGTTAGCACCCGAAGCTGCAGAATAGATGAAGGAGGCATCTGTGCCCCAAAGACTTGTGGTTCTGGTCTCGTGGAGGGACAGTTGGGGCTGGTCAGAAAGGCCCAGATAATGGAGGCAGGTGTATTAAGATAGACACTGAGATGCAACACACACACACACAGAGGCATATTTTTTTTCTTTTAAACTCAGGTGCTACTATGTAGCCCAGGCTGGTTTCAGTCTCCTCAAATTATGGATGACAGGCACTGTGTACCACAATACCCAGCCTGGACTGTCTTCACCTTAGCTTTGGTTGGCCGCTTGATCTGAGGTTGAGAGGAGGGGGAGAGGGAGGAGGAGGAGGGGGAGGAGGAGGAGCTGAGGTGGTTTTGAGGATTTTTTGAAACAGGTCTTTAGGGTCAGAGAACAGTAGGGAAAACTGTGGAGTTTCTGTTTTTCCTTTTCTCGACTGAGAAAGGGTATTGCTGTATAGCCCAGGATGGTCTAGAGCGTGCGGTCCTCCTGACTCAACTGAGATTACAGGCATGCATCAGTCTGCCTGGCTAGAGTGGGGGTTTTCTTTTTGGCTGGTGATGGGGGTTGTAGACAGGAGTCAAGTTCCGATACCGAGATGTATATCGATACTATTATCTGTTGGACATCTATACGTGTACAGGACCTGAGTTCAGGGGCAAGCCTAGAGTTGAGAAAAGAGTTAGACTGCATTCCATGGCCACATGGGTATCATTTGGGCCTTTCCTGCTCTGATGGGGATGTCAGCTTAGTGTCCCTTTCTGATAGGGCTAGACCCTGGAGACAAGGCAGGCTCTGAGTGTTCTGCACTGTTTCTGACTGGCTCCATTCTGCTGGCGATGTCTGCATCGCCTTCACCCCAACCATCTTCATCCTGGTGGTACTGAGGCCTGGTGCTTCCTTCTCTGAAACCCTGTTATTCAGATCCCTAGGGCTGAGGCAGTACTGTTGTGTCTGTAGCACAATATATCCCCCCCCCCCCCCAGGCCAAGCATCAGTCCTGGGACCTAGGCATAGGCTTCGATACAGTTTGGGCCTGCAGATGGTGCTGATGTGGGAAAGGCCTATGGAGAAATTCCCCCCAATATTTTCCTGTGACTTCCCTCCTCAGCAGGAAATGTCCTGTTTGTTGAGGAAAGAGCACTGGACTTGGAGTCCAATGACTCCCAAGATTCCCCTCAGTGTCTTCAATTGCATTATGGAGCAGGTGGCCCCAGTGTCATCTTGTGAGGTTCTCTCATAACACGAGTTGACATGGGCTGGGATGCAACCGCTTGCTTCCTAGGCTTTGTGAAGGCAGGAGATCGCCCTGGGCAGTGATCCGCCAAGCTTGCATATCACCTGTTTCTCTCTGCAGTGCACTGCCAGAAGATTGTCCACAGGGACATCAAGCCATCTAACCTACTCCTTGGGGACGACGGGCATGTGAAGATCGCCGACTTTGGTGTCAGTAACCAGTTTGAGGGGAATGATGCTCAGCTGTCCAGTACGGCAGGGACCCCGGCATTCATGGCCCCGGAGGCCATTTCTGATTCCGGCCAGAGCTTCAGTGGGAAGGTGATTCCTAGGGCCTGGGCTAGGTTGGGATTTGGGTGTAGGGGCAGAACAGCTTGCACTGGGGAGGAGAGGTGAGGGCAGGGGAGACGGAGTGCTTGCAAGCTGAGAGCTCCAGGCTTCTTGCATCTAATAGTGGCATGCCTGCCTTTTTCCTGGAGCCCAACATATAGCCCATGTGGGGCTCCTCTGATTTCCTAGCGAATGGCTACAGTCTCACTTATATCTCTCACTGCTGCTTGTTCTGTGTGGGGCTCTGTGCTGGGCCGTGTGGTACAGAAAGAACCGAAACAGTCCCATTCATACCATTCCGCTGGGTGATGAGGGCTGAGAGTCATGGTCAGAGGAGGGGGGAGGTTTCTTTGGGTCCTGGATATGGCAGGGTCTAGACTGGGCCATGAGCTGGAAGCAGAATCTAGGAATGTGCAAGAGGATTGAGAGGCATAAGGTTGGTTGGGGTTTAGACCTTTTATGTGGCCCGAGGCGGTTATGAATGCAGCCCAACACCAAACTGTAAGCTTACTTACAACACGGGGGGGGGGGGGATGGGGGGAAGGGAGAGAGAGAGAGAGAGAGAGAGAGAGAGAGAGAGAGAGAGAGAGAGATTGTTTCTTGGTCTCACGGTTTTCCAGAGGTGCCTGCCTGGTTTAGAGGGACTGAGTGCCTCTGCTTTGCTGAGGTGACAGGCAGGTTTCCTAAGGGTACTGCAGCAGTGTGGATGCCTGCCCTCCCTGCCCGGAGCTTACTGCAGCACCGCTGCATGCTGCCTGCCTGCCGTACCGGGAAGGGGATGAGGTAACTGGGCAGTGTGAGGCTTGGAGTTCAAGCAGAAGCCAAGGGCATAAATTAGTTTTTTTCAACTCTTTTATTTGAGGCTGGGCACATAGCTCAATGGTAGCCCACTGGATTAGCATGTATGTGTTGGGGTTCATTCCCCAATGCTGCAAGACAAAAATCAAAAGGGAGTTTTAAAAATTTTGCTATAATTCTAAATTTATTGAAAAGTTATAAGAAGAGTATAAAGGAATCCTGTGTGACTTTAAAAACAGTATGTTATTTTATGCTGTTGGTGTTTGGCTAGCATGGATGTCACTGGATCAGCTGTGTGCCTCGTATCAGTAAAGGCCAGAAAGGGTGTTGAGTCCCCTGGAATTGAAGTTACAGAGTGCTGTGAGCCACCATGTGGGTCCTGGGAACCAAACCCACGTCCTCTGGAAGAGCAGCCAATGCTCTTAGCCACTGAGCCATCTCTCTAGCCCTTTACCCTCACTCATCAGCTTTGCCACATTCGCTCTTTCATTGTCTTTGTGTTTCTGAATATTCCTATTACATTTTTCTGAATCGTTCAGAAGTTTATTTTGAGACAATATGTCTGCTTATCAGTATGTGCTTTAGTGACTTTCCTAAGAGCAAGGGAATCCTCTTATATAATCTCAGTCTAGTGACCAAGGTCAGGAACTTGTCACTGATAGGACTGTCCTATAGTGTGTTGCACACATGTAAGTTGTTATGAAGTAGTATTCATGTTCTCAGCTTGCCTGTTTTCTTCTTCTTTCTCCTTTTCTTTCTTTTGTAATCCTGGAGATCCATCAGGGTCACCTGTCACATTTCCTTAGAGTCCTCTGATCTGGAGGCATTTCTCCCTCCACCCTTTTTCTGGGGTGAGGGGTGAGCACAGGGCATCACATATCCCATGCTGCTCTAGAACTTGCTCTGTAGCTGAGAATGACCCTGAACTAGTGATTCTCCAGTAGCTACATCCCAAGTGTTGGTTTACAAACACATTATCCCGTGTTTTCCCCGGCCTCCAGCTTCATGCCCTCTCTTTGTCATTCTGACTTTAATGATTGGAAAGCAGACTGATGTCTCAGGACACACCAGTTTGCACTTGCCTTGTGTTCCCTGGAAAGATGGGTGAATAGATGGATAGATGGATGGATGGATGGATGGATGGATGGATGGGATGGATGATGGTGGTGGTGGTGGTGGTGGTGGTGATCTGTGTCAGGGGTTGCACACATGAGGATCCTATGGAGAGTCCCACCCGGGCCTGAGAGGAGCTGTAGGAGATAGGGGGATAGGAGGGACAGGGGTTGCCTCTGGCATTGGAAGCAGTTGCACAGTAACTGAGGTGAGGCTCTCCTGAACCCAGAGCTACTTATTGCGCATGAGTTCAGCACATACTGCTATTTTGGAAGTCCATCTGTGTCATGGAGGCAGCAGATGACCTCATGGATGAAAGGAGGCTTGAAACCTGCTGCGTTAGAAACAGTGTCTGTTCTGGGCCTGTCCCTAGAAAGCCCACAATCCCAGGAATGTCACAGCTCTATTCTGGTCATCCTTGGCATCTCCCCTGTGCCTAGCGCAGGGCCCAGCGTAGGTCAAGCCTCGGGGAGCGTTTGTTGATTGACACCTGCCTGGGAAAGGAGTGTCCCTGGAGGGCTCTTCCACAGCCTAATAAAGATGGGTGAGGTAGGAGTGGGGGTCGTCATACTTACTGACACAGCTTGTTTCTTTCTAGGCCTTGGATGTATGGGCCACTGGGGTCACGCTATATTGCTTTGTCTATGGGAAGGTGAGTCCTGGGGACCCTGCAAAACTGTGTGACTGGATTCAAGGAGCCAGGAGTGGGCGACAGATGCAGAACCTTTTTTGTGTCCCTAGACAGAATGGCTTTTGAAAAGCCCACCTGGGCCAAGAAGTCTGAGGGAAGAGAGGCCTTTTGTTTCTCTTTCTCCCCTCTGGGAGGGATTGATTTGTTGCCCTGGGACAGCACATATCCAAGAGGAGGTGACAGTGGTATTGCCTCCTCTCCTCCAGAGTGAGCCCCGTCCTCTCTAGATGTCATTCATTCTTTCATCCATGCAACATTTCTTCACAACGTTGGGTCTTGCCGACCTCTAACCCTGACATGATCAAGATCCCACGGGTGCTTTGGCTCTGGTGAGCACATTTAAGGAGGCAGGCGGTATCTCAGTGAACATGTCCCCAGACGCCAGGGCCTGGGAGAGGAAGGCCTTGCTGCAGGCAGCTTTATTGCTGGTGGCAGGTGCAGCCAGCATAGTTCTGCAGTGACTCATCTGCTCAGTTACATTTGCTGAGCCCTTGCTGTGTGTCCTGAACAAGTTAGATGGGGCCTTTCCCATCTGCTGGGTTGGGGGTGGGGCATAAACTGCCTCGCACCCCTGGCCCCCTACAGTGTGGATCAAGGCCTACATCCTGTCTGTCTCTTCTTCCCACAGTGCCCGTTCATTGATGACTACATCCTGACCCTGCACCGTAAGATCAAGAATGAGGCCGTGGTGTTCCCTGAGGAGTGAGTTGTCCATGGAGGGGGGCGGATCATGGAGGCCCCGCCCCCTACTTCTGAACTTTAGCAGAGCATTTGCCCTGTGAGGGTCCCATCTCAGCCTTCAGAGTTAGAAAGGGGAAACTGATCCTCTGGAGGGTCCAGAGCAGATGGGAGGCCTTCTGTCCGTCCATCTGAGGAGTGTGATTGGGATTATTCTTGGTCCCAGGAAAGTGAGAAAAGGACCCTCCCTCGTTCATGGTGGCATCCTGGTCCCTGTCCTTTTCTCTGCCTAGGCCAGAGGTCAGCGAGGACCTCAAAGACCTGATCCTGAGGATGCTAGACAAGAATCCTGAGACAAGAATTGGGGTGTCAGATATCAAGGTGGGAGATGAGAGGCCTTGTCCAGGGCCAAGGTCTGTGTCCCCTTCAAGACGGACCTACCCTGGGATGTGTGTGTGGGGGGGTTGGGTTTGGCATTTCTGGGTTGAGGACTCCTTCAAGGTCAATGCTCGGGATACTTGGGGACCTTAGCTGGTTGATGTCTAACCTGGGTTATGACTCTTGTTGATGACCCTGGCCCTTCTCTATCTTCTGGGCTCTACAGTTACACCCTTGGGTGACCAAGCATGGAGAGGAGCCCCTCCCTTCAGAGGAGGAGCACTGCAGTGTGGTGGAGGTGACCGAGGAAGAGGTGAAGAACTCAGTCAGGCTCATCCCCAGCTGGACCACTGTGGTAAGAGGGTGAGGGATGATGGGACTCTCTCGCCTAAGAAGGGTGTGGCCACTGCTTGGGACTTGCTCTGTTCTTGGCATTTGAAGGAACAGTGGGGCATCAGGTCAGTCAGCCACAGTTCAGGGGCCATGGAAGTCCCCACTCCATTGGAGTCTATGGACTTTTGGAATAAGGTCACCTTATTCAACCCGATGGAGAGACCTGAGGTTTGGGGAGGGCCATGGCAGGAAGAAGCAGTTCCTTTCTTGCCTACATTCTGTGAACTGCTGCTCTACCTGAGGTACCACACTGGTGTCTAGTGACAGTGAAAAGCCTGGAGACTTGGCTCAAGAACTCCACCTGTCAGTTAGACCACACCCTACCCCATGAACTTACCTGCTTAGGCTGGGACTGGCTGACCAGGCCTATGCCCCACATTGACCTCTCCTCCCCAGATCCTGGTCAAGTCTATGCTGAGAAAGCGTTCCTTTGGAAACCCATTCGAGCCCCAAGCACGCAGGGAAGAAAGATCCATGTCTGCACCAGGAAGCTTACTGATGTAAGTACAGTGGGCTGAGGCCTGTGGGCTGAGGCATGGCACTGAGATATGTCCCCAACTTATATTAGTCTGGAGCTGTCACCAGAGCCTAGGGACATATCCAAGTTTCAGAGCAGGGCCCCATTTGCATCCTTGTCTAGGCCCAATGTCCTCCATGCACACACTGTAAGAGATGAAGACTTAACTCAGCTCTCCCTGGGACATATTTTCTTTCTGGAAGTCTGCTTTGCTCATGCTCTCCTGCTGGGTCCAGCCCAACTCTCTGGCTTCTAATGTTCGCTTCCCTTAGCCCTTGGCAGTCAAAATCTACAGACAGAGTCAAGTCTGCTCTTTATTGAAGGCTGGTGTCCGTGGAGAAATGGGCCCTTCTGACCACTTGCCCTGGCCCCAAGCTGGACATGTGATGCCCTCCTGAGTGCCTCATGTTATCCATAGCCAGCACTTTGTTCATCGATCGAGTCCATGTGGACCAGCTAGGTGGCAAGGCTGGAGGACAGGAACCCATTTGCTAAGGGGTCCCTACTTTGAACCACATGTATGAGTTCACCTCCTTGGGAGAGATCAGAAAAGCAGTTCTCTGAACATTGATTCTGGCTTCCAGTTTTTCTGCTGCAGTAAAATTCACCTTCCATTAGAGTTTGTGTACAGACCTTCAGAGGGATCTGTGAACTGAGATGTGTTCCAACTGAGAACTGTGAGGTGTTGTGAACCAGAATATCGTGATCCTACCGCAGATGGGTACCTCTCTGGCTGTGAGGGAGCTCAGGGAGAAGGGCTGAACATTTGGCTTGCCCTGTGGTAAAGGCACTTTCCCAGGGAGATGAGCATGGACGTAGTGCAGGCCTGCCCTTACAAGGAGTGGCCACGCAGTGAGGTAGACCTGGGGGATGTCTGCACGTTTCCTCCTTCCTCTCTGAGGTAATTGGTATCAGGGCCCTGGTGCTGCAGTGGATCATGGAGGATTTGATAAATGAACTAGGACGGATCTGAGAGTGAAAAGGATGCTGTTGATGATTATGTAGGCACAACAGTCTGACATCATGGCTGTGCAGGAAACGGGACCACTCCAGCTCAGTGCTTGTGTCCTGGAGCCCCCTGGTGGTACAATGAAGTGGCCTCTAGTTAAGAACAGTTCCAGTTTGTTCCCTGAAACTGAACAAAAACAAGAATCCGGTACACTTTAACCTCATCGAGGGCCTTGGGACACTTGGTAGACTCCATTTGTAACATTTTATGATATTGTTAGTCCAGTTCAAATTGATCCTTTGATTGGATATTTTTAAAACAAAGGTTGAGATCGGGGATGGGTAATCAGATTCAGGGATCTGTTGAATGGTGGAATTCCAAGACTGATGGTAACTCGGCCCTGTGGGGAAGTTAAAGGAAATATACAACGGAAGCCTTCTACCCACTGGGGTCAATATGGAAGACCTTTGACCTGGGCAGTATTCCTGGGATACCAGAAAGTCTTTTGGATCAGATGGTTAGAGATTCCTGAGAGGCCACAGAAGGGTTGTGGGTTGAGGCTGGGTCCAGGGGAAGTAGCAAGAAGGACTGCGAAGATGGGACAGATCCTAGGGAGGCTAGTGTGGATTGGGGATCTGAAAGGCTGTAGGATGGTCAACCATATGTGAATGTATATGAGAATCCCCTGCATACACACTCTGACTCCTGGGATCTCCCTGCCCCTGGTGTTTCCTAACAGGAAAGAAGGATGCGGAGAAGGGTGCAAAAGCCCAGAGCTTCCCGGAGTCCAGGAGGATGAGGCTGCGTCCTGAGTCCCTGCATGTGCCCAGGGCCGTCGGCAGCATGCTCATTCCGCACCTCCAGAGGCCCACCGCCCTCATGCAATAGTCGCCCCTGCAGGCAGGGGGCTGGGGACCGCAGCCCCTCTCCTGGCCCCCCTCACCCATTGTGCTGCATGACCTGCGCACAGGCACATCCAGGGACAGGATTGGAATGTGTGTCATCTGGGGCTTGGGGGTCCCAGTTGGTCCTCTCTGTTCTGAATCATCTTGCAGGGAATATTAGAAACCCTACCTGACTGGCTGGTGAGGCCCAGGGGAGAAGGCAAGAGATCAAAATGGCAGGTAGAGACCTGGTGGGCTGCTTCTTAGAGAACGCCCATAGGGATTGGTGGCCCGCCCAGCTGGTGCACACAAGGAGGGCGATTGCCTCACCTCTGTGTGGAAGGTGCTGAGTGCTGGCGTACTCAGATCTCTAGCGTGGATGCTACGGATAATGGCACGTGCCTGGGAGCAGACTCACCTTGGAGAATCCAGATTCCTCTTTCATTGTCTTTTACCTGAGGGCTGGGGTGGGAGCAGCTGTCGTGGGGAGCATCTTCCTCTGGCTTCAGGTAGTCCCTGGCACACTGTTTGGCAGTCATCTGGACTTGACATTCATGGACTGTGTTTTATACTCTGCACTTGCCGGAGAAAAGGGCTGAAGTGGATGCAGCTCAGAGCATAGGCCAGAGCCCAGAGCAGTGTACTTTGCCTGTCAGCCTCCCTTCCTGTCTTATGGATCTCCGGAATGAAGGGTACAGAATACCAGCAGTGACAAGGAGGGTCATGACTCTCAGAACTGTGGCCCCGCAGATGTGGAAGTAACTGGGATCCAGGCTCTGAGCCGACGCTGGCTTACTCACCACATGCCTATGATGAAGGATAAACTGCCCGGGTGGGAGGCAGGTGGCCCTTCTGCCAGTTGCTTCAGTTAAGGGCATCAGACGGTCAGCCACACAGGTCAGAGCTGCACACAATTGGGACACCCATGGACAATGCCCTTCCAGAACAGATGTCAGCTCTCTGGATTCTGTGGTCATCTGGCTATTCTAATGTTTACGAATAATGCTCATAGGGATTGGTCCCCAAAGGGAGATGAGCAGGACTCAGGTAGCCCTCTCTGAAAGCCTCCCGGAAGAGATCCTGGCTGCCCACTTGGGTTTCAGAATGCAGGAAGGCTGGACTAGAAAAGAGGCCGGGTAGGAGCACTGGTTCCCACTGTATCTCTGTGCCCATGGGTGTACATTGCTCCTTCATGTGCACATGCGTGTGCGTGCCCATCTGCTGTATACAGCACACTTGCATGTCTCATACTGGCACATGCATCTGTAATATAGTTTCTACATCAACTTATGCCTAGGAGCAGCAGGTAGCCCACTGTCAAAGGGCTCCCATTTCAACCCAATTCCTCTGCACTAAGGCAGCCAATGGAACCCAGGGCTTGAAAACAAACCATCTAATCCTATCTCTAAGAATACTTTTATAGAGTGACTGGGAGGCAAGCTAAATACCAACCAGTAAATAACAAGGAGTCAGGGAGCTTCGTGGATGGGACCCACATGGGAGAAGCTGTCAGTTGGGTGGCTGGCCTCATTGACCCCAGTGGAGCCAGGAAGTCATGCTCACTGTTGCCTGTTGCTGAGAGCTTTGGTTGGCTTTGGTTGTGATTGTAGCACAAGTGAACAAACTCCATAAGAGTGTTTATAAAACTTAACTTCTTAGGAAGTGAATTACAAACAATAAAAAGCCCTTTGTTGAGTTTAAAAAAAAAAGTCTTTGTATGTCTTCTGCATCCAGACATGTTTCTTTCTTGTCACAGTTGACTTGGCTCAATTTTCTGGAAGGCACCGGAACAGCATGGTAGGGTAGTGAGAGGTGGGGAGAGGTGGAAGGTGGGTTCATGAGGCTAAGGACTCCTGTCGCCTGTGCAGCTTTGCGGAGAACTGGGTGCTTGAGAACCACAGGACACATTTCCTTTGGGAGACAGAGGCAGGCAGATTTCTGAGTTCGAGGCCAGCCTGGTCTACAGAGTGAGTCCCAGGACAGCCAAGGCTACACAGAGAAACCCTGTCTCGAAAAACAAAAAACAAACAAAGAAAAAAAGAAAACAAAAAAAAAATATTTATTTCATGTATGTGAGTACACTGTTGCTTTCTTCAGACACATCAGAAGAGGGCATTGTATCCCATTACAGATGGTTGTGAACAACCATGTGGTTGCTGGGAATTGAACTCAGGACCTCTGGAAGAGCAGTGAGTGCTCTTAACCACTGAGCCATCTGTCCAGCCCCTACATTTCCTGTTTCATAGGGGTTCGGGAAGGCTAAGTTGGGGAGCTGGGATGCCCAGTGTCTTCTCCATGACGTCTTAGCCTCAGCACTGACACTGTAGTCATGGATGGGGTCCTCCGGGGTGGTGATATCAAATGTCATCCTTGAGGTCAGACAGTCTTGTGTTTGAACACAAATTTGGCTACCTACCTAATAATAACTGACACCTTTGGCAGGTCATTTCAGGAGCCTTAGTTTTTTCATTGGTATAGTACAAATAGTATCAGCATTTTGATAGAGTTTTTGTGACAGTAAATTAAGTCCTTGTTACAAGAGACTGGCTTGTTATACAAAATTCAGAAAATGAGCACCTTCTGGGGAAACCTGGGTCTATTGCCCAGCAGGCCCTATATGGCTGCTCTTAGCCCAGCACTGGTCTTGCAACTGGATGAAGCTGATGAGGACTGAAGGCCAAGATGATCAAGCTAGAGGCTATCAGTTGGGGATCAGTTTTTCTACCTGAGGAATGCAGACCCTCAATGTTCCTGACTGCTTCTTGGTCGCTGTATGCTCCTGTGAGGGGCAGTACCAGGCCTTCTCCAGAGGGGAGACAGTGGCCAAACAAGTTTGTCAAATGCCAGCCCATACATGGGTTTTGTTTCCATTCTTTCCCTATCCCCACTGTCCCTCAGTTTCAGCCCCTAACTCTCACCTCACTGGTCTCCAGCCCATGTCCCCACTAGCTACCTAGCAAGAATCCCACTCTACTATTCTGGGCCTGCTTCTGGCCTCTCTGGGTGCTGGTTGGCTCAGTTTCTACCCACCCACCCATTCACTTCTCTCTCCATCATGTCTTCTAGCCCACAGACCCCTCCAGGGTACTGCCCTCCCCATACCCCCACCTCTGTCTGTCAAAGTACATTATACCCTCAGTCAAAATGGTTGGGTCCTGAGAACATTGATGAGAATCGAAGGTGCTCCATGTGATTTCCCCATGAATCTAATCCATTTAGCATGCACATTGGTAGGACAGCTGAGGCCCAGAGAAAAGTACCTTAGAAAAGTCAGGTTAGAATCTACATCTCTTGATCACTAACCTCCAACCCAGGCCTTTCCACAAAAGCTCCCAGGAGGATTGTAAGCCCTACACATTCGAAGACATCTGGGAAAACCAGAGTTATAAACTACTATACCACATAGGGGGAACTGAGCCCTAACAACAGTGGGTCTGATTAAAGGTTTGGGAGGCAGTGGAACATGCCTTGGGGAACCTTGGTGCCTATGAGAAGATGTTTACAGGCTGTGAATCCTACAGACCTGTTTCCAGGTCTCTGTTTCCTCAATCTCTTAGTCTATATGGTGGCTCAGGGGTGGGGGTGGGGGATGGGAACTTCTGAGGGTTTCAGATTTCCCAGGGGATATGTATCTCAGGTTACAGTGTGACCTCCACTATACACAGGAGATCACACTCAGACAGACTTCACCTTCTCAAATGTAAATAGACAGTATTCCCCCCCTCCCCCCGTGGGGAGCTGGGGGTAGGTGGTGCTGGGTCCTGGGTGTCTATTGAAGATGTGATCGGTACAGCAAGTATTGGTACAGCAAGTGGCAGTCCGGCTGCACTAGGCCTCTGAGGTGTCAGTGCTATTGAATTCCAGGCTTCAGTGTTAGAGCATCCTTCCCTAACACCCTTCCTCCACCCACACTTGTAAACTGTACCTGGTGGCCACAGACATTTCTCCAGCTGAGATGAGAACAGGTCAAAGCTTGGGTCTTCACTGTCCTAGAAACCCACTGTCCAGTGTTCATGCCTCCCTGCTCCTCCCCACGACCAGCCACTTACTGGAAGGTCACGTGGTCAGAGCGATACAGAATGCAACTTTCCTCTGCCACCGGTAGTTTTAATGAACAGTGAGATTTGACACTGGGAGGGGCCGGGCTCTGCTGTGTTCCAAGCTGACCTTAAACTTGCTCTGATTCTCCTGCCTCTTAACCTTTTGTTTGAGTGCTGAGCTTACAGCTGTGTGCTCTCATGCCTAGTTTATTCTGTGCTGGGGATTGAGCCAGGACTTTGTGGCTGCTGGGTAAGAACTCAGTTAAAGTAGGCGCACACACAGCCCATGTCTTTATTTTATATTTGAAAAGTATATATATATATATATATATATATATTTAATTTTGAGTTTTTATTTTACCTTTTCTTAGGGGTGAGAGGAAGGATAGTGTTCTATAGCTCAGGATAGCCCTGCCATCCTGGTGATCATCCTGCTTCAGCCAAAACTACAGGTGTAAGCAACCGTGCTCAGCTCTGACTGTATGTGAGTGTGCTTATATGTAAGTATGGTGTATGTATGTGTCCATGTGGGTACGCAGTGGTTGATGTATATCTTCCTTGATTATGTAAGTACAGTTCACTCAGCGGCCAGGAGAGGGTGTAAGATCTCCTGGAGTGTAGGCGGTTGTGAGCTGCCTGATATGGATGCTGGAGACTGAACTTGGGTCCTTTGCAAGAGCATATGTACTCCTAACCACTGAGCCATCTCTCTCCAGCCTCCTCCTCTTTATTATTATTTTAGACACTTAGGTCCTCTGAAGGAGCATTGTATACTTGTAACCACTGATCTATCTTCACTTAGTTTTTGAGACAGGGTCTCTCAGTGAATCTGGACTACCAGATTTGGCCAGTGGGTTCAGGGATCTGCCTGTCACTGCTTCTCCAACACTTGGGGTAGATGGCTGTCACTTTGCCAAGCTTTTACACAAGTGCTGAGGATTTAGAATCAGGTCCTTGCACTGCAGGGATTTTACCAGGTGAGCCATCTCTCCAGCCCTACTAACTGTAACTTTTTGAAAATTCTTTACCACCTCCTAAATTCCCTGTGGTTTCACCTCATTGGGCTGCACTGTGGACAGGATGGCAGAAGAAGCAAGTTGGGTGTATTAGTCAGGGCTCTCCAGAGTCTTAGAACTTATGGGTAGTCTCTATACAGTAAGGGAATTTGTTGATGACTTACAGTCTGGAGTCCAACTCCCCAGCAATGGTCAGCAGCAGCTGTGAATGGAAGTCCAAGGATCTAGCAGTTGCTCAGTCCCACAGGGCGAGCAGGCAAAGAAGAGTGAATCTTCCTTCTTCCAATGTCCTCATGTGAGCCTCCAGCAGATGTGGCCCAGATTAAAGGGGTGTATCACCACTGCTGGATCTGGGACTTGCTTGTCCTAGGCTGACCTTGAACTCGGAGATCTCCTTGTCTCAGTCTCCAGGGATTAAAAGCGTGTACTACCTCATCTGAGCCTAAGCTTCTCATGGTCACAATGACTCAAGATCTCCATGCCAAGATCCAGGTCAGAAACATGTGTCTCCCAGCCTCAAGATCTGATCACAGGTAAGCCTTCCAATCTGGACTGTAGTTCATTCCAGATATAGTCAGGTTGACAACCAGGAATAGTCACTTACAGTTAGGACCAAGTCAGGAGAAAGGTATAGGGCTGTCTGGTAGCAGCCTGGGAACTTAAGCGTTGACTGCCTGATAACCACCCCCTCCTGTGGGTGCCCCAAGGCCTCTTTGCACTGTAATTTCAAATCCCTCTGAATTGAATCCTCAAGCTGCAAGTCTCTTTAGGAGGTAGAGAGGCCTGTGTGGCTAAGTAATTAACTGCTTTTGTTTCTCCTACCTCCTACTCCACAGGCCTAGAAAGATAGTGTAATGGTGGGGTTCATGACTGTCACCCACAGCTGGCTATCCCAAACACAAACAGTTCTATAAAACACACACTAGGGAGCCAGGCATGGTGGTACATGCCTATAAGCCCATCACGCAGGAGGCAGAGGTAGGAGGATTAGGAGTTTAAGATCATTCTCAGCTACAAAGCAAGTAGTGGGCCAGCCAGTGCTACATAGCAAGACTCTGTCTCAAAACAAGAGGGCTGGGGTAAAGCTCACTGGTAAAGGGCTTTGTTAGCATGCTCAAGTCTCTGGGTTGCATTGTTAATACAGCAAAAGAAAAACGGAAGGAAAGAAAGGAAGGGGAACAGGAGAAAAGAAAATACAATCCATTGTTTTAACCCAATTTTGTACTTTGCATTGCAATCAATTGATGGTACCATTCTAAGGAATTCCATCTTGTTTGTCCCATGGTACAGACCCATTTCAAGAAAAGCTTGGATGTACAGTATCACCTCTTTTGGATCTTACAGCCGCACATAACTAGCTCATTCGGTCCTTATATTCTTCTGTGGAGGTGTGTCACTGTTCTATGTTCTGATGAAGGAACTGAGGTTCCGTGCCATGCCCAAAGTGACCTAGTGTATCTGAGTCTTGTGATTTTTTTTTCTGTTTTAGAATGATTTGCCTTTCTCTGAAAAGATTTTTAGGGGCTCAGATATATGGTCTTACCTATTCCTGGTTCAGATTGGGAGATAGGTCTAGAAAGGGCTAACTAAATATGACACAGGAGGAGACACAAAATCAGGACTCATGACAGACAAGAAGTCCCTTCTTCAAGTCTGAACAAGCCTTTCCTCTTTCCCAGCCAGACTCTTACTAGGAACATTTGCAGGAAATCTTGCTTGTGAGTCTCTGATGAGTAGAGCTCCCAGAAGTGACAAAATGGGTCTAAGCTCTGGTTCTGCCCTTTGGGTAGGTCACTGTGATCTTGAAGCACCCCTCTTCCCCTTTTAAGATAGGATCTTCTGTAGTTTAGGCTGGCCTCAAACTAGCAATTGCCCCTTGGTGTAATTGGGGGATAACCTTCAGCCCCTAGTCCTCCTGCCTCTATCTCCCAAGTGCTGGGAATACAATCGTGTACCATCCCTTTCCAGTTTAAATGTAGGCAGGGTTTTACCTTGGATCCCTGGATGGCCTGGAACTTAGAGATGTGCCTGCCTCTGACTCCTGACTGCTGGGATTATAGGCATGTAACCCCTACACTGGGCCCTAGTTTAAAATTTTGACCACATAATATGGCTCAATTACTGGAAGACTTGACAGAGCCAAAGCTTACTACGGAAATAACTTTGTAAACGCTCAGATTGCCTAGATGATAGATCGCGGTAACCGCTCAGCAGTTCTTAGAAGTATAGTCCTCAAAGTGCAGGTATTTTGGAACCTCAGACGACGCTCCACCTCCATCACTGCTTCGTCCCGCCCCCTACCCCGCGAAGTCCCGCCCCAAGCCGGCCCCAGGTTCCTAGGTCACCAAGGGGGCGCCAGAGATAAGGACAGCTTTCTGGTAGAAACAGACGACGCTCTAGGTGATAGCGGTGCTCCTCTGTGGTCATCGGCGACGGCGCTCTAGGCGGCGGGAGTGAGGGGCGGGCTTTCGGTGGTGCGGCCGGCTGGCAGCTATGGCGGCCGTCCGCGGCCTGCGAGTGTCTGTGAAGGCGGAGGCCCCCGCTGGGCCGGCTTTGGGGCTTCCGTCGCCCGAGGTGGAGTCCGGTTTGGAGCGTGGCGAGCCGGAGCCCATGGAAGTGGAAGAAGGCGAGCTGGAAATCGTGCCGGTGCGGCGCTCCCTAAAGGAACTGCTCCCGGTACGGGCGAGAGGGGCGGGGGCTGAGGAGGTCGCCGGGCGGGTGTCCCTGGAGAGTCAGGGAAGGTGGCGGACGGCGGCACTGGCGCAAGTCCGGGAACGCGGGAAAGGGGCGCGAGCGCCGAAAGGCGGGGGCCGCGCATGACCCGGAGAGCGCCAGAGAGAAAGGACGCCGGGGCGCCCGGAAATGGGTGCAGAGAGCGCTGGAGAGGCGGGGGATCTCGGAGAGAGTTGGGGACACCCCTCTCGCTGCCCCTCGGTGGCCCCGAACGGAATCAGCTGTGTTTGGTTGGAGATAAAAAGGAGCCGCGGGCGGGAACAGAACCTGAATCAGCCCTCAAAGAAAGTGTTAGGTGCCGCCGGCATCCAGGTCTCCTGGTGGGTCCTCCTTCCCCGGCCGAGTTGGTGTCACTTAAACCAGCTCTCTTCGCTTGGGAGGGCTAGACCTGTCAAACAGCAGACACTCGTGTGTTGGTATTGTGGATGAGGGTCCTCACGTCCCCGCACCTTCACTGCGTCTACTCTCGGTGGTCCCAGCTTCTGACACACAGTGACATTTGATCTTTCTTTAACCACAGTGGGTCTGAGGAGTGTTTTGCCTGTGGTTTGGTAGTCACATGCCCCTTCTTAAAGCTGGTCTGAGGCCTGGATAGCTCGGTTTTCACATACAACGTGAACTCCCTGCGCCCCCTCCTTTAATTACATGATAGCAGCTTGGTTTTACATTTGAAGTTATGAGTGAAGGCTAAGGTAGTGATGACAAATGACAATACCTTTGGTGACAACATCTATAGGTTATAGTGGATAGTGTATAGGTCAGGTGTTATCCATTCAGTCAGTTTAACATGTTTATATCACACACCTCTCTGTGTGCTGGTGTAATCCTAGGTGCTTAAGAGCGAACTCCCTCTTGGTGTTGCCCTAGTAGGGGAGACAAGTAAATAGTTCCCTTTTGTATTAAGTGCTACAAAAACAAACACACACACACACACACACACACACACACACACACACACCCTGTTAATAGGATAAAAAGCACAGTGGCCAGGAGGGATGTGAAGCAGTTGGTGTGTGTTGGGATGCACAGGAAAGTCCCTTGAGATAGTTAGATTCAACTTGAACCCCAAATGACAAAAAGGGGCCGACCATGTCAGTTGGAAGGGAGTAATTCCTAGCGGGGAGGACAGCAAGCTCAGAAGTCTTAGAGATGGAAACAGGATTGTTTTGTTGGAGAAATGTTGGATTGTCTTAAGCACGAGAACAGAAGTCAGAAAGACAGGTATTGTGGAGGAAAGCAAGGCCTGGAGATTGAATGCAGAGTCCAGGGTATCAGCTGCAGTCCTGAGACTTTAGTTCTGTTTTTATCCCCTCCTTTCTTCATTGTATTAGCCTGTATTTTTCCCAGAGATCCAGGACCTGAAGCATTCTCCTGGAGGCATTTGCGCCACCTAGTGGCCTTTCGTGGGAAATGTGTCCAGTCTGGTTTGGGGAGTTATGTGACTATCTCATTTTTGACATTTTTTTCACAAAAGACTTTAGATTTTCATTTATATAGATACCCTGAGTTGACAGAATTACTTAATGTTATGAACAGGCTCCTGCCTGGCGTCTGGAAGCCTCTCTGTGGAGCCTCAGAGATAGACTTCCTCCTAACAAGAGTTGTTAAAATGGAGAAGAGTTGCTGAAAAGAATGACTTCCAAAAGGGCCAGTTGCCAGGTTGCCTTTTCTGTGGATTTTTCTGTCAGAGTTTGTCATCTTTCCTCTTCTGTTAGGACACAAGCAGAAGATATGAAAACAAGGCTGGCAGCTTCATCACTGGGATCGATGTCACCTCCAAGGTGAGACAGACTGGGCTATTGTTTGATCAGCAGATGGAGTTAATGAACTTGGTCTTTACCATTTACATTCACACAGCAGTAAATATCTTGCCTCATTTATTCTTTTACTGCTGATATATATCTCATCTATATATGATATGTATCTCATAGTATCACATATCTACATCTGTCTACCCAAGGATGTCCTTCTGTATCCAGAAGACATTCAGGCAGCGTTTGTGTGTGCTCGTCTCCATGAAAAGATAATCACTGTCCTTAGTTGCCTGTGCTCAATCCTTTCCAAGAAAGAGTTTGCACTGGGAATGCTTATTTTAATATTTATTTATTACTTAACATTTACTTATGTTTGATGGGGAGCGGGTGTTTGTGTGAAAGTGTGTGTGTGCTGTAACACTCCTGTGAAGTCAGAGGACACCGTCAGGTGTTGGTTCTCACCTCTCATCTTTTTTTGTTTTGTTTTGTTTTTTCCGAGACAGGGTTTCTCTGTGTGGCCCTGGCTGTCCTGGAACTCACTTTGTAGACCAGTCTGGCCTGGAACTCAGAAATCCTCTGCCTCCCAAGTGCTGGGATTAAAGGCGTGCACCACTACCACCTGGTTTTTTTTTTTTTTTTTTTTGTTTTGTTTTGTTTTGTTTTGTTTTCATCTTTTTTAATTTGTTTTATTTTATTTGAGGCAAGATCTCTCTGCATAGCCTTGGCTGTCCTGGAACTCACTATGTAGATCAGGCTGAACTTGAACCCACAGAGATCCGCCTGCCTCTGCACTTCAGGTGCTAGGATCAAAGGCATATGCCACTGCATCTGGCTTCTTTTTTTGTTGGTAGTAGTATTACGAAAATTATTTTCAAGTTTGTGTGTGAGTGATTTGCCTGCATGTATGTCAGTGTACCACGTTGAGAACGCGTGTGTGAGGCGCTCAGGAGTGGGCTTCAGTTCCCTTACGACTGGAGCTTCAGATAGTTGTGAGTTGTCCTGTGGGTACTGAGAACCAGGCCTGGAGCTCTGCAACAACAGCCAGTGGCTTTATCTGCTCGGCTGTCTCTCCGTCCCCTCCTGCCTTGAGTTTGAGGTATTCTCTCATCTCTGCCTCCTGTCTCCTGTCCTGCTATACGAGTGTAGAGTCACAGCTATGTGCCAGTGTCTGGCTTTTACATGGGGATCCAGATTCAGGTTGTCAGGTTTACATGGCAAGCACAAGCACAGCCACAGTCACGCCACGTCCCTGGCCTTGGGGCTGCTTACTTGGATGTCATTCGCACGCTTTAAAAACTGTTAACAGCACCCAGCATGTAACTGAGCCCTTAACGCATATCTATGGAAACACTGGCTGTCAACCTAGAAGAATAGGGTTTTCTAGTTGTCTGCCTGTCTAACCTTTGAGGGCCATACCAACTGAGTTATTCCCAGCATCTGACAATATTGTCTTTTGCTAAGTGATTGCTATTACCATTGTATCACCTCCATTATAATACCTCAGAGTGAAGCTTCTTAATTTCCATGTGATAAATTGTCAGTACATTGCTTTATTTCAGTTCAGACTTTTTTTTTCTTAAAGATTTATTTATTTTATGCATATGAGTACTCTGTCGACACACCAGAAGAGGGCATCAGATCCCATTACAGATGGCTAGAAGCCACCATGTGGTTGCTGGGAATTGAGCTCAGGACCTCTGGAAGAGCAGTCAGTGCCATCTCTCCAGCCCCAGACCTTTTCTTTCTTCCTGATTTAAATGTGTACTGTTCAGTTTGAAACAGATTTTTCAATTTCAGTTATATTTTTTATTTTATATATGTGTATCAGTGTTTTGCCTGCATATATTAGGTGCACCATGTGCATGCCTGGTGCCCATGGAGGTTAGAAGAGGGCATCAGATCTTCTGGACCTGGAGTTACAGACAACTGTGAGCTACACCATGTGCGTGCTGGGAACTGAACTGTCGTCCTCTGTAAGAGCCCTAAGTGCTTTTAACTGCTGAGCCATCTCTCCAGACCCAATTTATGATGTAAACAATAGTATATATTTATATATTGGATCTTTAAAAACAATAAATATAAGTATGCCATACATGGCTTTTTATAGTTTCTCCTTCTCCGTTTGTGTCAGATACTTAAAGGCCAAAAGAAAGAGCCGAGCATCTTCTAGTGGAGAAAATAGTACAAAGTGAATGTTCTCAGTTTCACTTGAGAAGAAGACTTCTTTCAACTTGGTATTATTTTCTAATATGTGAAACAGATACTGGGGAAAAGAATTTGGCTAGGAGCCGGGCGGTGGTGGCGCACACCTTTAATCCCAGCACTTGGGAGGCAGAGGCAGGCAAATTTCTGAGTTCAAGGCCAGCCTGTTCTACAGAGTGAGTTCCAGGATAGCCAGGGCTACACAGAGAAATCCTGTCTTGAAAAACCAAAAAAAAAAAAAAAAAAAAAAGAATTTGGCTAGGAGATTTACTGGCTCAGTCAGTAAAGTGCTTGCTGTGGAAGCATAAGAATTGAGCTCAGATCCCTAGCACCCATGGGTTTTTTGCTTGTTTGTTTGTTTTTTTAATTCAGAGCAGTGTGTTTGTATCTGTAATCGCAGCATTAAGAAAGACCTGCTCCCCCATCCTCAAATGCACACATCTGTTCCTACCTATACACTAAGCACATACACACAAATTGAAGAGAGTAGATTGTTGTTTGTGCTAGGAAGACTTCAGTGGGGGAAAAAAATGAGCCTAACCATTAGGAAATAATAGAAGCATGCTGCTTCCTCATGCCCTCAAGCTGGTTTTAGTCAGGCCTTCAGTTGCAGTTACTGAAGGGCCCTTGAGAGCCATCAGAAAATCATAATTGGACCTGAATTTATTTTCACCTTTGGAAGAAATTTACAAAGTTTTTCCAGCAGTGTTGGTGTCTTTGTCACTTACAAAGGAAAACAGGCAATTCCATGCACATAAGGCTGGAATAGAGGAGACTATTTTTGCTCTGGTGTTATTTTTAAATGGGGGTGTGGCTTTTAGGGAGTGGACCATTCAGGCATACATAATGTGGAAGAGCATAATAGGTGTGATTACCATGCCCACAGACAATGTAAAGTGATAATGGTAGTTGTGGGGTTCCTGGAAATAGCACTGGATCAGATCTGCCCTTAGCTTGAGGAGATATTTTCTGCAAACCTTCTTCCGTTTTTTTGTATCTTCATTTCTGCACTAGGAAAATTGAGAAGGTTAGGTTATTTGTTTTAACTTCTTGGTGTGATTGTTGGTGATACATGAAATATCAGAAAACTTTATAAACAAGTATTCACTGACTTCTTGACTTCCTACTATGTTCTGGGTACAGTCATAGGTTTTGATAGAATGGAAATGATTTCAGCAGGGTTACTGTATGCTATGCATGTCCAGTTTTCTGCAAAACACATTCAAGGTTGCTTATTGTGATTTATTTGAAGGTTGCAGCATGTTTATGATTTAACTTTCCTCGTCCTCCCTTTCCCTATTTGCCTCTTTTTTAATTTTCTAGGAAGCAATTGAAAAGAAAGAACAGCGAGCCAAGCGCTTCCACTTTCGAGCAGAAGTAAATCTTGCCCAGAGAAATGTAGCCTTGGACCGAGACATGATGAAGAAAGGTACAGTGTGTTTGGGGGAGATTTTTCATCCTGGTTCAAGAGTGACTTTCCCTGCCGTTGTTTCACGATCTTTCTGGCTTTGTCCTGTATGTCCGGTCGTCATCCAAATACCCAAGAGGAAGGGGTTCTAACATCACCTTTGTAAATGTGAGACGCTGTCAGATAGTTCTCGGTTAGAGCTAGAAGAGTGGAACAGAAGACAGGGTCAGGGAGGCTGTGTCAGAGGGGAGCCGTGCATCCTTACCTCGGAACCTGCTCCTCTGCTTTCATCCTAGTGATGTTAGTTAGCTGTTCCTTGCCTTTAAGAAGAGTGGACGGGCTTCACTCTGAAGCTTTCTTTTAGGGCACTTGGAGCTCTTTTGGAGCAGCTGGGATTTTTATTGGTAATAATGCATGGTACATGCAGGCCTCTCAGTACTTATTCTCAAAGAGACCTAAATCAACTGTAGCCTATTTTATTAAGGTATTTTTCTCCCTAGAACTTATAGCAAGGCAGTTGATAGTGGTGGGCTTTTTTTCTTTCTTTGTGGTGCTAGGTGTAACTCTGAGACTCACTCATGCTAATCAAGTCAAGTCACCACATCCCAGCCCAATTACTACTTTTCTGTTTGCTTGCTTGAGGCAGCGTCTCATGGAGCTCAGACTGATTTCAAACTGAAGATGATTTTAAACTCATGGTCTTCCTGCTTCTACCTCCCAAGTTCTAAGATTCTAGGGGTGCACCATGACTCTCTAGCAAAGCAGTTTTTAAAAGGAGCGCTCAATAGAGTGAGCCTACAGCCTACATCCTTCTCACTGCCTTCTTCTGTAAGTCCATGAACACCCCGACAGTCCTCTCTGTGCATTTGTAAATATTGGTGTTTATGAAGGGCTCAGGAGGCAGCCTTCTGACTGCGTGTTGAAGCTCTGGTGCTGTGTGAGTCTCTTTAGCCTGACTGATGAAAGCGGAAGGAAGCCCAGGAACCTGCTGGGTGAGGGGAGGTGGCTACTGTTTGTTGAGACTGTGCTTTCTTAGGGCACTGCGTTAGGCACATGTTTGTTTCTCACAGCAAGTCTCTGAGGAATATATTTTTTTATAATTACTTTACAAAGGAAGAAACAGGTTGTAGAAGTTTAATGAGTTGCTCAGAGCTAATGAAAAACTCAGGATTCTAACCTATATCTGTCTAACTTTAAAGACTTAAACCTTACTTTAAAAAAATTGTTTTAGTGTGTGTAATTTTAGTCAACAATTGCTTATAAGAAGAGCAATCAGAATCTTCCGTTTCTGCCAAGTTTTTGTTTTAGGTAGAATCTCACATAGCTCATGGACTCTGATCCTCCTGCCTCTGACTCCCAAGTTCTGAGTTTATTGGTATGTGCCACCATACTCAGCTATGCAGATATTTCATTTTCAAGGCAGTATGTTTGCCTGGACATCGGTTGGGGAATATTGCTCATTTTATAGTGCAACCTGAATACAAGCCTAAGGCAAGATGGCCTAAGATAAAATTGTGGGCAGATGCAGTTGGATAAGTCCTAGAGGTAACTATTGTTTTTGTATCTCCTGAGTAGTTTAATGTGGAGTCAGGATTGGGAACCATTGGGTTTGAACAAAGGTTCTGAAGCCCATTTACCTGGATTCAAATTCTTTTTGTCGCTCTGTAACCTTGGACAAAATTAGACAGAACTGTCAGGAGTCTGTCAACATGTTGCAGCTCTTAGATTGGTGCTTTGGCACATAGTAGGTATCTAGTGGATGTTAGTTATCTGGCGTTCTTCTAAGTAGTCACCTGAGCAAACCAGCTTCAGAGAGGGGAACTGAAATGAGTATCTTCATACCCACAGCTATACCAGCTGTCAACTAATTTTTTTTTCTTATTAATATCAACAATAATAACACTTGTTAAATGCTTACTGAGTAACGGTTGCTCTGCTACATGGCTAATTTGTCCTTTAGCAATCCCCTGGGGGATGAGAAAATCAAAGTGCTGAGAGGGAGTGAAAAACTTGCAGGACTGCACTTGAAGGCTGGACTGACTAGAAGCCGGTGTTTTTATTTTGCTAGCATTCAGGGACACAGCTTGGCACAGGCTACATCTAGTATGCATCAACAGGGATTTGCTACTTTTGGATGTCTATATAGTAGATTGCTAAATAGCTTTGGTCCTCATGTCTCCAGGATCAGAGCTTTTATGGTTGGAAGGGACCTTCTAGATTATTTAGACCAGCTCCCTTCCTAATACTTCAGGCCTTTTGTCTTCCAGAGAAGGTATACAAATCATTATGGGGCAGGCAGCTTTGTCTTAGGACACTTGCCTGTGTGGAACATTGCTCTCTACGAGTTTCTGTCTGGTAACCAGGTTGCTTTGTGACTCCTAGGAAAACCACTGTTAAGTACTTTCCTCTTTCATACAGTGATGGCTATAGAAATACGACCTCAGGGGCTGGAGAGATGGATGGCTCAGAGGTTAAAAGCACTGGCTGCTCTTCCAGAGGTCCTGAGTTCAATTCCCAGCAACCACATGGTGTCTCACAACCATCTCTATAGTGAGATCTGGTACCCTCTTCTGGCCTACATGCAGGCAGAATGTTGTATACATGATAAAATAAATCTTAAAAAAGAAAGAGAGAGAGAAAGAAAAAGAGAACTACAGCCTCACTGCCCTTCTTTTCTATCTTTTGAGACAAAGTGTTAGGATAGCCCAGGTGGCCTAAAGCTTAGGTAGTCCTCTTGCCTTCTAAGTACTGGGTTACTAGTGTGAGCCATCTCGTTTGGTCCTGACCAACTTTCTTTTGTTTGACGTGTCTTTCTGGTCCCCCGTCTCTCTGGGGTTTCTACATGTCCTTTCTTAGGTGCTGTGTAGACTCTGGATATGGTATCTGTGTTGAACAGCAGGCTTGTTGGTCCTTGTCCTCTCTCTTGTGCCAACCAGGGCAGTGGACCTGTCTTCAGCACAGAAGTTTCCTGAACGTGTGGCTCTTATCCTACCTGCTGAGTGCTGTGCTAGGGTTGCGGGGTTGCATCATCACACCTGGTTGATACATCACTGTATCTTCACCTTGAGTCTGTATAGTTTCTTTTTTCTTGATCCAGTTGTCAGCTGAGTTGTACAGTGTATTTCCATCTGCAGAGGGACAGCTGCACCGATTTCCTGGGCTGTGCACATTGACTCTCATGGCACACCATCCACAGTATCCTTTGAATTGTGTTGATTTAGTAATCTTGTCAAAAAAAAAAAAAAAATCCCAGAACATGAGTCTAGTGTGGCTTTTTTCTTAGTAAACCCATGCTGTTTCCTGTAGGAAAGATTTGGTGTCTTAAGGGATCATAGCTGCTGCCTACTAAATTTCAGACTGACGAAGAGCTTTGTAGTCTGTAGCTTGAATTTCCTTCTCATCTCTGCATCAGCGTGGGTGGGGTTAACCCTTCTCAAGGCTTCAAGGTACCTCTCTCTCTTTCCCTGTTCTACAGAGGTGGAGATTATTGCCTGATTCTGAAGTCAGCATGTTGGGATGTAACTGGACTAGAAGATCTGAGTCTCTGGAAATGATCTTGGTTCTCTGTTGCTTTTCATTTGTGTTGTGGTGCTGGGATTAAAGGCTTGTGCCGCTACTCCCAGCTAGCTGTCAGCACTTTTTTTGTTTGGTTGGCTTTGGTTTTATTTGAGATAGGGTTCTTTGTGTAGTTCTGGCTGTCCTGGAACTCAGAGATGCGCCTGCCTCTCCTTCCTGAGCGCTGGGATTAAAGGCCTTGTGCTGTCAGTACATTTGATAGGCCTGCTCATGTTGTTCTGGAGTCATGGTCCTTGTCACGGCAAGCTATTGCAGTGTGCCAGCCGTGATCACCCTGTGATTATGTTTGCTTCTAGTCTCTCTGGCTGTGGGCATTGTCTCTCTTTTCTGTCTCCAGCATACTGCCTCCTGACAGTTCTACATCAGCATTTTCTGTCACTGAAAGTTTCCCTTTGTCCCTGGAATTGACCCCCTTTCGCTCCCGGGCTTGCATGCTAGGTTGTGCTCACCTAAATGCTCCTATGATTTTCATAGAGCCTTCTTAAACTGTTACTGTATTTGGTTTTAGTTATCCTAAGCTGAGGGCTGGGGGTTGACTTTTTTGGGGGTTTTCTGAAATCTCCTCTCCTCAAGACTTGAACTTGTGTCCTACTCTGTTGCTGGTCATCTTCCTTCCCTGTCGGAGAATCCAAGATGGTGCCCTGAGTGCCTGGCTTGAGAGCAACACTGAGTAAATACACAGTTCACTTGCCGTAAGTCTGGCCACCTTCTTAGGCTTGTTTTATTTTGTGTCATTGCCAGCAAGGTAAGGGCCTTTCCCTTTGGCCTCCTTCCATGAGATCCTGATTTTAACAAAGTTCTTATCTCTGGGGGCCCTTGCTTCTGCCGAGTTGGTTTTCTTTTGAGAGCAAACCACGTGCACATGCCAGATAAGTGCTTTCTCGCTGAGCTCCATCCCTAGTCCTTGTTTTCTTATTTTGAGTCAGGGTCAGGATGGCTTTGAACTTGGAGTCCTTTGGCATCAGCCTCCTTAGTAGTTGGAATTAAGGCCTGTGACACCAGTCTGGTTTTTGACCTGCTTCTTTTGAAGAAAATTGTCCATTGTCAATGGACACTGACTGCTCTTCCAGAGGTCTGAGTTCAAATCCCAGCAACCACATGGTGGCCCACAACCACCCGTAATGAGATCTGATGCCCTCTTCCAGGGTGTCTGAAAACAGCTTCAGTGTACTTACATATAATAAATAAATAAATCTTAAAGAAAAGCGGGAGGGGAGGATGAAAAAGGAAAAAAAAAAAAAAGAGTACTGACTGTTCTTCCAGAGGTCCTGAGTTTAATTCCCACCACATGGTGGCTCACAACCATCTGTAAAGGTATCTGATGCCTTCTTCTGGCATGCAGGTATACATTCAGATAATGCATTTATATATGTAAAAATAAATCTTTTTTAGAGAGTAAATATATAAAAATAAAAAATTTACATGAAAAAATAATATTTTTCGGCCATCAGTGGAGAGGCCCATTGGTCTTGCAAACTTTATACGCCTCAGTACAGGGGAACACCAGGGGGGAGTAGTGGGGGAGGGTTTGGGGGGCTTCTGGGGTAGCATTGGAAATGTAAATGAAGAAAATACCTAATTAAAAAAAATAATAAAAAAAAGATTTACAATATGAGTTAAAAGAATGGAAAAAAATATTTTATGCCAGCAGTTTTAATTATCATGATGGAATATCATTTCAAAACAGTTTCAAAGGGCTGGTGATGTAACTCAGAAGTAGTATGCTTGCTTAGCATGCACTTGACAGGGCCCATAATATGGAACAAATAAAATAAATAATAATTTTTCTTTATTCTTATACTAAGAAAAGTAATACTTTTTTTAAAATTTATTTTCTCATGTATTACATACTGGCCTCAGTTTCTGCTCCCTGCTCCCCTGCCAGTCCTTCTCCCCCGCCTTCCATCTGGGATTCACTCAGGCAGGCCTCCCATGGATATCAACCACACGTGGTATATCAAGTTGCAGTAAGACTAGGCACCCTCCTCCTCATATTAAGACTGAATGAAGCAACCCAGTAGGAGGAAAAGGGTCCCAAAAGCAGGCAAAAGAGTCAAAGACACTCCCTCTTCCACTGTGAGTCCCACAAGAAGACCAAGGTACAGAACAGTAACATGTGCAGAAGGCCTAGGTCTGACCCATGCAGTCCCCCTGATTGTCAGTTCAATCTCTGTGAGCCCAGGCTAGTTCATTCTATGGGTTTGTTGTGGTGTCCTTGACCCCCCTGCATCCTACAGTCCTTCTTCTGCAGGATTCCTCAGGTTTTGCCTAATGTTTGGCTGTGGGTCTCTGTATCTGTTTCTATCAGTTGCTGGGTGAAGCTTCTCTGATGGTAATTATGCTAGGCTCCTGTCTGCAAGTATAACAGACTGATTAGGAATTGTTTCACTGACCTTTTTTTTTTTTTTTGTGGCTGGTCATGTTTGGTTCTATGCTGGGTCTCTGGGCTATCCAGCTTCTGGATCCTGGCCCTCCAGGCAGTGTGGAGTGGGTGTGGGTCTCAAGCTGGACCCTTTCATCCTTCTTTTGTGTTTAAACTATTTGTTTTTAATCTGTAGGCTTTCTTTTAGTATTGTGATATCTGTTAGTATACACTACGATGTGGTGATACTGAGTTTTGTTACCTTTTTCATGTGCCTGACTCATTTGATTTTATCAGATGAACAAATAAGTATTCTCCCTAACACCCAGACTTTTCCCTCTTTCATCACTGGGAGTTGTTTGCTTTTTCTTTTGAGACAAGTGTCTCACTGTGCAGTCCTAGCTGGCCCAGATCTCACTGTATAAACCAGACTGGTCATGAACTTAGAGCTCCACCTGCCTCTGCTTCTCCAGTGCTGGGATTAAAGGCGTGTAATGTGCCACCACGCCTGGCTCTGTCTTGTTTTTTGTTACATTCTGTGGAACCATCTCTTGACTCACCATAGCCTTCTAAAATCTTAGATTTCAGTTTTTGGCTCAAGGAACTAAAAAGAATATAGACTCACCTTATACAAGGTGTCCTAGAACTCTTGTTCAGAGCAACCTTCTGCCTTTGCCTTCCCGGTGCTGGAGTTACAGATGGGGTACTACCAATATCACCATGCTTGGCATAGCCCCACATTTCCTTTTCTCAAATCTCTGCCTCCTGAATGCTGAGAGTAAGGCCTACACCATCATACAGAGGCCATATTGCCTATTTTTAAATTGGATTTTTTTTTCTTTTTAAAGATTTATTTATTTTAATGTATGTAAGAACACTGTCACTGTCCTCAGACACACCAGAAGAGGGCATCAGATCCCATTACAGATGGTTGTGAGCCACCATGTGGTTGCTGGGAATTGAACTCAGGACCTCTAGAAGAGCAGTCAGTGCTCTTAACTGCTGAGCCATCTCTAGAAGAGCAGTCAGTGCTCTTAACCGTTGAGCCATCTCTCCAGCCACCTTGTTTCAGATTTTACAAGCCCTTTTTTTTTTTAAATATTTTGCTTTGTATTTATGAGTGTTTTGCCTGCGTGTTTGTCTGTGTTCCATGTACATGGAGTCCCTGAGAGCAAATCTGAGTACCCTGCAAGAAGAACAAAGTTTTCTTAGCTCCCGAGCCATCTGTCAATCCCCTAAGCATTTCTCAGGTGTGCCCAACCTATGCTCTGTTGCATAGCTGCATGTGCCTCAGAATAACTGAATGTACCACAACACAAAGCTATAAACTTTATAAATACATGATAAGAGTTTGGACGTATGAGTTTTCTGTTTTGTTTTGTTTCATAACTTGATTACATGGTTCTCCAACATGAACTCTGTGATGGATCCTGTTGCAGTATTGGAAGATTAGGCATGGCTCTGTACATTTTGAGTTAGTAACTAGCCTGCTGACCTGCTTCTACCATCTAGGCTCAACCTACTCAAATCTAGTCTGGGACCTTCAAGGTGGTACTGTCGGTGTCAGTGTAAATTGGGATAGCTGTATGGAGGAAAATACTATGTGTTCCTTTAAAAATTAAGCAGTAGGGAGCTGGAGAGATAGCTCAGTGGTTAAGAGCACTGACTGCTCTTCCAGAGGTCCTGAGTTCAATTCCTAGCAACCATGTGGTGGCTCACAACCATCTGTAATGGGATCTGATGCCCTCTTCTGGGTGTCTGATGGCAGCTACAGTGTGCTCATATAAAATAAATAAACCTTAAAAAAAAAAAAAGAAGCAGTAGGACTACCATAGAACCCAGTACACCACTTCTGAGCAGATAGCCAAAGAAAAGCAGGATTTGAAGAGGTATCTGCACACCTGTGCATTTTGTTGTTTATTGTAGCACTACTCACATAGCCGGGACAGGAAGCAAAGTTAAATGCTCATTTCTGGTGCTAGGGATTAAAGCTGAGGCCTTACACATGCTAAGTAAGCCCCATCTCTGAGCTACATCTGCCCCACAAGCTGATGGATGATTAAGAAAGTGTAGTACGTACTCCCATGGAATACTCTTCAGCTATAAAAAGCAAAGTCCTGGCGTTGTGCCCGCATGGTAGAAGTAGAAATTGGTATAAGGCTAAGTGGAACAAGCCTGCCACAGATAAACAGTAGCACATGATTCCATATGAACTTTAAAATACAAGAGCTCAGTAGCAGGTGACAGTCAGATCCTGCATACCAGACTGGGAGAAAAGGAAGGATAGAGTGTTGGAGATAGTTGATCAATGGCTGTAGTTACAGTTTGGAGTAAGAAGGTCTGGTTGTGGAACTGCATGGGAGGGTAATTATAGAGAATGATTTTGTAATATATATCTCAAACATCTAAAGGAAAGGAGTTCGAATGTTTATACCAGAAATGAATCATAGATGTTTGCTGTACTTTTTGTTTTTGAGACAAGACCTTACCCTATAGCCGAGGCTTTTCTTAAACTCACTATGTAGCTCAAGTTAGCTTTGAATTCTTGGTGATCTTCCTGCTTCAGCCTTTTGAATGCTAGGATCACTGGCCTGAGCCAGCACAGCATGCACTGTTTTCATGTATCAGTTAAAAGAAAAACATGCAGCCGGGCAGAGGTGGTGCACGCCTTTAATCCCAGCACTTGGGAGGCAGAGGCAGACAGATCTCTGAGTTTGAGGCCAGCCTGGGCTACACAGAGAAACCCTGTCTCGAAAAACAAACAAACAAACAAAAAAACAGAAAAGAAAGAAAAAGAAAAACATGCTTCGGAGTACTGAGAGCAGAATTGCCAGACTTGCTTGAGAACAGGAAGGGAGGTTATAAGACCCTAGTTTTCTATGGGATGTCTTATTTGCATAGATTTAAAAATTAATACTACTTGTCCAGATTGTTAGGCCTCTGTCATCTCCATACACGCACACGCCAGGCTTTGTCAAATGCATCCTCCAGCGCCCCTCCTGCTCCACTCCTCCCCACTGCTCGTGGTCCACAGCCCCTTCACGATTAGTCTCTGCCTGAGGTCTTTAAAGGAATTAAACAGAACCAGGTTGTAGATATATAAAGATTTACAAATTCTTTTTTTTTATTGGGTATTTACTTCATTTACATTTCCAATGCTATCCCAAAAGTCCCCCACATGCTCCCCACTCCTACTTCTTGGCCCTGGCGTTCCCCTGTACTGAGGCATATAAAGTTTGCACAGCCACTGATGGCCGACTAGGCCATCTTCTGATTCATATGCAGCTAGAGACACGAGCTCCCGGGCGGGGGGTGGGGGGGGGGGTACTGGTTAGTTCATATTGTTGTTCCACCTATAGGATTGCAGATCCCTTTAGCTCCTTGGGTAATTTCTCTAGCTCCTCCATTGGGGGCCCTGTGATCCATCCAATAGCTGGCTGTGAGCATCCACTTCTGTGTTTGCTAGGCCCCGGCATAATCTCACAAGAGACAGCTATATCTGGGTCCTTTCAGCAAAATTCTTAATGACATATTTACATATTTTACAGTTAATAAGGTTAAATATGATAATCTACTTGAAGTATTTCATGGAAACATTCAGATGGCATGGCTTTCAACTTTTTTTCACCAGATGTAACAGTTCTTTTCAATGTATTGTGAATGGGATCAGGCTTTTTCCTATAGCTACTAAGGTGTTTAATGCTACATAATGATGTATTTATTTGTGAATGTGTGCATGCTGTAGTGTGCATATAGGGGTATGAGAATAACTTTCGGGGTTAGTTTCTTACCTTCCACCTTGTTGAGGCAGGATCTCTTTCTTCTGTGCTATGTTCTCCAGGCCAGCTGACCCATGAGCTGTGTCTCTGCTTTCATCTGTAGAGTCTGGGGTTACAGATGCATTCCACTGCATCTTGCTCTTAATGTGGAGTCTAGGGTTGGAACTCAGTTCCTCAGGCTTATGTTGCAGCCAGCCCTTTAACTGCTGGGCCATCTCCCAGGCCTCAGGAACTGTTGGTATGTGAGGAGCCGCCCTCACATTTGCCATTATAAGATGGCGCTGACAGCTGTGTTCTAAGTGGTAAACATAATCTGCACACGTGCAGGGGCAGTTTTCCCGCCATGTGTTCTGCCTTTCTCGTGATGACAACTGGGCCGATGGGCTGCAGCCAATCAGGGAGTAATACGTCCTAGGCGGAGGATAATTCTCCTTAAAAGGGACGGGGTTTTGCCATTCTTTCTCTTGCTTTCTTGTTCTTGTTCTTTTTCTTGCTCTCTTGCTCTCTTGCTTTCTTGTTCTTGTTCTTTTTCCTGCACTCTTGCTCTTGCTCTCTGGCTCCTGAAGATGTAAGCAATAAAGCTTTTGCCGCAGAAGATTCCGGTTTGTTGCGTTCTTCCTGGCCGGCCGTGAATGCTTGTAAGATTGGTAACTTTTTTTTTTTCATTCAGTATGTTTTAGAATCTCTGGTATATAATCTCTCTCTCTCTCTCTCTATATATATATATATATATATATAACCTGTGTGTTATATTTTATGCATAATTTGAATAAACCATAAGTTATTTAATATGGGTAAGCTATAACTTATTACCCTCATGGCTGCTGGATTATTAGAAATAGACCTGCCCTGAACATTGCTATGTGAGCTCCTTTGTGAACTCACATGTGTGTTAGGATTGAGGCGAGAATTGAGATGTTTTAGGATATGTGCTAGAGTACATTCTGATACCCTTTGGAGTACCCTTGTCTATGCTACCCCTAGCAGGAGAAGCAACTCTTCCCATGTAGCCTATGTATCATGCAAAAGACAAAATCTGCTCAGTATCTTTTTCATTGGTTTTTAGTCAGGGTCTCACTATGTTGCGTTGGCTGGCCAGGAACTCACAGTGATCTGCCTGCCTGTCTCCTGAATGCTAGGATTGAGGGTGTCTACTTCCACACCCAGCTTGATATTGTCTTAATATGAACTTCCCATCTCTTCTTTTTGTTTTGTTTTGGTTTGGTTTTGGTTTTTTGTTTTTTGTTTTTCGAGACTGGGTTTCTCTGTGTAGCCCTGGCTGTCCTGGAACTCACTTTGTAGACCAGGCTGGCCTCAAACTCAGAAATCTCTTCATAATTTTACCTGTCTGTATAAATTGTTTTACACCTTTTGTTCATTTTTGAAGGTTTTTTTTTTTGTGATTTGTAGGATGTCCTTTTTCTTTTGGGTGTATATCTTTGGGGGAGGGAGGACAGGACAGTACAGTTTGAGAAAGGCCCCAATACTGTGAACAGCCCTATGCAGCAGTATATTTGTTTATTTGTTGGTGCTAACCCCTTCCTCTATCTGAGTCCTACCTGACTATTCTGCATCCCATCATTTGCTTATTGCAGGTCAATATAAACATTTAAGAAGTCGACCCTACCCTCTTGTTCTGTGTTCTTTTGAAATTATTACTGTTTCAGTTTCTTCCTCTTCTAGAATCATTATCTAAACCATGGTAAAAAATTCTTAGCAAGCTGTAAATAGCAGGTAGGAAAATTCTGTGTCTTGTTTTTTAGCAATTCCCAAGGTGAGACTGGAGACAATCTACATTTGTGGAGTGGATGAAATGAGCACCCAGGATATCTTCTCCTATTTTAAGGAATATCCTCCAGCTCACATTGAGTGGTTGGATGACACCTCCTGTAAGTATACCTACATTTTCGGTGTAGTATGCTTTCGTTTATGATTTTTAAGGAGTTCTTGCTATTTTGATAGTGAATAATTATTGCCCAAACTGCCTATGCTTAACTTTTGTCCTTAGCCTAGGAGAAAAAAGTTCACAAGTCTTAGTCTAGCCCCACCTGGCGTAGCACTGGGAATTCGCTAGCCTTTGCCTGCCACACGCTAGGATTGTAAGTGTGTGCTGCCACATTTGGCTTCAGGCAGTTCCTTGCTCAGAATAGTTATTGGTGGAATTGGGTTTGGGAATGTAGCTCTGGAGGACATTCATGAGACATTTGCCACCATTGTCTGCTTTTTTCATGAGCTGGTTTTGATATTGACCAACAGCCTTTGTAGCCAGTTAGGCTGTGGCAGTGAACCTGATGCCAAATCTGCTCTCAGGAAGTTACACTCGGGTGTGCTGATGCTCTATCGTAGGCAATGTGGTTTGGCTGGACGAGATGACGGCCACACGAGCTCTCATCAATATGAGTTCTCTGCCAGCCCAGGATAAGATGAGAAGCAGAGATGCCAGTGAAGACAAGTCGTCGGAGAAGAACAAGAAAGGTAACTGCGCACAAAGAGGGCCCTTGCCGCCCTGTGCACCGATCTGTTCAGGGCCTTGAGTAGATAGAGCATTGTGAATACTGCCTCACCAGATGCCGCCCTGTGCACCGATCTGTTCAGGGCCTTGAGTAGATAGAGCATTGTGAATACTGCCTCACCAGATGTCGCCCTGTGCACCGATCTGTTCAGGGCCTTGAGTAGATAGAGCATTGTGAATACTGCCTCACCAGATGCCGCCCTGTGCACCGATCTGTTCAGGGCCTTGAGTAGATAGAGCATTGTGAATACTGCCTCACCAGATGTCGCCCTGTGCACCGATCTGTTCAGGGCCTTGAGTAGATAGAGCATTGTGAATACTGCCTCACCAGATGCCGCCCTGTGCACCGATCTGTTCAGGGCCTTGAGTAGATAGAGCATTGTGAATACTGCCTCACCAGATGCCGCCCTGTGCACCGATCTGTTCAGGGCCTTGAGTAGATAGAGCATTGTGAATACTGCCTCACCAGATGCCGCCCTGTGCACCGATCTGTTCAGGGCCTTGAGTAGATAGAGCATTGTGAATACTGCCTCACCAGATGCCGCCCTGTGCACCGATCTGTTCAGGGCCTTGAGTAGATAGAGCATTGTGAATACTGCCTCACCAGATGCCGCCCTGTGCACCGATCTGTTCAGGGCCTTGAGTAGATAGAGCATTGTGAATACTGCCTCACCAGATGTCGCCCTGTGCACCGATCTGTTCAGGGCCTTGAGTAGATAGAGAGCATTGTGAATACTGCCTCACCAGATGCCGCCCTGTGCACCGATCTGTTCAGGGCCTTGAGTAGATAGAGCATTGTGAATACTGCCTCACCAGATGCCGCCCTGTGCACCGATCTGTTCAGGGCCTTGAGTAGATAGAGCATTGTGAATACTGCCTCACCAGATGTCGCCCTGTGCACCGATCTGTTCAGGGCCTTGAGTAGATAGAGCATTGTGAATACTGCCTCACCAGATGTCGCCCTGTGCACCGATCTGTTCAGGGCCTTGAGTAGATAGAGCATTGTGAATACTGCCTCACCAGATGTCGCCCTGTGCACCGATCTGTTCAGGGCCTTGAGTAGATAGAGCATTGTGAATACTGCCTCACCAGATGTTTCTGAGGTAAACTATGATACTTGGGTCTATCAGTTAATAGGAATAGGGAACACTGGGCTTTTTAAACTTTACGAGTTTATGATGGGGTTACATTAAGGTTCCTCTTGTCCCTCACACTCCATTTTAGACAAGCAGGAAGACAGTTCAGATGACGACGAGACTGAAGAAGGAGAAGTGGAAGATGAGAATTCAAGTGATGTAGAGGTTAGTAATAGGGCAAAGATATCTAAGGTTTTATTGGAAAAAAATAATGCTTACTGTCTTTTTAAATGTCAGATGTAAAGACTTAGTAAGCTATGTTCATGTAGCCTTTTAGTTTGTGTGGATGTAACAGTTCATTTTGGAGTCTTAGAATAGTGTTCATATTTGTGTAGAAGAGAAAATGGGTTTAATAAGAAACACTTTGAAGTGTTATCTAAAAAACAAGTAGTGTTTGTCAGAAATGTTGGAGAGTGTTCATTTGAAATATTTGGGTTAGAGGTGGGGGGCTTGCACATGTTAGGCAAGTGCTGTGCTTCTGATCTGTGCCCTCAGCTAAGTATATTCATTTCATGTTGAATTATTTAAATGGTAAGTGTTTACTATATACCAAATTCTGGGAACAAACTATCAGGGTTTTTTTTTTTTTTTAAAGGCCCTTGCCTCACTGGAGGCTGCATTTTAGAGGGGAGGACAGATACACAGTTGCTGCTAGGAGACACAGTGAGCACTCTGAAGACTGTAAAGGGTGAAGGGAGAGAGATTAAGGGCTGCAGGGATAGTACATGTTGTGCTTGCAGGGGACCTGAGTTACACTTCCAGCATCCATGTGGGATGGCTTACGACTGCTTGTCATACTCACTACAGGGTAGCCAACTTTGTTCTGTCCTCTGTAGACAGAACTCATGTGCACATAACTCCACACAGACACTTTCCTGTGCACATAATTTTTAAAAAGTGTTCATAATAAAGGAGATAGAAAATGATGGGGACTATTTTTTAGGCGAGTTAGTCAAGGAAACCCTGACTTCAGAGTCGCCGTAGGAATAGATGCTGTGACACTGATGGGCAGAAGGCTTCTTAATGGGAACTGCACAGAAAAAGTATGAAAAATGCTGGAGTTTTATGTTGAAAGTGTTCTCCTTTTTTTTTTTTTTTGTCTTTTAAGTTGGACACGTTGTCTCAGGTAGAAGAAGAGTCTCTGTTACGAAATGATCTTCGTCCAGCTAACAAACTTGCTAAAGGAAATAGACTATTCATGAGATTTGCTACAAAAGGTAAACTTGATCTTTGGTATTGATTTTTGGTCAGAATGATGAAATTACTGAGTAAAACTTAGCTGTTGACTAGAAGCGAGTTCAAATAATGCCAAAGCTCCTTTTAAACAAATAATTTATGAAAAAGCAGCTTACTGACTGAGGGGGAATTTCATTTACATTTGTGTTTGTTAGTGTGTCTTTATTTCACTGTTAGCCTGCATGCCTGTGATGCACTTGGGTCCCATTTAATCCTCCTCTTGTTCACACATCCCCTTCCTTCCCCTTTTGACCTCCCCTTTTACTTAACTCTGGAATTCCACATATAAAAACAAACAGGGTGCTTTGTTTTTGTTTTTCAAAGCAGGGTAGCCCTGCTCTGTGTATCCCTGGCTGTCCTGAAACTGGCTCTGTAAGCCAGGCTGGCCTGAAACTCAAGGATCTACCTGTCTCTGCCTCCCAAGTGCTGGGATTAAATGTGTGAGCCACCGTATCTGGCTT
The DNA here is from genome assembly GCF_000001635.26 of Mus musculus. Lineage (NCBI taxonomy): Eukaryota > Metazoa > Chordata > Mammalia > Rodentia > Muridae > Mus > Mus musculus. The sequence goes on from NT_166317.2 coordinate 159,693, forward strand.
AACACTTTGTTTTTATGAAGTAAATTTTATTAAAGTAGGAGATTTGTTGGAGCCATAGGTGCTGGGCACTGGAACAAGGGCCATTGGCAGTGCTCAGGATGCCCTCTAACATGCAGAGCCCACCTCTGAAGTGCTGCTATGGATGAAGATTTAGTTAGGGGTGTACTGATGAGATCCAGGGCTTTATCTCAGAGATATCATCATGTCTGTGGCAAGAGAGTTGACTTTGAAATGAATGAGATTCCCTCAGCACACACTGAAGTCTACCACTGTGTCCATCCTGGTCGTCCTAGTAGGTAACAAAGTAGTAAAGGTGCTCTTTCAGTTCCACTGTCACCACACTTGAATCCCCCTGGAATCACTGGCTCAGGGACTCTACCACCACGGCCTAGGCCAGTATCTAGGAAGTTGGTAGAAGTCTGGTTTTGCAGAAACTCCGGAACCAGAGCTGTGTGTGCGGTACCTTTGCCTTTGGTGTCTTTGGGCTGGTTTGAGGTGAGATGAAGTTGAGTAGCCTAGGCACCTCAGTGTAGTAGCAAGTGAATACCAAGGATCCCCTTCCTCCCACTGGGAGAGCCCATTATCTACCATGTCTACCTGTCTGATGAAGTTCTCATGTCTTGTCATAGAGGATGCTCACCTTCACTAGTGCCAGCAAGTAAGCCAGTATTTTGTGCTGAATAACAGATAAATGAGTATTGCAGTGCTGAGCTTGGTCTGTCACAACTTCCTAGGGACCAGGAACACATGTAGGAATCCACTGATGGTCACAGCAGTGTTGCCCACCGGTGTGTCTACCACAGTGCCATATCAGGGTAGCTTTGCTGTCCTATCTCTACATAATTTCTGTGCCTCTATATTCCAGCAGAAGAAATGAGCTTGCTGGTATCTTATCTCAGTAGAAGATGCCACTGTGTGTCCCAATTTGGGACAGTGCCACGGGGCTACTGGAAGGTCTTTTGGGGGCTGATGAAATGGGCTGTTGCTAATAATGTCTTGGTAACTATGGAAGTGCAGGTACTCTACAGTAGCTGTAAAAGTGGTATATAGCTTTTATAAAACTATCAAAGTAGTATATTCATGGATTATATAGTCTTTCTTTCTTTTTTTTTTTTTTTGTTTGTTTGTTTGTTTTTTCCGAGACAGGGTTTCTCTGTGTAGCCTTGGCTGTCCTGGAACTCACTCTGTAGACCAGGCTGGACTCGAACTCAGAGATCCGCCTGCCTCTGCCTCCCAAGTGCTGGGATTAAAGGCGTGTGCCACCACGCCCGGCTATATGGTCTTTCTATTGCTATATTGCAAACTTACCGTCAGCTTGGGCTACATGAAACCCTGCCTCAAAATACAAACATCTAAAATCAACTAGTCAATATTATCTTCACTCTCACAGGAAACCCTAAGTAACTGTTCTATTAACTTTAGATGACAAAAAGGAACTTGGAGCAGCCAGAAGAAGTCAATACTACATGAAGTATGGAAATCCAAATTATGGAGGCATGAAAGGAATTCTTAGCAATTCATGGTGAGTCCAAAACCTTAAAATATAATGGCTGTTTGTCTGGTTTTGTTAACACATAATAGGCTTCATTATGACATAAATGTACATGTAGAAAATGCATTTTCATAGTTTGATGTTGGCCTCTCCTGTCCCCACCCACTCCTTTCCAACTAGCTCCCTTCTACCTTGCCAGCTCTCTTGTGTGTGTGAGTGACCCATTGAGTTTTGTTAGGGTTTTTACAGGAGCATGGGTATCTTAACAGTAGTCACTGAAGAAAATCTCTCCCTCCCCCTCAACTACAAATTGCATATAAATCATGGGGCCCTGTGTGTCCCTCCCTATTCCATGACGGGTTGATGAGCTTAGTCTTATGTAGTTTTGTGCAGGTATTCACAGCTGAGTTGAGGAGTGCTGTATTCGTGCCATACCCAGGAAGTCAGTGTTGACCCCATGTCGCCCTTCTCCAGCTCTTAATTCTTTCTGGCCCTTCCTCCACAGTGTTTCTTGAGGCTGGGGGTGACATAGATGTCTGTTTATGGTTAGGCACGCAGGAGTTTTTTATTCTGTGCATTTTGTCAGTTTCAAGTTTCTGTCTTCACTGATGACCCCTGCAAAATGTTTTTTTTTGTGGGGTGGGGTGGGGGGTTAAAACAACAGTGTCTCATGTAACCCAGGCAAGTCTCGGACTCTTATGTGGCTAGGCAGAACCTTGGACTCCTGATCCTCTTGCCTCCACCTCCCAAGTGTTGGGACTACAGACATGTGCCACCAAGCATGATTTGAACACTGCTTGAGCTGCTTTTCATCCTTAGTTGGTGTTCTGTGGCGGAATGTCAGAACCAGCATGGACTGAAGGCTGTGGGGACAAGCTCGTGATTCTTAGCTGTGCAATGATATGAGAACGCCGCTTTGGCACCTAACGCTGCCGTTGTGGAGCTGGAGTGAAGTGGATCTCAGCATCCTTCCTATTGGTTTCTGATGGTGTGCTTATTTTGGCAATATTGCAGGAAGCGAAGATATCATTCCCGTCGCATTCAGCGGGATGTGATCAAGAAGAGAGCCCTGATTGGGGATGACGTTGGCTTGACGTCGTATAAACACCGACATTCCGGTAGTTGCCTGCTCAGCTCTTGGGTAGACACACACGTTTGGCTCTCAAAATCGTATTTTTATTCTTAACATAGTCTTTTAAGGTTCCAAACTTTATCATCCTCTCTTCCTTGCCCCCACCCTCTGCCAACATAGAGGAAAGTAAGTCAAGTCGTGGTTAATTTTAAATTGCCCATGCAGGAGGTCACATGATTTTATAAAACTGATCTTTAAAAAGACCATATATTACAGAGAGAAAATTAAAATAAAAATTTCTTAGGAACTTAATTTTTCCACTATTAATGTCAGCAACAGCGTGGAAACAACCTCATCAAATGGAGCCTTTGTTCTCCCTTTCCAGTGATGTGATTGGCTGCTGTGCTGAGTGTTTTACACATTAGCTCTTGCATATGACTGCTGCCAAGACATGGGACATTATGACCTGAGGCTTTTTTCTTTCTCTCTCTCTTGTATCTTTATTATAAAGGAACCATTTTCATTATGATTTCTAAAAGATTGAATTTTATTTTGACATGTATAGTCTTCTACTTTATATAGAACTAGGTAAGTCAGTATACAAACAATATAATGTGCACAGGTGCCAATGTCATTGGGATGAGACAGGAAGAGGTGGAATATATATTCTTTTACTAATGGATGTATACACAATTGTTTCTTTGAATTCTGCATATTAGTTATACATATAGCTTCTGTTATGCTTTTCCAATTTCAGTTACTTTAAGACATTGCTAGCTGGGTGTGTGCCACACGCCTTTAATCCTCGCACTCAGGAGGCAGAGGCCAGAGGAGCTCTGTGAGTTCCAGGACAGCCTGGTCTTCAGAAGCTACACAGAGAAACCCTGTCTTGAAAAACAAACAAAAAAGATATTGTAACCTTCTCTTTATGCCACTAAGTCAACTATCCTAATACAGTAACTGATTTCATTTTACATGTATCTTATTGTCTACTTTCAAAAAATTTAATTATTGTAAGTGTATACCTTATATTTGTTTTTCCCGCTTAACGGCAAGCATTATTTCATGTTTTTTTTTTTTTAAAAAAGATTTTATCTTTAATTATTTGTGGCTAGGGCTTGGGGTGTTGGTTTGTGTAGTGCCTGTGGCGGCCAGGAGAGGGTGTCAGGTTCCCTTGGAGCTTGAGGTACAAGCCATTGACTCTGGTTCTCTGCAAGAGAAGTGGGCATTTTTTAACCACTGAGCCATCTTTCTAGTCTCCTAGCCCATAAACTTTAGAGTTAATGTTGATTTTTATTTTTAAGAGTTATCATGTGACATGAAGTTATACTGAACATTGAGTTACTGCATATAAAACATCTGGTCTTACTGTTTTCATCAACTGATCAGTATGTAACCTTGCTGTACCCATTTTTCTGTTTAAAGACAGTTGACTTAATATGTACTATTAATTAATTGGCATTGAGTTCACAGCTGAGGGCACTATAACTCATGCTTGAACGAGGCTTATTTAGTATAGGTCTTTTCTCTTTTTTTTTTTTTCGAGACAGGGTTTCTCTGTGTAGCCCTGGCTGACCTGGAACTCACTCTGTAGACCAGGCTGTCCTCGAACTCAGAAATCCGCCTGCCTCTGCCTCCCACGTGCTGGGATTAAAGGCGTGCGCCACCACACCCGGCTGGTATTTTCTTCATGAGGTGTGCCACCATCCTTTTACACCAGACAACATTTCACTATATTTAATGGAGGCCCTTTTTTTTTTTTTTTCTATAACCCTGATGTCCTGGAACACACTGTTGTAGACCAGACTGGCCTTGAACTCTCAGAGATCCACCAGCCTCTGCCTTAGTGCTGGAATCAAAGGCATAAGCCATTACACCCAGCTTGGGAAACCATTTTTAAGCAGTGAAAGTAGCAGGTGAAAGCACACACGAAAAAAGTGTGAAAACACAGCACCTAGTAGATTGACAAGAACCTTGCTAACACTGAGTAATGAATAAGAAGGTGGTGTTGCTGTGGCCTTGGCCAGGAAGAACACATCTGACCACTCAGGTGTCAGTCTGCAAGTGTCTTCAGATGTTCTTAACAGTAGCTTGAGTGTTGATTTAAGAGTCACAAATAAATCTGACAGATTTATAAATATAAAACTCATGAATAATGAAGAGTGCTCATGTTGTACCTGAGTTTATGCTACTATGCTCATGCTGTAGCCAGTCTCTTTGATAAACAGGTGAATAAGATGGCGTCCAGGTGACACTTGTAGGCAGCACTATCTCAGGGCGCATCCTTTCCTTCTACCAATGGAGAGTAGAAATCATACTTGTTAATTTAGCCTTTTTTAGTACTAACCTTTTGGGTTACATTTCTTCAGGATTAGTGAATGTTCCTGAGGAACCCATTGAGGAAGAGGAGGAGGAGGAGGAGGAAGAGGAGGACCAGGACATGGATGCCGATGACAGAGTCGTGGTGGAGTACCATGAGGAGCTCCCAGGTCTCAAGCAGCCCCGTGAGCGGAGCCTGTCTAGGCGATCCAGTGCGAGCAGCTCAGACTCAGATGAGATGGACTATGATCTGGAACTGAAGATGATTTCTACTCCCTCCCCAAAGAAAAGCATGAAAATGACCATGTATGCAGATGAAGTAGAGTCCCAACTGAAAAGTATTAGGTAAAATTATTTTCCTCTTTTTAGTCCGTGTTAACTTTAAATGTGCTTATTTATTTATTTTGTCAATACTGAGGATTGAGCCCAGGAAGATGTCTTGTGTACATACGAGGTAAACACTCTCCTACTGAGATGTATTCTTACTCCATAATTTTCTTTTTTGAGGATTTTGAGACAAGACAGCATTGGCTATCCTGGAACTAACTCTGTAGATCAGGCTGGCCTCAAATTCACAGATCTGCCTGCCTCTGTCTTCCAAGTGCTGGAATTAACGTCATGCACCACTGTACGTGGCTTTGATTTTCTTTTTTTAATTTTAATTTTATATGTATCACTGTTTTGCCTACATGAGCTTTAATTTTATATGTATCAGTGTTCATGCTGTACCCTCGAAGGTCATAAAAGGCCATCAGATCCCTTTGGAACTGTAATTACAGATGATTGTGAGCTGTCACGTGGGTGCTGAGATTCACGCCCTGGTCCTGTGCAATAGTAGCCAGTACTTTTAACATGCTTAACTCTTTTTTTTTTTTAAGATTATTTTATGTATCTGAGTACACCATTGTTCTCTTCAGACACACACCAGAAGAGGGCATCAGATCCCATTACAGATGGTTGTGAGCCACCATGTGGTTGCTGGGAATTGAACTCAGGACCTCTGGAAGAGCAGTCAGTGCTCTTAACCACTGAACCATCTCTCCAGCCCATGCTTAACTCTTAAAAGCCATGCTTTCACCCCCTATAGTTTTATTTTTAAATGGTAATTACAAATATAACTCTTCACGTGATAATCATTTTTATTCTAGTTTCCATTCTTGTACCATGAGTGTTGAACACAAGTGGTCAGGCTTGGAAGCATGTATCCTTACCTACAGAGCCATCTTGCTAGCCTTATTTATTTATTTATTTATTTATTTATTTAAGATTGGGTTTCACTGCAGAGCCCAGAATATTTATTTATTTATTTATTTAAGATTGGGTTTCACTGCAGAGCCCAGGCTGGCTTTGTATTTGCATACTTCCTTCCCTGACATCCTTCCTGCTGGGATTACAGGTGTACACCACACCTAATGCCTTTTCATAGTTACTGACATTTCTATTAATATTGCCCTAGCTAAATAGATCCCTCCAAGTCTGCCTTGCCATAGAAAATAATCCATGTATTTAAAAATCTGTATGTGTTGCTAGATTTCCTTCTTAGGCCTTTGCCCACATTACGGCTTGTGACTCATACCTTCACCAGGCCTAGGTGCTACTCTTCTCAATGTTTGTGGACCTCTGAAATAGAGAACATAGTTACTTTAATGAGAGGATTCAGTAAGTATAGATTTTATTTAAATCTTTTATAAAAATTTAAATTTGAGCTGGGCGTGTTGGTGCACACCTTTAATCCCAGCACTTGGGAGGCAGAAGCAGGCGGATTTCTGAGGTTCGAGGCCATCCTGGTCTACAGTGTGATTTCCAGGACAGCCAGGGCTACACAGAGAAACCCTGTCTCGAAAAAAATCAAACAAACAAAAAAACAAAAAAAAAATTAAATTTGAAGAAACTTGAAAATTTGAGGCAGGGTCTCACTAAACCAAGTATGCTGGATTTAAATGTGCTGAGTAACATATCCAGCATGTGAAGTTGTGAGCAGCCTGCAGCCTGCCTTAGTGTCCAGGTCGCTGAGACTGCAGGCCTTTATGGCTTTGTTCACATGTCTGTGCTTAGTTTTTATAGAACTAAGAAAGAATTCTAGCAGAGTAATGCTCTCTCCCATGAGGAGGGTCTCATCTGTACCTGTGTGAGCAGAGTTTCAGCCTCTTTGCAGCTGTCTGCTTAATGTTTGCTTACCCTTGGTGAAGGGAGCATCAGTTATGTGTTCTATGATAAAGTGTACAGGCATCATGTGGAAACCACCCTGTCTAAGTCTGCAGTCTAGTTAATGGTCACCATCTTTTCATAGCATGTTGATCGTAGTGAGCTATTACAGTGGTAGTTGTAAGTCAGTGACGGTCATCTTAAACTGAGTTTTTCTGAAGTAGGAGACTTTTTTGCATCTTTCCTCGCAGTTGAAGTTGGTTACTTATGATCTCTCTGCTTTTTCCCCCCCTTAAAGGAATCCCATGAGGGCAGATAGTATATCCACAAGCAATATAAAAAACCGAATTGGTAACAAATTGCCTCCTGAGAAATTTGCAGATGTCCGTCATCTCTTAGATGAAAAGAGGCAGCATTCCTGTCCACGGCCAGCAGTCAGCAGTACTAAACCAGGTATTGTTCTTCCCTCTTTTGTGCTCCTGACTCCCTTTTTGTAAGCCCCTTGAGTGGCTTGGTTCCATCCCAGATTACTCTAACGTTTCCAGCCCCTCAGTATGCAAGTGGCCAAGCTCTCTGCCCTGTAGAGGAAAGAAAAAGTCCAAGATCTGGCAGCAAAATCCCACAAATCCCAGGCCACCCTGGAAAGTATCCCACCACTACCACCAAGGAAACCTATATAAAGTCTGGGTCCTGCTCAGTTCTTTGCTCTCAAGCAGAGGTAGCCACCCTCCTGTATCCTTCCCAATAAATGTATGGTGAGAGATTTGTTGTGCAGGGTGACTTTGTGGTATTCATTGGCTTCTAACTGCCACTATACTTTCCCCTCAGAGTTAATCCTGATGCTTGTGAGCACCTGAGAGCAGATGGGCCCAGGGTAGGTTCTTCTGAACTCAATTAACTGTTCCTCTTCTTGTACCTACATCTTTAGTTAGGCGTCCATGAGAAAATAAATAAAGTCGGATTTTGCAACAAAACTACTTTTCAGTATTTTTTGTTTGAAATAATAAATAAATACTAAATAATAATAAATAAGTAATATTACTTCCCTGGGATATTTTATACCCCAAACCAATAAAGTTGGGTGGTTAGAAACATGGTTGAGTGTGAACTAGAGTGTATATGTGAGCAAACCCTAATGAAGCAATATAAGCGTGTGCTTATGGCTAGGGCTGGCATGTGCAAGTCTTTGGGGAGGCTGCAACAGCTGCCACAGAGCTGCTGAGACGATTCGAGCCGGTTTTTGAAGAAAGCAGCTTTAGAGTGTAGTCTTGGGAGGACTAGGACACAGCTGACAAACTATCTTTGGAGGGAGGAAATAATATGATTCTTATTTTAAGAGGTGATTTTGAAGGATTAGAATATAGTGGGCATAGAAGACAAAGTAAAAAGGGCTAAACTTTTTAGGGACAATGACGTCAGAAGGGGTGAGAATGGAACCCTGGGAAGGAGGAGGATGGAAGAGAAGCAACTGAAGAGGCTCAGCCTGAGCTCTTGTGAGGAGTTTACTTGAGAAGTCAAGAGTAGGCTCAAGGCTGATGAACATGTGGCTGCTGTCGCTGCTGCGTGTTAGGGGAAACCTCAGGCCCAGCGGCTCTGTGACGGACTTGGAAGAGAGCACACTTAATTTAGGACACAGCTCCTTTATCCTTGGCCTGTTGCCAGTCTCATTACACTTGTTGGTTAAATGTAGTAAGTTTATTGAGAACTACTTGTGTTTTCAAGGATTGTGGCTTGCAGTATTGTTAGCTGGAAAATGTGATGTGTTACTTAGTTTTGCTTGATTCTGGCAAAAAAGAAAAAAAGAAGAAAAAGAAGAAGACTGCTTCAGGCACTCAGCTGGTAGCCCCTACATCCAAGTTTTAAGTTTTCTTAAGAGAAGCAAGACCAGTTATGAACAGAACCAACCGGCTTCTAGAAGCCTTCTGATGCTGGGTGCTGTGCCTTCACTATGGGAGATTTGGGATCAGGTCTCTAGAGAGCTGTACTGATTAGTTTGTTTGGTTGGTGCCTCTGCCTCTTGAGGTCTGGGATTAAAGACATTTACCATCACCATCTGGTGGCTGGCCAGACTTTTTTTTTTTTTAATCAGCTTAAGAGTTATGGAGGAGGGAACCTTAACTGAGAAAATGCCCCTGCCGGATTAGTTTGTAGAGAAGCCTATGGTGCATTTTCCTGATTGCCGATTACTGTGGGAGGGAGGGCTCAGACACTGTGGGCAGTACCTCCCCTGCACTGTTGGTCCAGGAATAAGGAAGCGGGCTGAGCAAATTCGAGAAGCAAGCCAGTAAGCGGCACTCCTCTGTGGCTGTGCATCAGCTCCTGCCTCCAGGTTCCTGCTCTGTGAGCTTCTGCCCTCACTGCTTTTGATGAGTTGTTATATAGAGAGTGAGTGAAATAAACCTTTCCTCCCCAGGTTGCTTTTGATCGTGGTATTTTGTCACAGCAGTGGCAGCCATGGCTAAGACAAAAGCCTAGTTCATTGGTACTGAGGTAAAACACGTATGCTTGGTAACAGGTATACTTTTTCTCTTTTGGCAGATATTCGCCAGCGGTTAGGAAAAAGACCGTATTCTCCAGAGAAGGCTTTTAGTAGTAACCAGGTGGTTCGGAGAGAGCCCTCTTCAGATGTACATAGTAGGCTAGGTGTTCCCAGGCAAGATGTTAAAGGCCTCTACTCTGATACTCGGGAGAGGAAATCAGGTGAGTAACACTTCACAGTGATGGAAGGGAAGGAGTGGAGACCAGTGGTTATAGCATAAGAAGTAGGTAGGTCTGTGTTTGTTCCCTCTTCAGTTAGCATGACTTCCTTTGTCTACATCAGCATCAGCACCATGCCTACAGGAAAGTTCAGGAAGGAGAAAGGAGAAGCTATACATCCTTGCTGCTTTTTAGTTTCACATTATTTAGTTTCTTTGTTCACACATATATCTAGTTTTTTTTTATGTAGCCTTTTTTTCTATAACTCTTCCATTTTGCTTTACTCTTCATAAGTAAATTAAACCTTTAATTATCTTGTAGTATATGTATATCACCACATTCTAAACACATGCTTCTTTGTAAGGTTTTAATAAAACACTTCTTTTGGGGGATTTTTTTTATGTTTTGCTTACATGTTTGTCTGTGTACTGTGTACATGTCTGGTGCCCTTGGAGGTGGGAAGAGGGCATTGGATCCCCTGGAAGTGGAGTTATGGACTGTTGTAAGGTACCATGTGGGTGTTGGAAACATAACCAGGTCCTCTGCAAGAACAAGTACGCTTAACCAATAAGGCCTTCAGCCAATACATAAACACACTTTAAAAATGTATAGCTGAAAACCTGAGAATTGCTCATAGTAAAACAGACCCGTTCAGTTTGCAGAATGTGAGAGTTGGCGGTTTCTTGGCAGACTGAGGGGTACACAGCCTGGGAGAGAGGCAAGTGTCTAGTTTGTGCCTGGTATGGGGACACCAGCCTTGAGCTGTGAGCATCTCCCATCGAGTCTCAGGCTGTCCACTTACAGACTGGCACCAAGCACCTCTCCCGATGTTTCCTGCAGAGCAGGTGTTGGCAGTGTCCTTACTTCCACAGAACTACTTGGTACTCGGCATCGACTGCCAACTGAAGTGTCTTCTCACCCCAACAGGTGGTTTGTGGACTCGCTTAGGATCTACACCCAAGACCAAAGAAAAGAACACGAAGAAAGTGGATCACAGGGCATCTGGTGCTGAGGAAGATGACTCGGAGCTTCAGAGAGCATGGGGTGCTCTGATCAAGGAGAAAGAAGAGTCTCGCCAGAAGAAGAGTCGGCTGGATAGCTTGCCTTCGCTCCAGATTGAAGTCAGCCGGGAAAGTAGCTCTGGTTCAGAGGCAGAGTCCTGATGCCCTGGCCTTGGCAACTGCCCTTAAATCTGACATTCTTACATAAGGTGGGGCGTGCAGTGGGAACCTCCCTTGCAGGAGCTGGCGCCCTTTCCTCCTACCTGCACCCTGAACACTTGCTGTCCTAGTAGGACAGCTTAAGAGTGTGATGAGTTTTGAAGGAAGGGTGTCTCTGTCTTGTGCTGCAGAGTTACAGTTCTGGGTCCTCAAGTCTTCCCCACCACCCCACAAGCTTTACCCTTGGAGTTAAAGGCAACCCTCCAGATTTTGTAGACATTTTCTTAATATTTTTAACATTGTGTCTTTTAAAAGCAATGTTTTACACAGTCATCCAAAGAGCCGAGAACTGAACTTCTCATTGTTGCCTTGGCCCTGACAGATCTTGCCAGCACCCTGTTCCAAGAAAAGTCAGTTCTCAGGTGCTTACTGGACAGTCTTTGAGGGGGAAGATGAGGGAAGCTGCCAGCTCAGCCTTCCAGGGCCTTAGTGTGGTGGCTAAGTCTCTCAGACCTGACCTGAGACCCTCCCGAGTAGATATGCTTGCAGCAGCAGTCAGCAGTGGCTTCCATTCCTCCCGGGGGGAGTCTTTTAGAGCCTTTTGCTGGCTGGTAGCCTGGTGTAAAGACCAAGTTCAGTGCTGTAGGACTTCTAGGGACAAACAACTGTGACTTCTGGATTTGGAGTTGATTTCTGTGCTTAGGGGTGGGGTCTTGGGTTGATGTTGAACAATTTTTAAGTCTGTATTATGTTTAAAAACTATTAATGACTTAAAAGTTTAAATTTTTAATTTTTATATGTGGATATTCCTCCTGTTGGCTAAGGGGAAGCTCAAGTGGTGTCTTTTGTGTTGTTAAATATACATTATATACTTTGGAAGAAGGCAAAGAAAGGAGTGTCATTATTTTGAATGGTACCAATTGTATGGTCTGTTGTACTTGAGTTCAACTTGCTTTGTGGCCACTGTAGGAAAGAAACTGCTGTCCATCTGTGATGGGCTCTTGTTTATTCCCACTTTTCTAGAAATGATACCCTGAGAATTCACTCTTTGTGTCTCTGACTTATTATTGAAGACTTATTCAAAACTAGCAAATAAGACAGTAGTTTCAGAAAATGTAAGTTTATGTTTATTCTCCTTTCAAATGATTTTACCATGGAAAGGGAGTAAGTAGATTATTTGGCTTCTCATCTGACTTTACTTTATAGTATTTAATACTGTATTGCTCTACAGGCTTAAAAGTGGTGTTTCACTTGAGTGCATAAGCATGCCTTTGGGATGTCAAGCTCTTCACCTGCTCGGCTTGTTCTGTGCCCAGTAGGTCACAGAGCACTTGACTTGTGGTTGAGCACGTGTCCCTTGGTGGCTGCCTACACTGTGAATGAACAGTGATGCACATGAAGAAGCAGAAGACTTCAGAACTAAGTCGTAACAAAACTGTATCATATGTATCATTTGGTTAGCAACCCCACCCCACCCCCATCTCCACCCTACCCCCAGAAAGATGGGAGCATATAACCAAAGTGGTTTGGCTTCTGAGGATCCTAGAAAAAGGTAGTTCTAATTTCTCTGCCAGTTCAGACCTAAGTCCTCCAAGGTTTCTAAGTTTATCTTGCCCTTTGTAGCTCACAGCTTACAGTCAGGTTCTTAGAGGTTCAGACTTTGGTAGAGTAAGAAGAAAAATGGCCTGAGAACAGAGACCTGGATGCCAACCAGGACTCTACACACTGGGCCTGAGCCTTGGTTTCCCCATGAAGCAAGGAAATGGTCTGGTGCAGAGATTCTGGCTTTGTTGATATCTCTCAGTGGTATTTTATTCTTGGAAGTTGTGGCTGCAGCATGTTTTTCTGTTGAGGTGGCCAAAGTGTCAGGGAACAAGGTGGCCATGAGATTGTGAACAGAGACTCACCCCATCCGTTTACAGGCTCCAGTTCTCCCAGTGTGTTGAAGATGTGCCTGTGGGGTCTAGAGCCCCAACCCATCCTCAGCTTTCTTATTGTTCTATCTGGCAACCCAGGCCCATTTGCCTAGGGTCTTTGAGCACTTGTCAACCTCCTGCTAGAGATGAGGGGAGGACTTTATGGAAGGTAGGCAGTATGTATTCAAAACTAACTCCTTGAGCTGACCAGGAAAGATGCCCTTGAGCAGCATTGCAGTTTTTACAGCACAGACAACCCAGAAACGTACATACTGCCTAAAGTGATGGTCTGCCCAGCATCTCTCTCTCCAGCCAGCTCTCAGAGCTGCCCAGAGCTTCAACACCTTGAACCCTATGTGCTTAGGAGTGACAGTAGTCAGGATAGCCCAGCAGGCAGCTGGGTATACTTTATTCAGGGCACTTTCTGTACATGTGGGGTTAGTCTTTATATGTAGGAGATTATTAAATGCCCTTTTGCTGCTTCATAATAATTGCAGATACCTCATCTTTGTTTCCTACTACTCTTCTTTGTAGAGGGGCCTGATGGCCTCTGGCCCTCCTCTATCATAATTCCATGATTCCTTCCCCTGCTTCTGTCTTTCCTTTCTGCGGCAGCTTCTCTCAACCCTCCCTCTTCATTCTACACATTGTAGTGGGGGCAAATTTTTACTTGAGAGATACGTACATAGTATGCAGTTTATCCTTGTACAGTGTACATTTGATTGTCGTCTATTTACAGAGCTGTGGAACCATTATCATCATCAGTTTTAGAACATATTTATCACCAGAAAAATCCTGTTCCCACTAGCAGTCCTCCTTCACCTCTCCTCAGACCTGGCAACTACTAATCTTTCTGTCCTTGTGGATTTGCCTATAACGGACCTTTCATAAATGTTATATGCGATGTGCAATGTGTCTGTTTACTTAGTTTTAAGGTTCATCTGTGCCATGGTATATATCATCATTTCAAGTAGTGAGTACCTCTCTCTCTCTCTTTCTCTCTCTCTCTGTGTGTGTGTGTGTGTGTGTGTGTGTGTGTGTGTGTGTGTGTGTGTGTGTGTGTGCGCGTGTGCGCTTAGACATTTTCATTGTGTGGCCCTGGCTGCCCTTAGAACAGGCTGGTCTTGAGTTCACAGAGGAAGCTCTGCTTCCCAGGTGCTGGGATTAAAGGTGTGTGGCACTGTGCCTGCCAGTGGGTTTGTTTTGTTTTGTCTTTTCTCTTCAGTTTTTTAAATTGTCTAAATATTTCATTACAGTGCATATAATGGGCGTTCTGTGATTTCTAGTCGGGACGATCATGAATAGGCTTCTGTATATATGTGTGTGCAACACCCCTTCATGTTCTCCTTCATGGACATGTGGGGGTTTTGGTGGTGGTGGAGGTGGGTTTTTGTTTGTTTGTTTGTTTTTGTTTTTGAGACAGGGTTTCCCTGTGTAACAAGCTCTGTCTGTCCTGGACTCAATTTGTAGACCAGGCTGGCCTCGAACTCACAGAGACCCTCCTGCCTCTGCTAGCCAAGTGCTGGGATTAAAGGGGTGCACCACCACACCCAGCGTGTTTTCATTCTTTTGTATAGGAATAGAATGGATGGATCGTAAGGCAGCTCTTACCTTTAGTCTTTGGAGGAATTGCCAAGCTGTGTTCCCATGGAGGATATCAGGATTCCAGTTTATCAAGTCTTCACCAATATTGTTTACTAATTTGAAGTGTGTTTCATTGTGTATGTGCTGTGTTTTATTTTGTGGCAGTGCAGGGGACCAGACCCAGGACTTGCAGATGTAGACAAGTATTGTACCACTGGGCTCCATCCACAGTCCCTTAGCTGGTTCTGAGTTGCAGTTTCCTAATAACTAGTGATGTTGGCCATTATGTCTTCCTCTTCCTCCTGTGTCTGTGTCTGTGGTTTTAAGATAGGGTTTCATGTGTTGGACAATATTTTTGTTTTGTCTTTTTTTTTTTTCAAAGATAGAATTTCTCAGGCTGGGGAAATAGGCTTACAACCAAAAATATAAGAGTTCGGTTCCTAGCACCCATAGCTGTCTCTCCAGCCACAAAAAAAAAAAAAAAGAAAAAGAATTTCTCTGTGTAGCCCTGGCTGTTCTGGAACTCCAGGCTAGCCTCAGAGTCAGAGATCTGCCTGCTACTGCCTCCTGAGTGCTGGGATTAAAGGCATGCACCACCACGCCTAGCTATGTTGGGCATATTTTCATGTATAACAAGATGAACTCTTAAGATATCAATCTGATCTTAACTATGCTTGTGCTTGAGACCTTTCCAGAACTTCATCATTGTTTCTGGAATAAAATTTCAAACTTCTGGGCTGGAGAGATGGCTCAGCGGTTAAGAGCATTGACTGGCTCTTCTGAAGGTCCCGAGTTCAAATCCCAGCAACCACATGGTGGCTCACAACCATCCATAATGAGATCTGATGCCCTCTTCTGGGGTGTCTGAAGACAGCTACAGTGTACTTACATATAATAAATAAATAAATAAATAAATAAATAAATAAATAAATAAATAAATCTTTAAAAAAAAAAAAAATTTCAAACTTCTTTGATAGCCTATGGAGCTGTCAAGATATAGTCTCTGACAGTATCTGTACCTGTTCTCTTTTCTCCCTTACCCTCATGGCTACTAGTTCCTGTATCCCTCTTGATTTCACTAGCTTTCCAGACTGCACAGTGTATGCCTTCAGGTCCCGTTGCAGTTCTGCCTTCTTTATTTCTCTTATGATCAAGGTTTTAAGAGACAGTTGTCTACTTTGGTTTCCTTTTATTTTTTTATTTTATTTTATTTTATTTCATTTTATTTTGAGACAGGGTTTCTCTGGGTAGCCTTGGCTGTCCTGGAACTCAGTTTGTACACCAGGCTGGCCTAGAACTCAGAAATTCATCTGCCTCTGCCTCCCAAGTGCTGGGATTAAAGGTATGCGCCACCACGCCCGGCTTGGTTTCCTTTTATGCATGTCCCAGTATTGCCATAAAGGAATCTTAGCTGACTCCTGGGTTAGATCATAAGTCAATGCCCAAGGTAAAAATTGAGTAATCAAAATACCTCTTGGAAATCCCAAGGCAGGCGCCACATTGAAGGCTAGCATCATGAGGTTCTTGCAGTCAGTTCTTGCCTCTGTGGGAGGAGATCACTGCTTCTTTGGTTGAGTACTAGGTAAAGTAGTTGGCCCTGCAATTTAGAACCATGTCATTCAAATGGCCCCTTATTTTGGTGTCAGAACACACTCAGTGGGGTCACTTTTAAGAAGCTTGGGAACTCGGGCTATAGGAGCAGCAGCAGGACACAGGATGTCCAGCTATCCTGGGCTTACTGATGGGAGTACAGAGATAGTGTGGCTCCATCACCTTGCAACTGGCTTTTTTTTTTTTTTTTAAACTTTTCAGACGGGTGCTTCCTGTTTGATCCTGTGACTCGTATAATGCAAACCACATGCCCCGAGCCCAGCACACCTCGCTGTACTCTTACTTCCTATTCCTGGTTAATATGACTGCTAGCTTGTAAGCTCACGAGAGCAGGGACCATGTTTGGCTTGTGCATTGGGCCTTCTCCATGTTTACTACCATTCTGACCCAGCAGGTCCTCTGTGAGATTGCAAACCCCCAGCCAGAAGAGCCACTCCACCCTCTGAGGTCCCAGGCCTCTTGCAGGGCAGGCCACACTTTTCTGCTATGTATATGCAATGCCTTCTATTCATGTCTTGTTCTTGTTTTTCCTTCCAGCCTGTGAGCTCCTAGGGAGCAGGTGTCTTCATGTTTTCTCATTATCACTGAACCAGGCCAGTCTAGTCAGTGTAAGCAGTGCTTCGGAAGTATCTGCGAAGTGAATGAATTGTGACAACTCAGCTCGCACACCATCCCGTGCAGGCTTTTCTATTCTAGCTGAGCTCACCAGATGCACACGGAGAAGAGTATTCATTGGCACATACCATTTGCGCAGTAAGGAGCAGTTCTCATTAAGCAGGTCTCGGAAAACGTCAGCTGTTAATGATCTGCCAAACATCGAAGCTGGAGCTCATCCAGCCCTGGGAATGTTGCCCCAAGCTCAAGGACAGTTTTATTAGGGTTTAAAAGTAAAATACCAGGCAAGTTGTACATCCCAGCCGATGGTGAGAAGGAAGGAAACAAAAGGTCACACTGCCTGAGTTAAGCTGACTTTTGGACCTCAGCCACATCATGACCAGGAGGAGGTTTAAAGAAGGAATAAGAAAGTCTATAGTACTAGAAAGAGCGTGCCTGGGTCTGACCAGCATCTAAAGAAAAATGGATTAGAGTCCCGGAACTGTGGTCCCGCAGAGTTGTGAGCTAGGAACCCAACCCCAGCCCAGATCCACTACGAGAGCAGCAGTTGCTCTGAGCCATCTCTCCCGCCCTGACATTCCTTTTTTTTAGAATAGTGTTCAACTGCCCAGGATAGGAGGAAAGAAGTCTGGCTGATAAGTAAGAGACCCCAAAGAGGGAACACCGAACCGATTCTTAGCCCCTGGTCCTGTTGCTAAGTGACTACCACCCAGAACAGGAGACAGGAAGTCACTGCCCGCCAGCAGCTGGAGCATTCTGTCTGCTCTCAAAGTGCTAGTGTGCACTTTGGACAGGCAGCACTAAGTGACTTGTTTCCTAGGCGTTTGCTTTTAAACCTTCTATAATAAGATGTGACTCGGAACCTCAGCCTTTTCTTTCCCCTTAAAATATAAGAGCTCAAAGAAGGAAATATTTTTGGTAATGTTCAGAATAGCATTTTCATTTCCAGACAGATTATAAAGTATATAACATGACCAACAGCAAATGCCTACAACTTGTCTTGTGTTTATATGGCAAATCTTAGCAGAAAGAATAGTGGTCCCAGCTCCTTCAAAACTCTATAAGCATTTCACAGAACTTTGATGTTTCTGGAAGCAATTGGGAGTGTTGCTTCAGAAGCCTGTTTCAGATGGTCTCTCCTTGTTATACAGCTGGCCTGGCCTAGAGCCTAGACTACTTTAGAGCTCTCAATTCTCCATCAACCTCCCAAACATAAAATATAAAAATGCAATCTACAGTTTACCATCCAGCATACTAAAGCATGTTGTAAAGTATGGAGATACTATTTATTGTGCTCTTGATAAACTCTAAGAGTGTAGGTGACACTCATTTACAGAGTCACTAGCCTACCCAGGAAGCCTTTGTTTAAGCAGCTCCAGAGACCTTCTCTGCACAATCAGGTTCTTCAATGTTTAAGACTCTGTGTGACACTGGGCGGTGGTGGTGCCCGCCTTTAATCCCAACACTTGGGAGGCAAAGGCAGGCGGATTTCTGAGTTCGAGGCCAGCCTGGTCTACAGAGTGAGTTCCAGGACAGCCAGAGCCACACAGAGAAACCCTGTCTCAGAAAAAAAAAAGACTTTGTGTGACCTCAGACACTTCTACCCCTGGACCAGTGAGGACCAGCGAGGTCAGAAAGAGCAAGAGCCTCACATTCCTCTCCTAGTGTTGGACCCAGTGACGTACTCCTTTTCTGCTCACGCACAGGGGGCTCCCCTGCGGGCCACGAGCTGCTGGCAGCACTCTTAGCTCAGGCAGGATGTCTTTCTGAGGAAAGACAGATAGCATGATGGCCAGAGCTGAGTCCTAGGAACTCATTCTGATATTCACCACTGGAAGATGGAACTTGCCCCTTCCTCTCTGGGGCTTAGTTCCCATGTCTGGGGAGGCCTCAAATGAGGGGACAGATTTCTTTCGTGCACACAAAAGTTGAAATGGGAGAGACTCTTGTGGTGCTTTTCAAGGAGCTTTGGATGGAGCTGAGGTCATCAAGAGACCCACCTGATCCCACAGCCCTACAACTATGAAGGGACCAGAAGGACCAGTGAGGTGGCTCAGTGGGTGAACGCTCTAGCCACCATGCTTGATAGTCTGAGTTTATTCACTAGGATCTACACGATGGAAAGGAAGACTCCTGCAGGCAGTCCTCTGACCTCCTCACATCATTGTGACATGCTCACATGTGTACATATGCATGCAGGTACACACGCACACTGTTCAGTTTTAATATGGAAACTATTTGAGAAGGTAGCCTAAGATGTCCATTTGCTTGGGCAGCTGTAACAAGATATCACAGATGGAAATGCTAGAAGTCTGAGAGGGTCCCAGCATGGAGAGTCCTCTCCTTAGCTTGCTCACTTGACCTTTCTCCTCTGTGTGTGCCAGTGACCCTTCTCAGCACCAACCCGTGGACTAGGTCTGAGCCCCACCCTTTTGACCTCTTTTAAACTTAATGACCTCCTCAAAGCCAAGTGTCTAAGTCTAGTCGAATTGAGGTGTAGATCTTGGATTCAGGAATTTGGAGATGGATATTGTCCAGCCCTTGGCACCTGGGAATGCAAGGGTGCCAGTCTGTATTTGTGCTTTCTAATTTCTCAAAAACCCATGATCTGGGTTTCCTTTCCTATCTTTTCTTTTTTAGTAGTTTGGGGACCTAGTTCTGGAGGGAACAGTCACGTGTGGCTCCCAGTTCAGAGACTTTTTTTTAAATCCATTCATGTAGCCGGGCTCATTCCTTAGCCTCTGTCTAATGCCAGCACTATGAGCCGTGAAATGGCAGACAGCCCCCTCTGATGAAGGCTATTTTAGGTGGCCTTGGGTCTGCCTGCCCCTGACTCCTTGTGGAGCTCATCTTCAAATATTCTTCCACTTTTTGAGGAAAGGCTGGCTGGGATTGGAACAACTTCTGTCTGGAAGAGAGATGGCAGGCCCCTTCCACTGGTATATGTCACACTTCCTGCTTGCCTGTATCTCTCAAGATAGTCTCCCACCTCCTGATACACACCTCTCCCTGAATATGTATCAGACTTCCCTTTGGGGAGCGGTAGGGAGAGGAAGTGGGGGCTGTCCTTGTTGCACAAGCTGGCCTGGCCTAGACCCCAGAATGGACTGGAGCTCGAAGTGCTCCATCAACCTCCCAGATACTCGGATTACAGACCTGCCATGGCTCTATAAACTTCCTTTTTTGAAATACTTGCAGAATCACAGTAGCATCAAGGATAGAACAAAGAACATCTTTTCTCTATTTTCTTTAACCATTCAGGCTTTCCTTTCCTTTGCCCCTTCCCCCGCCGCTGCCCAAACTACTTGAAGCATTTTGCACTGCATTCCACTTTACCCTCACCATGCTTTGTGCTGTGTTCATAGGATAGTTACCAAGGTCAGAAATATGTAGTGTCTGGTCAGGATAATAGTTGCTCATTTGTGTTGTAGGCTTCCTCTGTCTGTCTGTCCCGGAATGCTGTTTCAAGCATTTCTCCCTCCCCCTCCCACCCCCAGTTCAGGATCTAATCTGGCATTCAAGTAGTGGACTGCCTTTGTTCTGTAACTGGAGCTTGTCCTCAGCCTCTCTGTGGATATTCTGGAAGGATACAGTCTAGTTAGTGGTATAAGACTGACATTCAGCTTGGTTCCTTGGAAGTGTGTATTTGCCAAACTTCAGCCTAGGGCCGGGTGCTGTAAGAGAAGGGCGGAACAAGAGAGCAAAGCCAGGCCCCTAATCTAGGTGCCTGAAGCTCTGCTTTGTGGGAAAGCATTAGTATCAAATGGGCTGAGAGGGCTCCTCTGCAAGTCATAGTTACAGATGGCATTGACAATCTTTGGTGGGTACAAGAGGTGTTGGCACTCCATAGAGTCCTACAGAGGTGCAGAAAGTAACCTGTGCCCTGTGCAGCTCTGGCCATCAGCACTGCCTGGCCTCCTGAGGTGCCTGGGGTACACACTCAGTCTTGTTGCTTGCGGAGTTCCTAAGTGAGCTGCCATCCTGGGCTTTCCTACCCTACCAAGGGTGTGCTTTGTGATCTAGACTGCCCCTTTCTTCCCCATGGGCCAGGGATAGAGAATCCTTTAGTGGCTCTACCAAATGTCCTTGGATCAGGGGGAGCTGGGCTTTGAAGCAGTGATGGGCAGGTGGGCTGGCTGCTGGTGCCACTGCAGCTTGTGACAGGTCTGTCCAGCAGCCTTTGGGTGTTCTACACTATGATGTGGTAGTAAGACATCAGACCTGGAACTCTGCTTTTCTAGCTGCTAATAATGTGTTGTATGTGTGTGTGTGTGTGTGGGGTGGTGGTGGTGAACTGTAATCTCCTTGTGAATAATTGTATAAGATCTAGTCAATATCAGACCAAAGCTAACAGCGTGGAAATGTTTGACGTGTCACTGAATCGACACAGAACTGTGGCTAGATACGTTTTCCATGTGAAAAACAAAATAAAATTGATTTTCATGTAGTCATTAAGGCCATGTGGTTGTCTGCTTTTGCTAATACTATAATACTCCAGAATGTTCGCTTACATCTATGGAAGAATGAGAGGTTTGATGCCCAGCTTTTCTGAATTAAGATTAAGATTGCATATGCTCTAGAGTTCAGTTCTGTCCATACACTAACGTCATTTTAACGTGTCAGTTATTTGTGGCTGATAGCTCCAGTTGGACAGTTGGGTTCAAAGCAGCCCATCTTTGCAGAGAGGTCTTACCACATGGCCCAGGCTGGCCTTGAACTCAGTCTTCCCACCCTACACTCCTGAAAGCTGGGATCGTCCGAGGCTTACCTGTCCAGAGCTCTGCTGGGCTGTGCAGAATGGCTTCCTTCCCTCACTGCTGTGTGGGCAAACTTGATCATTGAGGAAATTAGTCTTTAGATATGACTGCCCCTGTTGGTAGTAGACTCTCCACCGCCTGGGCAGGGTCAGAGCTGGCTATAAAGGCCATGAGGTCTACCTCTTCTGTTAGGCTGGAAGCCCAGAGCTGTGAAGCTGTTACCCGCTTCAGACTTTGAAGACATTTGAACCACAACTGGATTGAAGCAATGACTTTAACTAATACATAGGGTCTCCATGCTCACCTGGTCCTCCACAGCCCTATGTGTTTAGTACAGGAGCAAACATAAGAGCCCAGTTCCTACCTGTGAGGCCACTTTCTATTTGAGGGGACCCAATATGGCTGGGGACTGACCCCATGAGTCTGACTGGGGAACATTTTGGATAGGACAGGCTGGAATTCACCTACGTGGACGACTTGCTCCTGCACCCCCTCTGTCTGCCAAAGACACTCAGAACGACCACCAGCCAAATCTTAGCTCACTCGTGCATGAGATGGTGAGTCTAGTGAGTGATGGAACTGGGCTGGCAATTGTCTTACGTTCCTAGGACCCAGCCCACAGCTATGGGTGAAGTCACGTGCTGGCCTTGTACAAGCTATGGTGGCTATGTCTACTTAAAAGTACCTCAGGAGCCGGGCAGTGGTGGTGCACACCTTTATTCCCAGCACTCTGGAGGCAGAGGCAGGTGGATTTTTAGTTCGAGGCCAGCCTGGTCTACAGAGTGAGTTCCAGGACAGCCAGGGCTATATAGAGAAACCCTGTCTCGAAAAACAAAAACAAAAAAAGTACCTGTGGGCCTGTGGTCCCTTATCTGTAGATGCTTCTGTCTCCACCTCCTGGCCTCCCCTGCAGGGGAAGGGAAGCTGAGTACTTTCTGAGGTCCTTCTGTGTCGCCCCACTCAGCTCACACAGCTGCATCTGCTCCAGCTATGAAGTGGCTCTTCCATACCCTTCTCTGCATGGCCAGTAAGTCAGTCTTACCCCCTGTCTTCAGATGCTATCATCTCTGTCTGCCTGGGCTCAGGATTAGTGGTTAGAGAAGTGATGGGCTTCCCTTGGGAAGAGCCTTTGCTCAGACAGAACTGCAGGTTTACTGGGGAGGACCTCTTCATTGTTGCTGGCCTCAGGCATTAGGGCTCTGCCACCCCCTTTCCCTCTCTATTCAGCCTCCCCTCACTCCGCCACATCCTCAGTTCTATGCCCAGTTAGTTCCCAGAGTGTGGGACCCAGTGATACCCTGTGCCACCCAGAAGAGGGCTCTTCTTTAATAGACCAGTTTCAGCTGCTGGGGATTGGAAGGACTTGAGAGAACATGAAGACTAGCAGGAGACTGGGGGTGAAACTCTACAGAGTGAATGTTGTGGGGGAAGCTGTTTCTTGTTCTGTGCTGTGGTGGAGGGGCAGGCATTTCTGCTGCCAGGGGATCCCATTCTGTCTTTAACCCTGAGTGGGGACTGCTTTTGGGACAAACTGCCCTGAGAACACCTTAAGATCCCAGAGACAAGATAGCATAATCAGCTGAACCCCCGGGGACTGCTCAGACAGGGCTCTAGTCTGAACTTACCTAGCCATCTAGGTCTCTTTTCTTGTTCATCTCTGGCAAGAGAATAGGTGAGTATCACACATAGTTACATAAGGGCAGGGAGCTGTAGCTATAGAAGCCAGTTCTTTGAAGGTATGAAGGAGCTGAGCCATCATAGGAGGAGAATGCAGGATGAGCACCCGCTATGAGCCAGAGCACCCGGAAGGCAAGCTAAACCCTGCTCAGATCATCAACGTTTTAGGGAATTTTGTTGTTGTTGTTGTTTGTTGTTGTTTTTCGAGACAGGGTTTCTCTGTGTAGTCCTGGCTGTCCTGGAACTCACTTTGTAGACCAGGCTGGCTTCAAACTCAGAAATTCATCTGCCTCTGCCTCCGGAGTGCTGGGATTAAAGGTGTGTGCCACCACACCCGGCGGGAAATTTTTGATATTTTAAAAAGACCTAGGGGAGCCAGTGAGATGGCTCAGCAGGTTAAGGCACTTTCTGCCAAGCCTGATGACCTGAATTCCGTTCTGGAGACCCACATAGTAAAAAGAGAGAGCTGGCTTGTCTTCTGTCCTCTGCATGATGCCATGCTCATGAGCACACACACTTATGTGCACAGACACACAAGCTTTGTTTTTTAAGCATTTGATAGTCACCATGGGAAGATAAAGTTGGTTGAACTATTTGTTATTTTGATTCCTAGACTTGTGTTTATTTCTGTTATCTACAGAGGGGGAAATGGGGTCTCACTCCCCACTTTTTTTAATCATAGCTCTGATGCCCCATCATCAAAGCTGTCTAGAAAAGATGCTGAGACTAGAGTAGTCCACTCCATTATAGAGGTGACTGAGGCCCAGAGACTGAGAGGGTGCAACCAAGGAGCAGTAGAGACAGAATCACGTCTAGGTGGACCTCTGCCCTGCCTCACAGCTCCAGGTTGCTCCATGGCCTGGAACGATGACCCTAGCAGTGGCACTTTGGGCGTCTGCCCACCTTTGTTTCCTGCAACTCCTTACCAATGACATCACCTCGGCACCTCCTCCACTACCTGTCATTCATCAAACCCCTGAGGCTCTGGCACAGCCCCAGTTGACAACCAAGAACAAGATGGAGCCAAGCAGTGGTGGTACACACCTTTAACCCCAGCACTAGGGAGACAGAGGCAGGCAGATCTCTGAGTTCCAAGACAGTTTGGTCTACAGAGTGAGTTCCAAGACAGCCAGGGCTACACAGAGAGACACAGAAACCCTGTCTTGGAAAAACAAAACAAAACAAAACAAAACAAAACCTAATAGGTGGGATGGGCGGATTTGCACCGAGGCCCCGCAGCCTGTGGGGCTGGCTATGCTGTGGATGGAGTGAGATTGGCCTTGGTATGTGATGGAGGACGTGAGATAGCACTGTTGTACACCGTGTTGCCTGGAGTTGATGATCCGTCAGGCCTCAAGACTGAGGCTGAGTCCTGAGGGCTTTGGGAGTCAGAAGCAGGCAAGGTGTGATCAAGGAGAATGAGAATGCAGACCGAGCACAGGCCCAAGCTCTTGAGTCCTGTGCCTGCCTGTCTTCCCTGGGCTGGGGCCAATCCACAACTGTTCCTGACCAGGTGGCTCTGCCCATCTGCCCTTCTGCCCTTCCAAGGCACCCACTGTAGTAATGATCTTTTCCTGTCACTCATGGGAGCAAATGAGCTTAAGATTGTCTAAGGAAGGTTCGTAGAAAATGCAGGTGCAGACACATGGAAGTCTAGAGCAGCCCAGCCCCCAGCCGCAGTACACCCCGATGCCATGTAGTCTGCCCCTGAGTTAATCCTGTCCTGACTCATTCTGTGACCATGGTAACTCACTTCCTCCTGAATTCTCGGAGGTCAAGTTTACTTCTCCTGTGTGAAGGGAACGTTGCTATGGATCTATGAAACCTTGTGGGCTAAGAGGAAGGAACCAGAGTCCAGGGCCTGCTCTACTCAGTACACCAACCCAAGCTCCCCCAGTGGTTCCCACTCTGAGGAAGCGAGGAGGTGGCTGTCCTGGTTCCACCTAGGCCTAGCCTACAGCTATGTGTAGATGTGAGAGAAAAGCTTGGTCCTCAGGAACAGGGATCCAGGTACCTGATATGCCTAGGAGAATGGTAGGGTCTCAGCAGATAGGCAGACTAGGAAGAGGGGCTCTCAGAAGCAGCAAGGCCTGGGCATGTGAAGAAGATGGAGAAGCAAAGGCATGGAGCAGAAGGCTGTTTGCTCTGATGTTGTCCTCTCCATCCTAGATTAGGACCTGCTGGGCCCCATGTGATGAAAAGCAGGCCATACACACACTAACTTCCCTAGCCCGGGGAAGGGTTCGTGGAAAGAGCCACAGGACTCAGTGGAACCAGGAAACAACACTCAGGTAGAAAGGACAAGTGAAACCTTACATCTCTGACCTCTGGAAAACTGGCTTGTGTGTATGAAGTATGTGTGGTATGTATAGGGAGTGTATGAGATGCGAGTGGTGCATATATGGTTCCTGTGTATTACTATATTGTAGACCGTATGAAGTATATAGCCTGTGTGGCATGTAAGACATATGGCATGTATGAGGTGTACAGATTTTATATGGAAGTTAGATAGGATCTATGGAGCATGCAGTGTGCACTGCAGTTGTGGAATATGCATTATGTGTGTATGACACGTATACACATGAGTACATGTAGGGTATTAGTAGTACATATGGGGCTCATGGGGTTTATAGGTACCCATGAGGTATGTATGTCATGCACACAAGTACACAGAGTGTGTGGTGTGCACAGGCATATGGTTATATATGGGACATGTGGAAGACGTGGATACCTGAGGGCTTCTCAGTGCTAGAGTTGAGCAGCATGGAGAACTCAGAGCACAGGCTCTGGGAAGCCATGGTTGGTCTTGAACATGGTAGGGACCATTACACTTGTACAGAAGATGGAGTTGAGGAGTAAGAGGAGACAGCAGAGAAGCTGGTGAGGAGGCTGCAGCAGTGCTCCAATCCACGAGTGCTGAGGAGGGCAGGAGTATAGAGTTGGGGGTGATTGTAGGGATGTTCAGAGGAAACGCTGGGAAATTCACATGTGCTTAGCATGGGCTGTGCCTTGCATCTAGGAATTGCCCAAGACCGGTGTGTGTTTTTGTTATCAGGTAGGCTAGAGGTGTGGGGGAGGGATGGGCTGTTGGGCGTGCCAGTGAGGTTTGGGGTTGAGGCAGCAAGGCTCTGTGAGAAAGATGAAGGGATGTGGTTCCTGAGGTACTCCTTTCAGACAGGTGTTCTGTAGATGCTTGTGATCTGCAGATGGTCTTTCAGGGCCTCTGGACCAGGCATCAGGATGCCAGGCATCAGGATGCTAAGCCTAGTCTCATTTCTATAGCTGGTTCCTCTATAAATGTGGACTTCACTCACTGGGAACAATGATGACCACTGTGCCGTAAGAAGACATTCAAACTGCCTCGTGCAAAAGAAGAGGTAGCGGGGGCTGCCAGGGTGAGGCAAACTCAGACGCCCATGTGACTGGAGACAGTTAGGGGAGCAGCCTGTGGGTTGAGTGGTGACAGACAGTTCTGACTGGCTTCTCACGTCTGACTTCGTGGTAAATTTGGAGGAAGAAGGTGGGTGGTGAGGTTGTGAGAGACATGGCGGCCCTTTGCCTGTGGTCACAGAGCCTTTAACACCAGCATCTGCACACCAGACCTCCCCTCCACAGGCCCTGAGCTAGCGCAGCCTGTGTCACAGTGTGAAAAGCAAAGGAATGGGGCTCCAGGGCAGAGCAAGGATTTGAACTCCAGACTTTCTGCCCTTAGGGCTCAGGCTATTTTCTCTGAGCCTCTGAGGAAAGAATGAAGTAAAGGGTACATGGAAGCCTGAGCAAAAATGAAATATAAAGCCCCACAGTGGACTCCAAGACACGCACACACACGCACACATGTGTGCATGCACACATCTATACACACCTATGAATGCATGCTCTTAGGCCCTCTGTCTATACAATCAGATCTCGATGACCTAGTTACTTGCCCTAAAGCAGGGTTCTGCCCTGGCCTGGTGAGCTGTTAGCATAACAGGGAGCCATGCCTAGCAAGCTGCCGCTCTTGGGGGCCATTTGTAACCCTGCTCTCTGTCTGCCCCTCAGT
This sequence comes from Mus musculus, assembly GCF_000001635.26. Lineage (NCBI taxonomy): Eukaryota > Metazoa > Chordata > Mammalia > Rodentia > Muridae > Mus > Mus musculus. The sequence continues at coordinate 186,780 of NT_166317.2, forward strand.
TCTTCCAGGTTTTGGTATAAGCATTGAAATCAAGCAACCTGGGCATCAGACACAATAACCAATTGAGAGTTCAAGAGCAAGTTGGTAGCCTCATCCTGTAGCACGGTGCCTGGCAGACAGCAAGTGGCCTGGGAGGCAGCTATCAGGCTTTATTTACACCACCACCTCCTGCCCTGTTTTTCCACCCCTTTAGGGATCCAGCCAGACTCCTCAGTTAAACAGAACAAACACGGGGATGGGAAGGGGTGAGAAAGAGGGCTAGCTGACCTATCACGGTATTTTCAGGTGTCTCTTCTGAGCCCATCCCTGAGCTGGGCTCTGTGGTTTGGGGGTTTCATGCATGACTCAAGTCAGCTCACAGGTTGGGGGAGATAGATTTAATCACCCATTGGTTTATCAAGATGGGGTTTAGTCAGAGCCAGCAAACACCACAGGATGTTGAGTGGGCTCCGGGATCAGTGAGTTACTTTACCCAGGATCTGAACTGGCTGCTGGCTGGCAGAGCAGGCTCATAAGGTTGACCTGCCAGGAACATGGGGGTAACTGCTGAGGAAGGCCCACGGGATGGAGGGAACATGTGGGCAAGGTGGGAAAGGGCCTTTGGTGCTCAGGATTTCAAATCCACTCTATTAATCAATTATAGGCAATAAAAAGGGAAGACAGAAGGCCCCCACTCACCCTGGGACAATTCAGCAATTCCTACGTTGTAGTTCCTTTCCCTTGAAGTGACTTGCTTCCTATTTCCTCTTAACTGGCTCACTGAGACGCAAGGCGCCACCAAGGAGAAACCAGTCAAGGAAGCTGAGTCTAAACCCCAAGCCCTTACCTCAGCTCTGAATTCACAGGGAACACCGTCATTCCCTTCTGTCTGTCAGGGAGTCCTGACTGGGGAACCCTGTCTAGAATGGCAGCAAAAGGAACATCAGGAAGATTAATAGGAGAAAACAGGGTCAGATAAAAACAGCAGAAGTAGGAGTGCACGGTGACTTCTCTAGGACCCTGAGCTGCAGATGAGGAGCAGGGACCTGGAGTTGCTGGGACTTGAAGTCCTGAGAGGGTGGGGGAAGGACCTGGAGATGCAGCCAATGCAGTCCAGGTAATAAAACCCACCTCTTCGTGAGGCTACTCACTCAAGAGGATTCCCCTTCTAGATGTAAAGTCGTTTTGTTGTTGTTTGTTTTTAGCAAAAAGGCCTTTTGGAGCTAGTATGTTTATTCTGTCTGTAGTTTCTCAGAAAAAAAACAGCTCATTGGTGTTGAAGAAGGGTATTTTGAGACTCATTCCGGTCTCCTATGGACATATTTTGGGATGTCGTGTCCTGGGCATCATACTGCATGCAGTGTACTTGTGGGGACTAGAGAGGCTCTGATGTTTTCATTGGGTTCTCAGAATGGTCTGTGATTCCCCAAGCACTGGTTGTTCTGTGTTGCTTAGGGTAGTGAATGGCAGCTCTGGGAGACTTGAGGTTTGTATGCTTTCTCCAAGCCAAGGCTCAAGGAACTGTGTCTTGTTTTAAATACAAATAACAGTTGTGCTCCATCAAATAGGTTTTGCTTTTTGAAACGGAGCCCTCTGTGTAGCCCCAACTATCCTGGAAATTGCTAAGTAGTCAAGGCTGGCTTCAAACGCATAGAGATCTGCCACCACACTTGGCCAGACTAGTTTCTTTTTCCTGTTTTGTAGACACCAAGAATGACATTGAGTGGTCTCTACTCATTTACACATTTATCCAGATAATATGTTATAAAGCATTTACTGAGACACAGAACTGTGTCCAGAGTCCAAAGTGGGGCTGCCTTAGGAAGTATAAGGATTCATTGTTAGACATGTAAGCAATGGTTGACCTCCTTCCTTGTCTAATTGGATTCTTCCCTTTAAAAACAAAACAATAGGGCCGGGCAGTGGTGACACATGCCATTAATCCCAGCACTCGGAGGCAGAGGCAGGCAGATTTCTGAATTCAAGCCAGCCTGGTCTACAAAGTGAGTGCCAGGACAGCCAGGGCTACACAGAGAAACCCTGTCGAAACCCCCCCCCCCACTCAAAAAAAATACCAACAACAAACCAAAACATGATTTCCTCCCATCCATTTTTCCCTGCTACCTAATTTTAATGGCTTTAATATTACAGGGCCATACATTTTTATGAATCAGCACAAATTATTCTGAGCAAGACAAGAGTAAAAATAAAGGAATGGAATATAGAAGCATGAGACTGGGGAGATGTCCCAGTGGGTAAAGTGTTTGCTGGGCAAACATAGGACTTTTTGTTTTGAAGACAGGGTCTCACTGTGTAGCCCTAGCTGGATGGAACTCACTGTGTAGACCAGGCTGCCCTTGAATTCACAGAGATATTCCTGCCTCTGCCTCTAAGCATGAAAACTTGAATAAAGACTCCCAGCACCCACATAAAAAGCTGTGAGCAGAGGTGTGCTTTTGTGACTCTAGAGCTGGGATTAAAGGAGCAGAGTCAGATGGGGACCCCAGAGCTCCCAGTCCAACCAGTCTAGCCAACCAATAAGCATCAGATTCTCAAAAATAAGGTGGGTGGTGGTGGCGGTAGAGGAAGACACCTGATGCCAATCTCTGGATTCCATACACAGCGGCACACATACCCACATGAATATGCACATACACCATACACACTCAAACTCCAGTGAAAGATGTAGATGAGGTCACAGGAGTGTTTAGCGTAGGGACAATATATGGTAAACTGGAGTTGTTTGCTCTTAGATCCTCCTGTCACAGGCTCGGGCAGGACTGGGAATCGATCCAGTGGCAGGGTTTTCTTTTTTCTTTTTGTTTTTTTTCTTTTCTTTTCTTTTTTCTTTCTTTCTTTCTTTCTTTTTTTTTTTGTTTTTGTTTTTGTTTTTTTGTTTGTTTTTTGTTTTTCAAGACAGGGTTTCTCTGTGTACCTCTGGCTGTCCTGAAACTCACTTTGTAGACCAGGCTGGCCTCGAACTCAGAAATCCGCCTGCCTCTGCTTCCTGAGTGCTGGGATTAAAGGTGTGCTCAGTGGCAGGGTTTTCATGACAAGATTTCAAGCCTGTCTGAAGGTGTGCTGGATAGTGGTAGCAAGCTCACGTGCCTATCACACATGTGACACTGCTCTCAGGATTCCCACGCACTGGATGCGTCTCTTTTACTCCCCCTCTTTACCAAAATATTCTAAATCTTTGAAATGAGCTCTAAGGACCCACCCGCTGTAGACATGTTCACAATGAGGAGGCTTGTTAGGCTCTCGGGCTCTTCCCTGTCTTCCTGACTCAGGACCTGTGATTTAAGATCTTCGGGTATGGCTGGGCATGGTGGTACAGGCTTGTAATCCTGGCACTTTGGAGGCAGAAGTAGGAGTTTGAGTTCAAGGCCAACAGGGACTACATAGAGACCCTGACTCAACAGACAAACAAACAAACAAACAAACAATCACAGAAAAAAAAAAAAGAGTAAGAATCCAGAGTAGGAGACAGATGGTTCCCTGAGCAAAACATTTGCTGTGCCAGTGTGAGGACCTCCGATCCCCGGAGATTCAGGTGGGTGTGGCAGCCTGCCTGTAACCTCCATACAAACAGCCCCTTAGGCAACTTGGCTCCAGGTTCACACCAAGAGCCTTAATACTTCTGGAAGACAGAAACCTGATGTCAATTTCAGCCTCTGCATGTATATGCACACACATACAAGTGCCCCACACATGCAAATAGCAAAATCGAAATAAAGAGCCTCAGGAGACTCATTTGCATGCCAGTGACTCACTGAGACCCGCCTGCCTCCGCCTCCTGAGTGCTGGGATTAAAGGTGTGCACCACTCTGCCTGGCCTCTTTCTTTCTTTCTTTCTTTCTTTCTTTCTTTCTTTCTTTCTTTCTTTCTTTCTTCCTTTCTTTCTTTCTTCCTTTCTTTCTTTCTTCCTTCCTTCCTTCCTTCCTTCCTTCCTTCCTTCCTTCCTTCCTTCCTTCCTTCCTGTCTTTCTTTCTTTCTTTCTTTCTTTCTTTCTTTTTTTTAAGATCTATTTAAGTTGGGCATGGTGGCGCACGCCTTTAATCCCAGCACTGGAGAGGCAGAGGCAGGTGGATTTCTGAGTTCGAGGCCAGCCTGGTCTACAAAGTGAGTTCCAGGACAGCCAGGACTCTACAGAAAAATCCTGTCTCGAAAAACCAAAAAAAAATAAATAAATAAATAAAAATAAAAAAATAAAAGATCTATTTATTTATGAGCACACTGTAGCTGTTTTCAGACATACCAGAAGAAGGCATCATATCCCATTACAGATGGTTGTGAGCCACCATGTGGTTGCTGGGATTTGAACTCATGACCTCTGGAAGAGCAGTCAGTGCTCCTACTGGCTGAGCCATCTCTCCAGCCCTTGTTTCATTCTTTAATGACTTTTTTCTTTCTTTAGCAAACAGAAGGTATTCACTTATTTCCTTATAATTTGTGCTTATTTATGTCTTATTTTAAAAATATTTGTATACCCACAAGTTCTATGATTTCTTTTAAAAGTGTATTATTTCCTTTTTCATATTTAGCTATACAACCCATCATTGTTAAAACATTCGTTTTGGCTGAGATGTAGCTCAGTGCTCAAGGCCAGGCTGGGCTAAGTATGAAGACTGTCTTTAAAAATCTGTTTGCTAATCATGGGCTTTGTTTGATTATTAGAGATATTCTTTATTAGATTAAAGGAATTTTCTTTTATTTCTAGTTTGCTTATAATTTTCATCCTTGCCCTGTGTTGTGCCCGTTCAAAGCGTTCATGAACCCCAAAAGACCACCAAGGAGCTGATTCCAATGCGATCTAATTAGGGTTGTTATTCAAGCTCGAGCTTGGGCTCCCGCCAACCCTGAGGCAGCAGGGGAGGAGAGTGAAGGCCGAGCCCAGGTTCAAGCAAGTATTTGTAGGGGCAAGCTGACAAGTAAGGGGGTTTCTAGCCTGGCACACGTCTGACTGGGGGCTATTCTGGAATTTTGTTGCCCTTTAAAATAATTGGTTGGTGCTGGGAGCCAAAGCATAAACTTAACTTCTGCTTTCCTCCTGGCTGGTGCGTGTTAGGGAGTGATTTGGGGGTGCAGGCTTGTTAGGGAGTAACTTGGAAACTCTTGCTAGTTGCCCAGGTTTATTGGTTAACTCGAATTCAACCTTAGGTGAGATTCTCTAAGATGGAGCCTAAACCCAAGATAGAGTTGATCTGGTATCTCCCCTACAAGTTTTACATCTATGACGCCACGAGGGGCGGGGCCACACATCACGAGGGGCGGGAGATCAGCTGTCAGTTGACTACTCTTGTCAGCATTTGGTGTCAGTCTTGTATTGACATCATAAAATAATTTGAAACTGATTTTTAAAATTTTTCCATTCACTGGCACAGAGAATTCTGTCTATATGAGCCTGTTGTTCATTGTTCAAATATTTTGGAGATTTTATCAGTGAGGCCTTGTGCCTAGTGTTCTTTCTGAGGTTCTTGGTAATGAATTAAAAAAAACAAAAACAAAAACAAAAAAAAAACCCTCTGATTCATCTTGTATATTTCTTTTTTGGCCAGTTTTGAGGGGTTGTTTTTGGTTTTTTGTTTTGTTTTTGAAGGAATTTCTCTATCTCATCGAAATTATCAAGGTTACTGGCATAACATTTGGTATAGTATCCTCTCGTTTAGACTGCATCTAAGGCCAGACATGGTGGCGCACGCCTTTAGTCCCAGAGACAGAAGGATCTCTGAACTGGATGCCAGCCTGGTCTACAGAGTAAGTTCCATGATAGGTAGGACTATACAGAGAAGCACTCTCAAAACAAAACAAAACAAGCAAAAACAAAAACAAAAACAAAAAAACAATCCAAACAAATAAAATAAGCCTACAAAAATCTCCAAAACTAAAATATCAAGTAAAAAATGGCCAACACTCAAACATGCAATTAGCATAAAGACCATATCATCTAATGTTAAAAACATTATTCAGTTTTAGTTACATATCAATGAACTAATATTTCCACTTACCAACAAAATATTAACATTTTACACTGTTTTATCACTATAAAATGTATAATATAAACTATGCTATCTTAGCCACCCCACCCAACACGTCCTCTAAGAACTGCAGTTCAATTGGAGCCTAAATTGGTAACAACCCAGAGTCACAGAGGAAATCACAGAGGAAACGCTGAGTGCTTAGATTAAGATATGAGAAATCAGAACCTGCAGACTCACTTAAAGCAGTGATTCCAGGAAACGCAGTCACATCTCACACACACTCAAAGAGGCTGAGCATGGTGGCACAGGCCTGGAAACTAGGCCTGGAAGATGGAAACGGGAGAACCAGGAGTTCAGTTCATCTTCAGCTACATTAGGAGTTCAAGATCAGCCTATGCTGCAGGAAACCCCACCCTAAAACAAACAAAAAACAAACACCAAAAACAAAAACAAAACAAAAAAACCCACATATATGCACACAATTCTATTCTCCCCATTTTTCTCAATGTTCCTTCTTCTTTTATTTTCTACTTAATTAATTAATTAATTTACTCTCTTTACAATTCAATTGCAATACTTCCTCCTCTCCTTCCTGTCCTGCTCTTACAAATTCCTACCACAATTTCCTCCTCCCCTTCTCCTAAGAGAAGGATAAGCCACCCTTGGGAACCACTCCACCCTGGAACATCTAGAACCAGCAGGACTAAGCATAACCTCTCCCAATGTACTCTCCCCATTTTTGTTATAGATGTAAACCTTCCAGAGAAATATGATGGATACCCTTATATACATGCATGCGGGCACGCCCATACACACACACACACTAATTTGCCTGCATGTATATTTGTGCACCCAAGCCACATACATACTTAGAGCCGTGGAGGCTAGATGGCATCAGGTTCTCTGGAACTGGAGTTCCAGATGGTCGTTAACCACCTGGGAATCAAACCTGGATCCCCTGACCCCCTGGAAGAGCAGCTGGTGGTCTTCACCACCAGCTCACCCCTCCAGCCGGGAAGGTTCTATCTCAATAAGCCAAAAGAAGAGCAAACCCAAAGCTGGTACAGGAAGGAATAAAGGCATAAGCAAACACTGATGAAGCTGAAAGTGAACTTGCTATGGAGAAAATTAACAAAGCTAAAGATTGTTTCTATAAATGATGACTACAGCCAGCTCTGGTGTGCTGTGTGACTGTGGTACCAGCGAGCAGGAGGTGCAGCAAGCAGTTTTAGGAAGTCAAAGTTGTCCTCTGCTAAAGAACTGAGTCTGAAGCCAGGCAATGGTGGCACATGCCTTTAATCCCAGCACTTGGGAGGCAGAGGCAGGTAGATTTCTGAGTCCCAGGACAGCATGGTCTACAGAGTGAGTTCCAGGACAGCCAGGGCTACACAGAGAAACCCTGTCTCAAAAAACCAAAAACCAAACCAAACCAAAACTGAGTTTGAGGCTGGCCTAAGTAATGTAAGATCTTGAAATAAAAAAAAAAAAATACAAAAAGAGAGAGAGAAAGTATGAGCACTAATTAAAAATGATTCATGAGCTGAAAACTGTCTAGCAAATGCTAAGACTCATCTAAAGCAAGTCACTGGTATGAACAAAAAGAAGGCCTCATCATTGATCTTAAAACAGTTTTTCTTTTTTGAGGGGCAGGGTGTAGGGGTAGGAGGCAGGGTTTCTCTGTGTAGCTCTGGCTGTCCTGGAACTCACTCTGTAGACCAGGCTGGCCTTGAACTCAGAAATCCACCTGCTTCTGCCTCCCAAGTGCTGGGATTAAAGGTGGATGCCACCACTCTGAACTGTTTGTAGTTCTTTTCAGGCCCCTGGGTTTCTTTCACTGGGCACCGTGAGTCGAGGGTCACTCTGTGCCTCAGTCTGCTCCTTTCCACTCTTGATTAGTGGTATTCCATCATGTGAACATTCTATCATACGAACGTTCCATCATGTGAACATTCTATCATGTGAACTTTCCATCATATGAACTTTCCATCATGTGAACATTCTATCATACAAACGTTCCATCATATGAACTTTCCATCATGTGAACTTTCCATCATATGAACATGGCTGCTTCATCTGCTCTCCCACAGTTGTCATCTGGCTTGTTTCCAGTTCAGGGTTGAAAGGTACAAACTATTAAACATTCTTAGAAGATATTTTTAAAGACATTGTGCTTCTTTTTGGGTCACTTGTAAAGTTATAGACTTTCTCTGGGGGCTCTGGATCACTGTTAAGTTTGGTACAGGACACAGTATGAGCCCTGTGACTGGTGTGAAAATCACAAAGCAGGAGGTATAAGGTCAGTATTCGCTCCTCAGAGAGTGCTTTCCCTGGGACTGGAGCAGCTGGCTTGGTTTAGGAGAGAGACCTAGTCAGACACACCCACAACCATTCCTTCCTGATGGGAAAGGTATTCCTGGACATGGAGGCTCCTTTCTTCTTCTCCATAGTGAGGTGATGGCACCACAGGATCTGGCGGGTTGATGGCAGGCGCAGGCACAGGTACAGTCACAACCTCAACTGAGTGCTTCTTTCATCAGGCATTTTTCTCTTTTGCTTGCAGGCCTGAAGCCCCAGGGAGCCTTCAATATGGATGTGGACTGGGCCTGGGTCACAGCACTCCAGCCAGGTGCACCGGCTGTGCTCAGCTCCCTTCTGCATCTAGACCCCAGCAACAACCAGACCTGGTGAGCGGGGCCACCATGTGGAAGAGTGAGGACTAGGGTGGTCCTAAAGATGACTGAGGTGCAGCTCAGAGAAGGCTGTGATATCCCACCTCATATCCTGGGCAGCATCCATTTCCCTTGGTGAATGACACACAGCCAAAGAGAGAAAGCTGGGGACTGTGATCCCAGACCAGCCCGGGCAGCTCACAGAGCCCCCTGTCCTCGGCTCATTCATTCTTCCTTACACTGGGCCAAGGAAAGGAACCTTAAATAATATTTTAAAATGAAGTTCACCAAGGGTCTTTACAGACTTATAAAAGTTACATGGTCTCAACACAGGAAAGTTGGAAAATGACAATAATCAATTAACTAATTAATTAAATGGAGACTACGAGGCTCAGCCATTGAAGTTAAGAGTGCACTGTCTGAGGCTCATGGCTCAGAGGCACCTCTCTGTATTCACTGAGCAAGCTCAATGAGGTACTGAGCCCCGAGCCTCAGTTTCTCTCCCCTGCCTCCCGACAGGTGATTTGTGGAACTCACAGGTTTGCTGTGAGATTTTTGAGAAAATGGACCCAAAGGGCTTTCTTTACATGGGTTGTGGCCAAACTGAACTGTGAGAAACACTGCCTCATGTCTTGAAACTGTCATCTGTATCCACTCGCTGGCTGGGAAGGAACTGTCAGATCTGAGGGCTGTGTGGGCGAGGATGCGGTGGGTAAAACAGGAATGTGTGAGTGTGTTGGCGCCATTGCCTTGGAGAGCAGCGTGGCCATGCCTGGTGGGTCAAGGGTGCACAGTGGCCTTTGGTGCAGCAGTTGTAACCCAGGCACCAGCTCTAGAGAGATATGCAGGCCCATGCAAAAGGAAAAACAAATGTGGAGCTTGGAATTGAACCCGGGACCTTACACATTTTAAGCATCTGTTCTATGCCAGGGTCCCTGCCCCAGGCACGTAGATAATGATGATGGTGGTGGTGGTGGTGGTGGTGGTGGTGGGGTGTGTGTGTGTGTGTGTGTGTGTGTGTGTGTGTGTGTGTGTGTGTATGTGATGTTGGCAATTGAACCCACGATGTCAAGCATGCTAAGCACAGTCTACTAGTGATTTTTGTTCCTAGCCCTGATATAAAGACATTGGCAGTGCTTGTAACATGAAAAAAAAAAAAAGTGTGGTTGCATGAAATCAAAATCAGGTCAAAGCAGTGAGTGGAAGTAGCATTATATTCAGCCTGAAAATGTGAGATGAGAGGGCAGGATGTCATTCACTCCAAGTTCTGATGGAGTTCCTACTGTGTGCTAAGCCCCTCCACTGTATGCCAGGCCCTGTGAGCAAAGCACACAGAGCTCCCCTCCCCGCCCCCCCCCACACACACATACACACATACACACACTTTGGTTCAGGTAGCCTCCACACTGGGGCAGGGCCAAAGCAAGTTAGGTATGTCTTCTATAGATACGGGTGCTCATGCACACTGCTGAGGCAGGGGAAGATCTGCATAGACGAAAAAAACTCAGTATGTAAAGTCCTATCTGTGGCCCACTCTGATTTCCTGTTTTTACCAGAGTAGCTTCTAAAGTTGAGTTGGTTTAACTTAGGTACTTTCTTTTCTTTTCTTTTCTTTTCTTTTCTTTTCTTTTCTTTTCTTTTCTTTTCTTTTCTTTCTCTCTCTCTCTCTCTCTCTCTCTTTCTTCTTCCTCTCTTTCTTTCCTTCTCTTTTTCTTTTTTCTCTTTTCTTTTCTTTCTTCCTCTCTCTCTCTCTTTCTTCTTTGTTTCATTCTTTCTTTTCTTCCTTTTGTCTTCTTTTTTCATGTTTCTTGTTTTCATGTTCATGGCTTGAACCCAGGACCTCCTGCATGCTAAGAAAGAACTAACTCTCTTCTCTGCCTCTGCCTTCCAAGTGTCAGGATAAGGCATGCATCACCCCTCCAAATTATTTTTAAAGGATTTATTTATTATTTGTCTGTTTATTTGCTTATTTCTGTGCACTCTTAACTGAAACATCAGTATTAAAGTTGAAAATAGCAGGTGTCTATTGACATGAATAGCTTGGAAGTCATAAAGGCTCCGTTGGTGGAGTGGAGTTCATCAGTAGATATAAGTGGTTAGGGCAGATCCATTTTATTCATTCAGTGAATATTTATAAAGCAGCTGCCCAGTGCCAGATAAAAGGTGTGGTGTAAAGCAGAGAGGGAATCAAGGATGGGCACACACCTTCAATCCCAGCACTCAAGCAGAGACAGGCAGAGCTCTGTGAGTTTGAGGCCACCCTGGTCTACATAGTGAACCAGGCCATGTTGGACTACATAGTAAGACCCTGGGCCCCACATCCCCTCATAAAGGGGCTCTTGTCCTTGAGGAGCTGCTGGGCTCATGAAAGACTCAGACAAGCCTCACAATGATGATAATGCTAACAGCTATGGTGGTTGCAGGAATGTGAACAAGGGCCACTTCCAGTGTCTGTGCCAGGATTTGGTGTGTGTGTGTGTGTGTGTGTGTGTGTGTGTGTGTGTGTGTGTGTGATCAAAGTTAGCATGAGAAGGGCTGAGAAAAAGAAGTCCAGGCAGAGAGGAGAAGAGAGAATAGGTTGGCTAAAAGCCTGGAGGCTGTCCTGAGCAAGAGAGCTGGCTAAGAAAATGCCTGACACTGAACGCCGTGGAGGATCATGGGAGAGGCTGGCTGTACCTCATCGCATGGAGTTCCAGAAGAGCTGGAAGGGTTTGAAGCAAGAACAGTGAGAATGTGGTCAAAGATTTTGGCTGCTGGAAGATAATTAAAGTTGATGTTTGGGTCAGGTGCGGTGGCATATGCCCTTAATCCCTGCAGTTGGGAGGCAGGGGAAGGCAGATGTCTGTCAATTCAAAGTCAGTCTCATCTACATAGCAAATTCTGGGCCAGCTAGAATTACATGGTGAGAGTCTATCTCAAAAACCAAACAAAAACAAAACCATTGACCTTTATTGCATTTTGTTCTGGTAATTTTTGTATTGACATAACCATATATGAAAGTTCAATCTATTGCGGCTCAATGTATGTTCATAAAACATGCCATCTGTATAAGCAACATCTGGATCAAAAACGCCAGGGAAGCCATACATTTAGAGGCAGGGCATCTCTGTGAGTTTGAGGCCAGCCTGACTACACAGTCAGTTCCAGGACAGTCAGGGATATACAGAGTGACCATGTCTAAAAAAAAAAAAACAAAAAACAAAAAACAAAACAAACAAACAAAGCCGGGCGTGGTGGCGCACACCTTTAATCCCAGCACTCTGGAGGCAGAGGCAGGCGGATTTCTGAGTTTGAGGCCAGCCTGGTCTACAAAGTGAGTTCCAGGACAGCCAGGGCTATACAGAGAAACCCTGTCTTGGAAAACAAAAAACAAAAAACAAAAAACAAAAAACAAACAAACAAAAAACAAGCACTAGGAAAATCTCCTGGGAGTCCCGTGCTCTGCACCAGACACCTCTCATTGACAGTCAGCCCTGCCACCCCAACTCTATGTTTCTATCAGTTTTGCCTGGGTTTTAAAAAATATATATATATGTATACACTGTAACTGTCTTCAGACACATCAGAAGAGGGTATCGGATCCCATTACAGATGATTGTGCGCCACCATGTGGTTGCTGGGAATTGAACTCAGGATCTCTGGAAGAGCAGTCAGTGCTCTTAACTGCTGAACCATCTCTCTAGCTCCCCTCTGCCTGTTCTCTCTCTCTTTCTCTCTCTCTCTCTCAAAGATTTATTTATTTATTTCATGTATATGAGTACACTATAGCTGTCTTCTGGTGAGAAGGGGACATCAGATCCCATTACAGATGGTTGTGAGCCACCATGTTGTTGCTGGGAATTGAACTCAGGACCTCTGGAAGAACAGTTAGTGCTTTTAACCGTTGAGCCATCTCTCCAGTCCCTCTGCCTGGTTTTTTAACTCGATATAAATGTTACAACACAATCCTCAAACAGCAGTAAGTCCTCCAGCCCCATTAGTGGTACCGTCTGAGGCTGGAGTTTTGCGTGGTGACAACTGCTCTGATGGTGAGCATGGGGCCAATCCCCCTGGTACTTCTACTCCACAGCCAGGGTGATTTATTTGATCAGGTTTATAAAGGGAGGTTGAGTTTGCATTTTGTTTTCCAAGTTGTTTTCACTACATAAACGGATTTTAGTCAAGTTATCTGTGGCCATTTCCTGCCTCATCATCCTTTACCACTACCCCAGTGGGTCCCTTACCAGCCCTAGGCTCACAGTCTTACTGTCCCCTCCCTTAGAGGCCCAAGGGTCAAAGTAGATGGGGGGGTATTTGTGTTTAAAGCTCTCAATGAATAGGGTGCTGGGAGCTGTCAAGAGATGGGGAACCTAGTGGGGCTCCCTGAATACCTGCTAAGGCAGAGGGGCTTGGGGGTTTGCACTGTCAGCAGGAGGAAGTGGTGGAGACAGTTCTGGGTTTCTGAGCCTGCTGCAGGGGGCAGGAAATGCACCAACTGATTGGCCCAGCTCACCATAGAGAAAGGAACAGGCTGATAGCCGCTCTCACATCCAGGGTGAGAGTACTATGCCCCTCACAATTCCCGTACTTTCTGAATTATGGAGTAAGACTGCCAGCTGGGAGAAGGCAGGAGGTGGATGAGACGTCCTGGAGATGTACCCAGTCCAGAGCAGATCCCGGAACCTGGGGATGGCAGCCAATGGCAGCCTCTGGCATAACTGGTCTGTCAGTCTGTGGCTAGCTGGTTTGCTAGTCACTAAGTCAGCAGACCTGGAGGTTGCCAGTCATAAAAGGGTTGGGAGCAACACAGACTGGGCCTTAGGCCACAGGATTGCACATTACGGGTGACCGTCTTGGGGATCTGCAGTGTGCAGTCTGCACAGCTGCATGTGGTGGCCTCTCCAGAGCTCAGAACCAAGATAGAAACAAAGATCAGGCATGGGAGTGGGAATGCAGTAGTTAGGGCGACTGGAGGATTTGAGCTGGTACCTGGGAAGGCTGCTCTGCAGGAGAAGGGAGGAAAAGGCACCACAGGAAGAAACAGGGTGAGCAAAGGGCTGTTCTACGTGCTCTGGGAAGGAACAGTTATGAGCTAATCTACCATTGGGAACAGGAGGAAAGGGACTGGGCCTGGGCCAAGATAGCCTGGGGAGGGAGGCAGAGTTACGGAACAGTGACCTAACTTGGGGACTCGGACACACACCATGGTCACCTACCCCTCTGCCCAATGCCCCAGATCAACCCCTCAGCCGTTGCCTGTACAACCATGCAAGTCATTCAACAAGTGTTTACCAAGCCCTTACACTGTTCTAAGCCTCCGTAATTGTGTGATAAACAAGGAAGACAAGGCTATTGGGGAACTGCTTGGTGGAGGAGATAGATGATAACATAGGGAAATCAGGAAGCAAGCTACGGTCTGGTGGTGACAAGTTCTGAGATGGGAAACGTCAGAGCAGGGTAACTAGAGTGTGAGGTGGGGCCCCTTGGAGACAGCAGCAGGTGTGGGTGGCGGGGGCCCCTTGGAGAAAGCAGCAGGCGTGGGTGGCGGTTGCGCAGAGTACGGAGATGAGGATGAACCAGTTTTAGGGAGTGGAAGGCCAGGCTTCCAGGCAGAAAGGACAGCTGGCAAGTGAGCCTGAGGGGGAAAGGACCAGGACGTAAAGTTGTTAAAGGCCACAGCATACATTGCAGGTCTTTCTCTGAGTGAGCAGGGCACGCTGGAGAGGTAGAGATTGGGCACGCCTTTAATCCCAGCACTTGGGAGGCAGAGGCAGGCAGATTACTGAGTTTGAGGCCAGCCTGGTCTACAAAGTAAGTTCCAGAACAGCCAGGGCTACACAGAGAAACCCTGCCCCTCCTCCTGTGTTATCTTGTCTCCTAGGCCTCCAGAGCCACACCATGGCCTTTCAAAAGCACAGACTAATCATGTGCTTCCCCTTGACAAAGCCCTCCATAGCCTCCTGTCACCACGAAGGCCTGGGACTTGGCTCACAATTACCAGTCTCTGGATCCCCTTCCCTCCCACTATGCTCGCAACTCCAGTCATGGATGCGCAGTCACCCTGAGTCTCAGGCCAGCCAAGTCCCAGGCCCCACGGAGCAGTGTAATAGGGACTGTTTAAGCTGACCCTGTCCTCTGGGAGACAAGAACTTCACAGCAGGATTGACATCTCCTCAAGCTGCCTTCATCAGCTCCCCAAACCTCTACTTCCTAGTCAGGAAATGCTAAGGTCAGATGAGCAATATGTTCCAGTCAGCTTTGCCCTTCAAGGGACTGGCATTCTGGCCTGTGACTTCCTGGTTTCCCCCTTCCATTCCACAGGACAGGAGTCTTTTCTAGTGCTCCAAACAGTTAGGCAGGCAGACAGGGGTTACATTGAACTACTTGGAGCCATGTAGAAGTAGAGGCTCACTAAGTGCTTTCCCAGTAATGCTGAGTCTGCTGGCCTGGGCTAGAAAGCTGTTTGTCATACCCAGGTCTGGGCCTCTTCTTCAGGCAGGAATAGGAAGACTGGGCCTGGACAGGCAAGGAGGTGAAAGGAGATGTTAGCCAGCTTATCTTTGCTGTCTCCTCATCCGCTTAGCCTCCTGGTAGCCAGACGCAGCTCCAACAGGAATACAGCCGCCCTGTATCGATGCGCTATATCCATCAGTCCAGATGAAATTGCTTGCCAGCCAGTGGGTAAGCCAACCCCACCTCCACAGCGTGCTCCCCAGGATACCTTTTAGTAGCCTCACATAATCTCAGCTCAAACTATTCCAATCCCAGTCCTGCCTGATCCGGCCCAACCACTTCTGGCCCCAGCCCCATAGTGAGCCTTGAACCCCAGTGCCTAGGCTCATGCTATCCACTGTCACAGCCCAGCCTGACTCTCCGGAGACAGTCCTAATGACATATCTGGAGCCAACACTCACTGAGTACTCGCCATGAGCCTGGCACTGTGTTAAGTAACCGGTTCACATTTTCATGTGTCTCTGTGTGTTCACATGTGTTCACATGGGCATGTGTATAGACCCAAGGCTGACACTGGGAGTCTTCCTGGATCTCTCTGCAGATATTCAAGTCCACGTCCAGCGGCCAGCCCCCATAGCCTTACCTCAGAGCTCATAGGCACCTACAGCCTGCTGACCCCTGCCCCCAGTCCCACACACACCAGGAGCCCCAGGTGGCAGTCATTTCTGAATCCCCATCCCTGGTTGTCAAGGCTGGGCAGTGGGTTCTTTGTTGAGATGGTAAAGGGGGTTGGGAAAGGAACTGCATCCTGGCATACCCAAACTACTCAGGTCCATGGAACCTCTAACTCTAGCTTCTTGAGGCTGTTGACATCAGCATCCCTGTGGCCCTGACCTTGGGTCGATGGTGGGCTCCCAGAATCCCCTTCACCCTTCCCTGCCTTAACTTTTTCAGAGCACATCTGTATGCCAAAGGGCAGGTACCAGGGAGTGACATTGGTCGGGAACCACAATGGTGTTTTGGTGAGTACATAGGCAGAAGGGCCCCGGGGGTGGGGGTGGGGGGGAACTGGTGCTGGCTCCTCCTGGTGCTGGGGATGACTATGGAGCTGCCAAGCCTATTGTTATGCTGTCGTCTCTCTGTGGTCTGACCTCTATAGTGATGCCAAGTCTGACCCAGCTAGTGCCCACTGACTGCATTTCTGACTCCAGCACCTGATATCTGACCCTGAGGAGTGAGGCAGCTGTTCCTCTGACCTCTAAGTGGTTGAGCCACTGTGTTCTGGAATGGGGGTGACAGTGGCTGTGACTAGGAAGTATTTGGCTGATCCCGCCCACCTGCCTGCTCCTCCCCTTCTCCCTCTCTCCAGGTGTGCATTCAGGTACAGGCCCGGAAGTTCCGCAGCCTCAACTCAGAGCTCACGGGTGCCTGCAGCCTACTCACCCCCAATTTGGACCTCCAGGCCCAAGCCTACTTCTCTGACCTCGGTAAGGATCGGAAAACAGAGATCCAAGGAGAAACACCAGCTCACAACAGAGGCAGACAGACACTTGTCCCTAGCATGGGACAAGCAAGCTCAGGGTCCTGGTCAGGGACGAGCTAATGATCCCTGTCTTGGGGGCAGGCAGCTGTCCCCAAGGCTTCTTTTGACTCTGTGTCTTATCTGTATGCTTCTTAAAGAAGGGTTCCTGGATCCAGGAGCACATGTGGACTCTGGTGACTACTGTAGAAGCAAAGGAGGCAGCACAGGGGAGGAGAAGAAGTCAGCCAGGAGACGCCGGACAGTGGAGGAGGAAGACGAGGAGGAAGATGGTAAGAAGGGGCAGATTAGGGGCCTCCATAATGAACCCCTAGGCTAATGGCCTCTGGAATCAAGTGTGTTCAGATCTAGAAGATGGGGAACAGTGGCTAGGTCCTATAGGTATAGCAAGTCCCAGCCTTATCTCCTCAATTTAAAAACAAAAAACAAAAACATTTATTTGTGTGTTTGTTCGTTGTGTGTGAGGTGTGTGTGCATGCGCACGTGTGCCAAACACACTCCTGTTTCACAGAGCACATGTGGAGGTTAGAGGTCAACTTGCAGGAGTCAGTTCTATCCCTCTACCGTGTGAGTTTCAGAGAATCAAACTCAGGTCATCAGACTTGGCGGCAAGCTCCTTTACCAGCTTAGCCTTCTCTCTGGCCCTGCTTAAAGATGGGGAAACTGAGGCCACCAAAATGGGAGTGATTCCCATAGTAGTCAGAACCAGGTTCTAGATCTCTCTTTACCTTTAAGGTAAGAATGGTGGTAGTACACACCTTTGATCCCAGCACTCAGGAGGCAGAGGCCAGTGGATCTCTGTGAGTCAGAGGCCAGCCTGGTCTACAGAGCTAGCTCTAGGACAGCCAGGGATACAGGGTCTTGGGGTACAGGGTGGGAAGGGGAGCACTCCATTCTCAGGAGCTCCCCTGGCTTCTTCCCTGAACTGAACTGCAGGCAGGGAGTCTGAGTATTTTGTGTATGTGTGTGGGTGGGTACACACATGCTGCCCTTATTCTTGCCTGGAAGCTCACCCACGCCTTCGTCCTGACCAGGCACTGAGATCGCTATTGTCCTGGATGGCTCAGGAAGCATTGAACCCTCAGACTTCCAGAAGGCCAAAAATTTCATCTCTACCATGATGAGGAACTTCTATGAGAAGTGTTTTGAGGTGGGCTTCCTTGAGGGCTGGGCTCTCCTCACTTATGCACACATCGGTATCTAAGTACCAGCTTCAGAACGGCCCCCCCTTCGTTTGCTCATAGCTCTTCGGGTATTATTTTGCTGAGCTCAGCTGGGTGACTCTTCTGTCAGTTTTGCCTGGAGCTACCACACTGCCATAGGTATCTGCCTGCCTGACTAGGGATGGATGGACTGAGATGGCCCTACTCATTTGTGGTAGTCATGAACGTTTCAGTGTCCCAATACATTTTAATGTCCCACCGGCCAAAGAAAGTGACATGCAGAACCTATAGTCAGTATAGAGGGGTCTTCATGGGGACACAGATCCAGAGAGACGTCACTCTCCTCTGCCTGTGCCTGCCTGGCTGGAGGCCTCCCTTTGCATTAGTGTCTCCTTGTGTTCAGGGACATCAGAGTAGACAGGTGCTTTCTTCCTGTGCTTCTGGGGCAGAGGTGTCTATATTACAGTCCAATCACTCCCTCCACCCCCTCTGCTCTCCAGTGCAACTTTGCCCTGGTGCAGTATGGGGCCGTGATCCAGACTGAGTTTGATCTTCAAGAGAGCCGGGACATTAACGCCTCCCTTGCCAAAGTTCAGAGCATCGTTCAAGTGAAGGAAGTCACTAAGACCGCCTCAGCCATGCAGCATGTCCTGTGAGTCCAGTGCCTCGGAGAGGCTCTGTGTCTAGAGGGATGGCTGGGTGGAACTGTGGGAGGAGGAAGTTAGGGTGCTGAGAAGGGCTGTGGGGATGACTCCCTGTCTTTCTGTAATTCCCTCAAGGGCTTCCTGCTGTTAGATGCTCAGGAGTGCCCAGGAGAAGGCTGCTGGGCTCAGATCCTAGCTGCTCTTGTACGATCTTGGACAAATTACTTAAATTTCTTCTTCTTCTTCTTCTTCTTCTTCTTCTTCTTCTTCTTCTTCTTCTTCTTCTTCTTCTTCTTCTTCTTCTTCTTCTTCTTCTTCTTCTCCTTCTCCTCCTCCTCCTCCTCCTCCTCCTCCTCCTTCTTCTTCCTTTTTTTTTTTTTTTCTTTTTTGAGACAGGGTTTCTCTGTATAGCCCCTGGCTACCCTGGAGCTCACTCTGTAGACCAGGTTGGCCTTGAACTCAGAAATCCACCTGCCTCTGCCTCCCAAATGCTGGGATTAAAGGCATGCGCCACCACTGCCCATTTATTTAACCTTCTGTGCTTTGCTTCTTCACTTCTAACATGAAGATAACACAAATTGTTGCTTCTTAGGATTTTGTGAGAATTAAATAGTTAAATTATGTACTATATTTATAATAGTGCCTGGTGCATAAGGACCTGAAACTAGGCAAGGTGACACATATCCATAATGCCAGCACTCAGGAGGCTGGGAAGTTGTGCCTCAAACCCCAAAAGTGAATTTGAGGACAGATCTTCATAGCCAGTTTCGGGACAGCCAGGGCTACACGGAGAGACCCTGCCTCAAAAAAACAAAACCAAAAACCAAAAACCAAAACAGACAAACAAAAGTCAAAACAAACAAACAAACAAAACCCCACAAAACAAAACAAGCAAGAAACTCAGAAAATTCAATTTTTTATAGAAGTAAAATTAAAAATTAAATATTGACTGTTCTTTTAACCTAAATTTCCATACTGGGTACACATAAATGGGGCAGACATGGTGCTCTTACAATGGGGAGCAGATGAAGTGTATCTATGCAGCTTATGCCTTGCTGTGTGATGCAAATCCGCCCTCTTCCGGGGCAGGGGCTCCTTAACTTTAGCTGATCAGTGAATGAAAACTTACCCAGAGCCTTCCAGACAATTGTCCCCATTCTCTCTCCTGTTAAGAGACAATATCTTCATTCCAAGCCGTGGCTCCAGAAAGAAAGCATTGAAGGTCATGGTGGTACTTACTGATGGTGACATATTTGGTGACCCTCTCAATCTTACGACTGTCATCAACTCCCCAAAGATGCAGGGTGTTGTGCGCTTTGCCATTGGGGTAAGCACTAAGAGCTGGGAGGCAAACCTGACTCTGTATAGACTGGGTAAGGGAGCAGCCCAGTGGAGACTGTGTATCCTATCCAAACCCTCTCTACTCACAGTTACTCCTCTTCTCCTGGCCACCTGCTCTTACAGGCCTCCCTCCTTCTTGGGTCCTACAGAAGGCTCATCCTGAGGTGGGCATAGCTCACTGGCTGAACAGGATGGGGAGAGCCTGTACAAAGGTTCCTAGGGAGACCACTGAGATGAGTCCTGGTAGCTAACATGAACATCTGGCCTAATACACAGGGGAGAGTCATCGGGCTCTGTAGGTGGGGAGGGGATGCTGAGGAGATACAGGTGTGTCAGGAACACATTGCCAAAAGTGGAGCTTTATTGGGAGTGAAGGGCAATGAGCAAGAAAGGAAAGAGGGAGAGGAAGGAAGGAAGAAGGAAGGAAGGAAGGAAGGAAGGAAGGAAGGAAGGAGACGGTGATGGATCACTCACTGACTGGGGTCTTCATGCAGGTGGGTGATGCATTCAAGAATAACAACACTTACAGAGAACTGAAGCTGATTGCCTCAGACCCCAAAGAGGCCCACACTTTCAAGGTGACCAACTACTCAGCTCTGGATGGGCTGCTGAGCAAGCTGCAACAACGCATCGTTCATATGGAAGGTGAGGGCTCCCACGGACCTTGTGAGAACGCCCCAGCGTTCAGCAGGACATCCTCCTCGAGACCACCTCCCAGAGACATAAGCTGTTAACCTCTAAAATGGCAATGGCACCCCCAGCCCTGCTCCCCTCCCTGACTCTATGAAGCTCTGCTGAGCCAGTGGTAGAAAAGCAATTAAGACTAGAACAGAATCCCAATAGGCACTTACAGAGGAGGAGACAGAGGCCCAGGCAGACAACGTGATCTGCCCAGGCTCAGCCACAGTACTTACTTAAGCACAACCCAGATCTCTGTTCTCAGCTCAGTGCACTGTTCCTCCAAATAGCATAGCCATCCCTCTGGGGGCCTGGCCCAGCCGGCCCCTCCTAGACGTGCCTTACCCTGCCAGTTGGCACAGCGTTTCACCAGCTTCCTTGGCTTCCAGGTACAGTTGGAGATGCCCTTCAATATCAACTCGCACAGACTGGTTTCAGTGCCCAGATCCTGGACAAGGTTTGTGGCCCACTCAGCACCGGCAGGTTCCCCAAGATGTGCCACTGGGGGCTGGGGGGCTCCTGCTTCATAGTTTCCCTGTGGGAGGAGCCTAGCTTCCCCAGTCTGGACCACCGAGATAGACAAGAGAATAGTGATTTATTATAGGAGGTCACCTTGTGTGCTTAAAGGATTGGGACATTCTTTTAGCTGTATGGACTGAGATTCGACTTTGGTCGAAGTGTGTCAGGAGAGCCGGGCGGTGGTGGTGCACGCCTTTAATCCCAGCACTCGGGAAGCAGAGGCAGGCAGATTTCTGAGTTCGAGGCCAGCCTGGTCTACAGAGTGAGTTCCAGGACAGCCAGGGCTACACAGAGAAACCCTGTCTCAAAAAAAGAAACAAAACAAAACAAAACAAAACAAAACAAAACAACGAAGTGTGTCAGGAAAACAAGTGGTTTGATAAAGCTGAAGCTTTGTCCAGTGTGTGGGAGAAGAGGAAGCAGAGGAGGAAGAAGGAGGGGAACAATAGACAGAGCACCCACTAACTGGGGCCTCTGTGCAGGTGAGAGATGCCATCTGCGCATGCACACGCACACACGCGCACACACACACACACACACACACACACCACACCACACACACCACACATACTAACAAGCGCCCCCCCCCCCATAGGTTCATGCTGCAGGATACAGTACCTTCACACAGCACAGGGGACAAAGGGGGAGGTTAAGAGTACCATCTTACTCGACCATATGTTCAAAAATGCTCAAAATCTGGGTCCCAGGGTACCTTCTGGAGCTTGGGTTACTCACCGGACTCATGAGAATGGAGCAGAAAACCCAGTATTTGCCAACCCGTCTTCCTTCCTGGCCGCTGAAGACCCTCTTTGTCCAGGAAGTTTTGCTTCTCTGGCCCCTGGGTCCCTCCCACTCACTTGGTGCCCTCTCGGTCCTCTGCAGGGGCAGGTGTTGCTTGGCACTGTGGGGGCCTTTAACTGGTCTGGGGGTGCGCTGCTCTACAGCACACAGAATGGCCGGGGCTGCTTCCTAAACCAGACAGCCAAGGAGGACTCCAGGACTGTACAGTACAGCTACCTAGGTAAGGGCAGGGTGGATGCAGGTGGGACGAGGGTGGGGCCTGGAGGTGGCAAAGAGAAAGGAGCTCTAGGACAGTAGGAGGGTGGGGCGAAGGTGGGGCCTGGATGGGGAAAGTGGAGCCTGGAGGGCAATGAAACCTAGTCAATGGATACGGGAGGGTAGGGCCTGAAGGCTAAGAAGGAGCAAGCCTGTCTTCTGGGTCAGGGGCTAGAAGACAGGCTTGGAAGCTAACCCAGGGACAGGCTGGTGTGCATATTAGGATTCCTAATGGAGACAAGTTATGGCTCACACACCATCAGGCTATCAGACCTTAGCTAGGGACCCTGATATTGAGAATTAGAGATGCAGACAGGGTGGCCTTGGACTCTGAGTAAGAGGAACCAGGGCATCTCTGTTAATAACAGTCATGGGTGCCAGGCAGTGGTGGCACACGCCTTTAATCCCAGCACTTGGGAGGCAGAGGCAGGCAGATTTCTGAGTTTGAGGCCAGCCTGGTCTATAAAGTGAGTTCCAGGACAGCCAGGGCTATACAGAAAAACCCTGTATTGAAAAACAGAAAAACAAAACAACAACAACAAACAATAACAGTCGTGGGTACCCCTCCCCACCCTTCTCCCCAGTCTTCACATACAGAGCTGGTGTGCTGAAGGGGTGCAGTGTACCATGCATGTATGGGGGCACACATGCCACTGTCAGTGCAGAACTGACTTTAGTGGGAACATGTGACTGGGAAAATGGAGTTGAAGGGAAAGACTGGAGGTGGGGAGCAATTGTGTGCATTCACACCACTCTGGCCCCAGGTTACTCCCTTGCGGTGCTACACAAGGCCCATGGCATCTCTTACGTGGCAGGGGCTCCAAGGCACAAGCTCCGTGGGGCTGTGTTTGAGCTCCGGAAGGAGGACAGAGAGGAGGATGCCTTTGTGCGACGGATAGAAGGAGAGCAGGTACCTCCTGGAGATGTCACCTTTCTACCACCTGAGGTCCTGGAGAGAGGGATGGGCCCACCCTGAGCAAGGCTCAGGTCTGGGTGTAAATTCAGTGGTTCTCGTGTCTGCTCAGTGGGCTCCCTCTGTAGAGACTCAGCTATTCACCCCTAGTCCCCTGTGACCCCAGAGATCAGACTGATCCGGAACAACCCCAGCTTGGTGCTCCAGGAAGAGCACAAGCAACGGCTGTAGCTGAGGGGAGGGTGGAAGGGGGTCTCGCTATGCTCAGGAGTGCTGAGTTCTTTCTGGGTTGTAGATGGGGTCCTACTTTGGCTCTGTGCTGTGCCCTGTGGATATCGACATGGATGGGACCACAGATTTTCTACTGGTGGCTGCTCCATTTTACCACATCCGTGGAGAAGAAGGCAGAGTCTATGTGTACCAGGTGCCTGAGCAGGTAAGAGTGTTCAGCCTCAAGAGCTTGCTGAGGCTATGCCTGCTTAGGTAGCAGAGGTTGGGTGAACGTGGGCCCTATATCTGCTTGGTGGGAGTGGAAGTGTTCATGGGTGTTCAGCGTGAATGGTGGGTATATGGCTGTCCTCTGTTTCTTACCTGGGTGATTGATGGTAGTAGCATCTGCCACAGTTGCCCCGTAGATGGAACACTTGCTCTGGTCTCACTGTTTCTCACAGCAACTGTGACAGTGGCTCTCACTGTCACATTACAGATGAAGAGGATGGGATTCAGTGAGCTAGAGATGCTGAGCCTTGCTCAAGTTTTCCCAGCAAGGGTATGGGAGAGCTGCAGCTGGACCCTAAGCCTCTCCATTGCTGATATAGCAATACATGGGGATAGAGGGGCTGGCTCCAGGTCCTGGGACTTTTGTTACGGATGGTTGTGAGCCACCATGTGGTTGCTGGGATTTGAACCGTGGACCTTCGGAAGAACAGTCGGGTGCTCTTACCCACTGAGCCATCTCACCAGCCCCAGGTCCTGGGACTTAAGACACTGGCTTTACTATGGCCTATTCCCTTGTTTTTTCTCAGCCTTAGACTCCTGCTAGAGAGTGGGGACCAATAAGGGAACATGCCCTCCGGGTGGTCCTGGGATGGTTGCCTACACAGGAACTGAGCTGTTGCTTCATTTTGCAGGATGCTTCCTTCTCCTTGGCACACACACTGAGTGGGCACCCTGGGCTCACCAATAGCCGCTTTGGCTTTGCCATGGCAGCTGTGGGGGATATCAACCAAGACAAATTCACAGATGTGGCCATTGGGGCCCCTCTGGAGGGTTTTGGGGCAGGTGACGGGGCCAGCTATGGCAGCGTGTACATCTACAACGGACACTCAGGTGGCTTGTATGACAGTCCTTCCCAGGTAACTCTGCAAGGTCTTCCCTGTTGCTTTTCTGGGGTTCAAGCCTCTCACAGAGAGAATGAGCTAAAGCCCTGAGTTAGCTTCAGTCTTAAGTGCTGGGCCAGCCTCTGGTGGTGGACGCCAGTGAAGGCAGGTTTTCACCAGGGGTTGACTGCCCATCAACGCACTCCAGGTCCCTCATCTCTGTCTCCAGTTCTTGTCTCCATTCAGCTCCTCTATGCTCTGGTCCCTCCCCTTCCTCCTCCTAAGCACCTCCCCCAGGTGGTTCCTAGGCCGCTTATTCTTAGACATCTTAGTCCAGAAAACTGATGCTCCTCTGTGTACTAACTTCCCTCTCTCTACACAAGATGTCTGGGATAGTCCCCCTGTACCTTGATACCCAATGCATAGCCACATCGTAATGATTTTAGCTCTGTCCCCAACACACACACACACACACACACACACACATACACACACACACACACACACACACACACACACACACACACACACACACACACACCATGGCATCAGCTTAAGTCTTCCGCCTCCAGCCCATACTCACATCCCCCACCTTCTTCACTGTGTCTTCAGAGCCCCCTGCTCTTCCCCTCAGCCTTTCCCCAGCCCCCATAAAGTCTCACCTGCCCTTCAGGGATCTACCGAGATGCCACTTCCTCAGGGACAGTTCACCCCCAGGGTGAGGAGGTGGGTGGTGCTGCTGAAGGGAACAGAGGCTAAGCTTCTCTTTCTCCTCTCACAGCAGATCCGAGCCTCCTCTGTGGCCTCGGGACTCCACTACTTCGGCATGTCTGTGTCCGGTGGGTTAGATTTCAATGGCGATGGCCTTGCCGATATCACAGTTGGCTCTCGGGACTCGGCGGTTGTGCTCCGGTAGGGGTCTTCCCTGCCCTTTTCTGACTCAAGCTCCAGCCTCATCCCTTGTTTTACACTCAGTGGGTCCGGCAGACTCCAGGCACGGAGGGAGGGAAGAAGTGTGGAGATGGGGTACAGGTTCTAGGGTCTGCCTGGGTGGGTTTGCCCCTCAGCTGTCAGCAGTATGACTTTGAGGAGGCTATCAGAGTCTAAGTCCCAACTTTCTTATCCACAGTTTGGAATAATGACAGTGCCCGTCTCCCGGGGGTGGGAGGATCACATGAGAAAGTACACAAGGAAGGCAGTTCAGTTCTGGTGGAATGGTTTTCAGTTCACTGGCCAGAGCTCCTGTACCTGCCCTCCAGAGAGTTCCACACCTGCTGTCTGGATGTCACCAACATCTCAAGTGGACAGGCCTGCAAATGGAATTTCAATCCCCAATCTGCCCTGACCCAGGCTCCTGTTTCAGCAAATGGTGCTATCTCACCCACCTGGAGAGTGATGATTAAACTCTGGGGCTGGGCCTGGTGGCATGGGCCTGTAATTTCAGCTACTGAGGAGGCTGAGGCAGGTGAACTCAAGGTCCTCTGAGCTACAGAGGACAAAAGCTCTCTGCAGGCTTCTTCATCCTTCCTCCATTATTGTGTCATAGCCTTTTTGTTGATATTGACTCCAAAACACCTCCCAGCACAGGGGAGCTGTCATCTCTTGCCAGGACCACCACATAGACTGTGCTCTTTTGATGTGATCCCTCTAACTTTACTGCTTAAAACTTCTCAGTGGGTCCCACCTCAGTAAAATCCCAATCCTAGTTCCTCATCTCCACCTACAGTGCTCCTGTCACCACCATTTTTCCTTTACACTCATATGCTCTGTCTCTCTGACCTTTGTGTTTCTCAAACAAGCAAGCCTCATCCTGCCACAGGCCCTTTGCACCAGCTCTGTTTTCTCCTGCCTGGAATGCTTCCTCCCCTCAGACCCTCACATAGCTGGCTTTTTCCTGTTAATGGCTCTCACTTTCAAGGCCCCCTTATCAGGGAGATCCTGATCTAAGTAGCCTCCATTTCTATCGCCTTATCCTATCACAGCATCACCAGGTCCTTGCATGTCTCTACTCCTGTTTATTGATGCCCTGCGGGTGAGATAACAGGAGCCTGAGGTGGGGGCAGACTGGGGCTTGGAAGGTGGGGAGAATGGGTGCTCCATTTGGAGGCCTGTTCACTTGGAGATGCTGGTGAGCAGACAAGTGTGGAACTTTCTGCAGGGCATGGTACACAGGGGCTCTAACCAGAAGACTGAAAATTGCTTCCCCGTGAGACCAAAGCCTCACCTCTTTCCCTCCCGTTAATATATCCTGCGGATTCAGTGCACCCCTGCATGTCGGAGATGTTGAATGTGGCAGAATCTGTGCACTTCTCATGGGCTTCTTTGCTGTCTTCTTTAGCTCACGCCCTGTGGTTGACCTGACCGTATCTATGACCTTTACCCCCGATGCACTGCCCATGGTCTTCATAGGCAAGATGGATGTAAATCTGTGTTTTGAAGTTGACTCTTCAGTCGTAGCTTCTGAGCCAGGTAATGGCTGCCTGGTGTTGTAATTGTTCCTGAGATGTGTCAGGAGAGCCGGGCGTGGTGGCGCAAACCTTTAATCCCAGCACTTGGGAGGCAGAGGCAGGCAGATTTCTGAGTTTGAGGCCAGCCTGGTCTACAGAGTGAGTTCCAGGACAGCCAGGGCTACACAGAGAAACCCTGTCTCAAAAAAAGAAACAAAACAAAACAAAACAAAACAAAACAAAACACCGAAGTGTGTCAGGAAAACAAGTGGTTTGATAAAGCTGAGGCTTTGTCCAGTGTGTGGGAGAAGAGGAAGCAGAGGAGGAAGAAGGAGGGGAACAATAGACAGAGCACCCACTAACTGGGGCCTCTGTGCAGGTGAGAGATGCCATCTGAGCATGCACACACACACACACACACACACCACACCACACCACACCACACACACCACACATACCAACAGGCGCCCCAATCGGTCCATGCTGCAGGATACAGTACCTTCACACAGCACAGGGGACAAAGGGGGTGGTTAAGAGCATCATCTTACTCCACCATATGCTCAAAAATGCTCAAAATCTGGGTCCCAGGGTACCTTCTGGAGCTTGGGTTACTCACTGGACTCATGAGAATGGAGCAGAAAACCCAGCATTTGCCAACCTGTCTTCCTTCACTGGACTCATGAGAATGGCTTGAATTGGCTCTTTTTGCTGGTGGAGAAATAACTTATCAGCTTGGGGAGAAAAAGGTTTCTTTCAGCTTACAGTTTGTAGTCCATCATCCAGAAAATTCAGGGCAGGAACTCAAGGCAGGAACCTGGAGGTGGGAACTGAAGCTGAAGCCATGAAAGAATGTTGCTTTACTGGCTTGCTCCTCATGGCTTGTTCAGCCTGCTTTCTTATAGCACCCAGGACCACCAGCCCAGGGATAGCACCACCCACAATGGGTAGGGCCCTCCCACATTAATCATCAATCAAGAAAATGCACTACTGGCTAGTCCACAAGCCAATCTAGTGGGGACATTTTCTCAACTAGGTTCTGTCTTCCAAAGAACTCTAGCCGGGCGTGGTGGCGCACACCTTTAATCCCAGCACTTGGGAGGCAGAGGCAGGCAGATTTCTGAGTTTGAGGCCAGCCTGGTCTACGGAGTGAGTTCCAGGACAGCCAGGGCTACACAGAGAAACCCTGTCTCAAAACACACACACACACACACACACACACACACACACACACACAAACCAAAACCAAGCAAAAAAAAGAACTCTAGCTTGTGTCAAGTTGACAAGAAATTAGTCAGCGCACCTCCTACAGCCTCTTTCCCTAAAGAAGGTTGAACTCAACTTGAGGAAAGTGCTGAGCGTGGGTCCAGAACACTGAGAGACTGGCCAGGTCTATCAGAAAAAAAAAAAAAATGGGGGGAAAACCATCTTCACAAAGATGATGGCTAGCAGGGCATTAATGCCAGCACTCAGGAGGCAGAGGCAGATGGATCTCTGTGAATTCAAGGCAAGGTTGTTCTACATTCCAAGTTCTAGGTGAGAGCTATATGGTGAGACACAAAAAGGATCCTAGAGTCTGGCCTCAAGGAAGTGCTCGCATGGGGACCATGTTCAGCTCAGCACACAGCCTCAGCAGGCAGGGCCTCTCTGCCTGGACCTTGCCCTTCCCAGGCTCATCAGAAGGTCTGGTCTTCAACCCCAGGCCTTAGAGAGATGTTCCTCAACTTTACGGTGGATGTGGATGTGACCAAGCAAAGGCAGAGGCTGCAGTGTGAGGACTCGAGCGGTTGTCAGAGCTGCCTCAGGAAGTGGAACGGAGGGTCCTTTCTGTGTGAACACTTCTGGCTCATCTCCACAGAGGAGGTAAGTAGAGAATTTAGACAACAGCCCAGAGAATGTGTCTGCAGTGCAGGAGCCTTCCCACACAGACAAAGCAACCATAACATATCAAGAACCACAAAGTGACACCAGAAATATAATCCTACTGGAAATCCAAACTAAAGAAGCTTGGGCTATGGGTGTGTCTCTGTGATGCAGAGTGAGCTCTGCATGCTCTGCATGTGTGAGGCACTGCAGTTAGTGCCCTGGGAAGGAAGGAGCAAAGGAAGAAGGAGAAAGCAGGGCAGAGGGAAAGTATCTACCAGAGGTGGATCTCAGACACCACCACTGAGCTTCCTGGGAGCCGGACGGATAAAGCAGGGAATGGCTTAACTATGTTGTCTAATCTTACCTGATAGTAACAGTGGGCTAGAGCCCCTTGAGTAGATCCACATCAGAAAATTAGAATGAAAAGGCAGAACTAGAAAGACAGAGTTACTGGGCAGTGGTGACACACGCCTTTAATCCCAGCACTTGGGAGGCAGAGGCAGGTGGATCTCTGAGTTCAAGGCCAGCCTGGTCTACAGAGTGAGTTCCGGGACAGCAAGGGCTACACAGAGAAACTCTCTCAAAAAAACAAAAAACAAAACAAAACAAAAAGACAGTTATTTTTTAAAAGGTTATTTAAAAGAGCTAGAGAAAGTACCCAAGGAGCTGAAGGAGTTTGCAACCCTATAGGTGGAACAACAATATGAACTAACCAGTACCCTCAGAGCTTGTATCTCTAGTTGCATATGTAGCAGAAGATGGCCTAATCGACCATCATTGGGAAGAGAGGCCCCTTGCTCTTGCAAACTTTATATACCCCAGTACAGGGAAATGCCAGGGCCAAGAAGTGGGAGTGGGTGGGTAGGAGAGCAGGGCGGGGGGAGGGTATAGGAGACCTTCGAGATAGCATTTGAAATGTAAATGAAGAAAATATCAATAAAAAAGGTTATTTAAAAAGAGAAATCTTGCTGAAGATATTGATACTTTTTTTTTTTTTTTAAGTGGTCTTGTAGGAACTCAGGGTCTAACGGGTCTTAGAACTTTGCCTTTTATTTCAGAAAACAAACTCATGGATTATGCTTTGAATGTACTTTTAATTGTTCCTTGGCTTAGGAAAGTTTCTAGAACATCTATGGCCCTCTAAAAATAAAGGCATAGAGCTATGGAGACGGCTCAGTGGCTAGGAGTGCCTGCTGATTTTCTAGAGGACCTGAAATTGGTTCCTAGCACCACACTGGGGTGCGAGGGAGCTTGTGAATGCAGCTCCAGGGGACCCAGTGCCTCTGACCTCCTTAGGCTAGCACCAACATTTAATTATTTATATGTGTGCACGTACCCCACACCACACACATATAAATAATTAAAATAACAAAATAAATCTTTAACATTTAAAGGCCTAGCTATATTTTACCAGGCAATCAAGTTGACTTGCTCTCATGTTCAACACTTATTTATGTATTTATGCATTCCACAATGAACATGTGATGGTCAGGGAACAACCGGTGGGGGTCAGTTCTCTCCTTCTACCCTGTAGGTTCTGGGACTTGACCTCAGGCTTGAGAGCGAGACTTTTGCACACTGAGCCATCTCATCAGCCCTTGGTGCTCTCATTCTGACGAGAAGACTCCTTCAAACAGAGCGTAGCAAATGGCCTCCTCCAATGCCTGCCTTCTATTTTCATTTTTTCCTCTCAGTCTCCCTCTCTGTTGGCTGGAGATCTTTGTTAACTCACATGTGGCTATGACTCTCCCTTCCACGGTTCTTGTTTGCGCTCCACACAAAGTCTAAGCTAGAATCCCTTTGTGACTGGGGTGAGAACCACCAGGTGCCCTGAGACCCAACCGTGAGCACACTGGGGGTGCTTTTCTAAAGCTCTTGGTGGCTTGAGGAACAGCTCCCCTCTGCCTGGATCCCTTGGAAGACTTCCGGGGGTCATCACTATCACTCTTTATATCTCCTTCTTCACACCCACCTCTGACCCCTCCATCCTCCCTACCCACAGCTTTGTGAGGAGGACTGCTTCTCCAACATCACCATCAAGGTCACCTACGAGTTCCAGACGTCTGGGGGAAGGAGGGACTACCCCAACCCCACCCTGGACCACTACAAGGAACCCTCTGCCATCTTCCAGGTGACTGCCCACAGGGAGGACCCAACCATCTTGGGGGACATACAACATGAGACACCTGCTCCCCTAACTTCAAGGATGGCTAGAGTTGTGGGGGAGGGTCTTCAGACTGTCAGCAAGGAAGTGGAGCTCCCAAGATGGCTGCTGTTTATTGCTCACTGGTGGGTAGCAGGTCTCTGGCTATTGCCCTGTGCTTGTTCACCAAATGTGTTCCCTTCATGCTCAGTGACACACGTGGATGCACTGTGTACTGGGGCTGGGACTTTGCATAGTGTCTTAGGATGCTGTGGTGGGTCATGTGTTGGGGATAGACTGGAGCCAGCTCCTGAGCTGCCCTGTGCTGCAGAGAGGAAGTCTCAGACACTTACTTGCTCAGAGCCTTCATGCTGAGCTGTCTGGTCCTCCAAGTCTGCATTGACCTCTGTCCTGGTCCCCATCAGTGCAGCTGGGACAGGCAGGTAGTATCACAGAAACTTTTTCATGATCAAGGAAAGATGAAAGAGCTGCATTTTCTTTTTCTTTTCGTTTCCCTTTTTCTTTTTGGTTTTCCGAGACAGGGTTTCTCTGTATAGTCCTGGCTGTCTTGGAATTCACTCTGTAGACCAGGCTGACCTCGAACTCAGAAATCTGCCTGCCTTTGCCTCCCATGTGCTGGGAGTAAAGGTGTGCGCCACCACTGTCCTGCAGAGCTGAATTTTCTAATCCTGTCATACCTATGGATGGGGATTTGTCCTTAGCCAGGCTGTGGCTCCCAGGGTACTCTGCCAATCTCTACCCACAGAGTGGAGAGAAATCACCAGGGGGAAAGGAGTCATAACAAGACTATTAGAAGGTGGTAGTTGGGGTGGGTGTGGTAAACTCTAAACCCAGGGAAGTGAACTTACCCAGAAGACTGCCCTGGTGGAGGAGAGTGCTCGAAAGAATTCATCCTGTTCCCGCCCTGGCTGTTTCTGTCTCTACTCCAAGGGACCAAGAGCGCTTTCCTTCACATAGGCTTTTCCCTCCCTGACGCTGGAGGTAGAAAGCTGCTCCAGTGTTAGTGCTCAGTGCACCGAAAGCAAACATGACAGCACACTCCACAAAGGTCACCCTATATTTGAGCTTAGCTAAAGGTCTAGATCACAGTGTACCTGTGTTGTCTAAGTACGTCACACAGCTCTCGGCCATGTGGGCACAGTCTCAGTCGTCTGCCTTCATTCTCTGAGCCGTGCTTCTCTAAGCAGGAGGAAGGTTAGAGGCAGGGTTGCTGGGAAACGGTGGGATCCTGGGGCTGACTCTGCTCCTCTTTGTCTGGTTCCAGCTGCCCTACGAGAAGGACTGCAAGAACAAAGTGTTCTGCATCGCTGAGATCCAGCTGACCACCAACATCTCCCAGTGAGTTGGACCTTGTTATCATCACCATCACTTCGGCAGCTGATATCTTCCCGAGGGTTCACCTGGGCACACCCCTTATCCAGATCCATGAACACTCCTCTCCCCGTCTCCTCATGGCTCTCAACAGGATTTTGTATTTGTTATTTCAGCCACCCTGCGAGGGAGGCAAAGCTAAAAATCTGTATTCCCATTGTATAGACTGAGAAACAAATAAGTAGTTAAGGTCCTTGTATAGATTTTCAGTGGCCATTTGGTGGACTTGAACCCAGGTCTCTTGACCTCCTGGACAATGCTATGTACAGTGATTCTTACTCCTAGAATTTCCTCTGGTTCACCCCTTGGTCAAATTTATAAGCAATTTCTGGAGTAGTTCTACTCAGTTCTAGGGACTCTAGATACTGGGAAACACTTCAGTCAACGGTACAGACAAAAATCCTTTCCCTCCTGGAACTTAAGGGGAAAGAGATAGATGTGTCAACTCTAGGTTGATGGGATATGATGCAAAGATAAGTCAGACATTGAGGGAGCAGTATAGGGAAGGGGTGAGGATTTAAATATGGTGGTCAGGGAGGGTAACAGGGGACTGTGGGCACCATCCTTGTGGCTCTGAGTGTTGAGCAAATACCCTGATGGAAGCAGGCCTGGCAGGTGGGGCACGGACCCCATGTGAATGCAGAGGGGGAGAGGGGGGAGGAGTAACATGGGAGAGCTAGGGTAAGCCTAAGGGGATCGATCCCGTGGGATGTTAGAAGGGCCCTGAATGTGAGCTGGGAGGTCAAGGAACAAAGCGGGCTTACATCTTAACAGTCTAGCTCTTGCTAGACCAGTGGTTCTCTTGCTAATGCTTCAACCCTTTAATACAGTTCCTTGTGTTGTGGTGACCCCAACCATAACATTATTTTCATTTACTTCATAAATGTAATTTTTCCACTGTTACAAATAGTAATGTAAATATCTTTTTTTCCCCTGATGGTCTTGGGTGATATCTGTGAAACAGCTGGTTGACTTTGAAAGGGGTTGTGAGCCATAGGTTGAGCTCATCACTGGGCTAGACAGTGATGAACAGTAGGAAGCAGGGAGAAAATAATGACTACTGGACAGTGCAGGTGAGGTAAGAGGGTGATGGCCTAGACTGAGCAAGGCAAAGGCAGTGGTTATCTTTTGTTAGAATTTGCTGACAGTAGAGGTAGGGAGCAAGGAAAAGGCTCTGCCCAGGCATCTAGAACTGCATGGAGCCTTCACAGGACCAAGGGCCTCTCCTCCCACTGATGCCTGACAAGGTCATCCTCTGTTACATATGTGGCTGGAGCCGTGGGTCCCTCTTTAGTTGATGGTTTAGTCCCTGGGAGCTCTGGGGAGTCTGGTTGGTTGATATTGTTGTTCTTCCTATGGGGTTACAAGTCCCTTCTGCTTCTTCAGTCATTTTTCTAACTCCTCCATTGGGGACCCTGTGCTCAGTCCAGTGATTTGCCAGGCTCTTGACTTCTCTACAGACATGGGTCCACTAGAAAATCAAATGAGAACTAGACTTCCCTGCCTGGACTACAAAGTGAGACTGTTTCAACAAATCAACCAACCAAACACACAAACACAGTGACAGGCACTGTGGCTCACATCTATTATCCCAGCACTTGGGAGGTGGAGGCAGGATTGCAAGGCCAGCAGGGATGCATAGTGAGTGCAGGATGAGCAACAGTGAAACTGAAATGAGCTCTGTTTCCTCTTCTGCAAAATGGAAAGTAATTACACCTCTTTGTAGGGTAATTCTGAGGATTAACTGAGCTCCTGGGGTGGTGTTTGGCTCATGGTAACCACCAAGTAAGGGATTATAATGTCACCAACAGCTTAGTGACTAAGCAGTTAAGGTGGACATGGAGCTAGGGGTCCAGCTCTGTTAAGAGGAAGAAAATCTGGGCCTTTATGCAGTTTATCTTAGAGGATTGTTAAGAATACGCTTTTCAGGGCTGGAGAGATGGCTCAGTAGTGAAGAGCACTGGCTGCTCTTCCAGAAGACCCGAGTTCAATACCCAGCAACCACATGGTGGCTCACAACCATCTGTAATAGGATCCGATGCCCTCTTCTAGTGTGTCTGAAGACAGCTATTGTGTACTCATATACATAAGTCTTTTTTTAAAAAAAATCTCTTTAATAAAAGAATGTGCTTTTCTGTAATAAGGAATTTTACAGATCAAATACACTGCCAACATGTTCTCTCTCCCCTCTTTTGCCCTTCACAGGCAGGAACTGGTGGTGGGCGTCACAAAGGAGGTGACCATGAACATCAGCCTGACTAACTCTGGAGAGGATTCCTACATGACAAACATGGCTCTCAATTATCCCAGAAACTTACAGTTTAAGAAGATACAAAAGGTATTTGTTGTAGGGGCAGGGAAACATGCTGCTGTGTCTTCTCCTTGTTTGTCTGTCTGATTCTACTTCATGGCCACCAGCCTCCTTCTGCCCCATGCAGTACAGGCATAGCGATTGACGAATTCTTTCTAATTCTGTGCCCTGCAAACCTGCAGCAGCACCCCTGCTGCTTGCCCCCTCCTTGCACAGTCTCTCTTAACCAGGACTGTGGGAGATAAATTTTAATGCCTAAGGAATAGAGGAAGTTAAAATTCTCTTCCCACTGTTCTCTATGCTCACAGACACAAGGCCAGCTGCAAAGATGGGCTTGCAATCATGTGGCTGCCAAGGATCACAATACGGAGATGATTTGTTCTGTTAATTCAAAGATGGTGGGAAACTCTGCTGCTAGTTCTTTTGGGAACTAGAAAACCACCCTGCTCTTGTCTGGGGAATCTAAGTCATTTTGACAGAGAGAACTAGATTTGGTGTGCACTGGTACAGAGCTGTAGATTCAGTGTTTCTGGACACAGCTTTCCTTGGACAGGGTCTGTTAACCTAATTGGGATCACGACACCCCTGGCATCACCTGATCCCTTTACTGAGGCTCTCAGGACAGCTTCATCTGCCTTTTTCCTTAACTGCACCCACCCCAACCCTCTGACAACTCTGCATTTTCCTTTGTTGAGTGAAGACCCCCCTTCCCCAAGACAGTTTTCCTCATGGCAGTGAGTCTGTAAAACCTGACTCTGATGGGACTATAGGTTTGCCGAGCCCCCCCCCCCCCTGGGGTGGGGGGAGGTTCTCAGTTTGTTTGAGCTAAGTTAGCATATATTGAATGAAAAATTAAAATTAACTTCTACATATCTAGAATGGAACTAGTGATGGGACACTAGCTGGCGGAGTAGCTGTTTGGTGATCTAGTTGAGGAGCCATGGTTGAGACCAAACGTTCCCTCCATCTCAGTGAGACACTCACTTTGCCCCACAGTCCAGCCTCAACGCCTTCCTCTCCATGATGACTCTACAGAGTCCTGTCAGCTGGAACCAGTCTACCGCCACTGTGCCTTGTTCACAGAACACTACTTTGGCTTTGGGTTTAAACTCAATTCTCAGTTGTGAGGAGGCCAGGGACCATGTCAGACATGGAGACAAATCAGTGAGCGGTTGTCAAATTGGTGTGAGGGAACCACTTCTTTTCCTCAAGGGCATCTCTTGGGGCTGGAGAGATGACGCAGTTAAGAGCACCAGCTGCTCTCCAGAGGACCTAGGTTTGAATCCCAGCTGCTCCATGTCAGTTCACAACTATCTGTAATTCCACTTCCAGAGGAATCAGACATCCTCTTCTGACCTCTGAAGGGGTGCCAGGTAGGCACATGCATGCAAAACACACATGTGGGCAAAACACTCCCACCCACAAAATAAATAAATAAAAAAATATAAACAAAGATAAAACATTTTTTTTTCCGAGACAGGGTTTCTCTGTGTAGCCCTGGCTGTCCTGGAACTCACTCTGTAGACCAGGCTGGCCTGGAACTCAGAAATCCGCCTGTCTCTGCCTCCCAAGTGCTGGGATTAAAGGCGTGCACCACCGCACCCAGCTTTTGTTTTTGTATTTTTTTTTAACCTCTTCTGTTTTAACAGCCAGTATCTCCAGATGTTCAGTGTGATGACCCCAAGCCAGTTGCTTCTGTCCTGGTCATGAACTGCAAGATTGGTCACCCCATACTCAAGAGATCATCTGTGAGTGAGTCTGTTGGGATTAGGTGGCTCTTCCTGCTATCCCTGACTTCCAGCCTCGTCTGCACCTTTCAGGTGTGGTTACTATGTCTCCTTTGCTGGCGTTGCTGTCAGTAGTGTTTACAGCTGCCAAGTCTGCCCTCAAGTGGCGCACAGAGGAGTGTGCAGAGTCTGTTGTGGTTTCCCTCGCTCAAAGAATAATGCTGTCTGTTTGGCTCACTCAGCATTTGTACTGTGAGGCTTACGTGAGACAGTGACTGTGCTACAAAAACCACGAGGAATGGAAGCTAGGATTCCTAATGCTGCTTAGCCACAGTGTCTTAGTCACTGTCCTATTGCTGTGAAGAGGCCAGACGTCCAAGGCAAGCCTTATGCAAGAAAACATTCAATTAGGAGCTTACTTATGGTTTCAGAGGCTTAGTCCATTTTCATCATGGCAGGGAGCATGGTGGCAGGCAGGCATGGTGTGGGCTATATCCTGATCAGCAAGCACAGTGGCATGGTGCAGGCTTTTGAAACCTCAAAGTCAGTGACAAGTATGCCTCCAACAAAGACCTCCTAAACCTTTTTCTCCACTCCCTGGCACTGAAGCAGGCCGGGCCCTGAGCAGTAAGCAATTGTCAGGTGACTGGTTCCCCCATTTACTTATCTATTTCCTCCTTAAAATAGGTGAATGTCTCAGTAACTTGGCAGCTAGAGGAGAGTGTCTTTCCAAATAGGACAGCAGATATCACTGTGACCATCTCCAAGTAAGTCGTGACTGTGTTAGCAACCTTAACTCCTGGCCTTGGATCCCTGTGCTCACAGGCGGTCCCTCTCACCAAAGATACTGACGATATTTTAATCCATACAAAGGAACACTAGGGGATATTCTGGTAGAATGAGCTTTGAACTAGAGTCCTAGTTCTGGCTTTCTTAACTCTGATATGCCTCCATGTTCAAAGATAGAGCAGGATATGGTTCTGTGAAGGAGCTGTCAAACATGGGTAATTCTCTCTTGAGGCAGTGTCTGGAGTCTTTTGTTGTTGTTATTATGTTTTGTTTTGTGACAGGATTTCTTTTTTTTTTTCTTTTTTCTTTTTGGTTTTTCAAGACAGGGTTTCTCTGTATAGCCCTGGCTGTCCTGGAACTTACTTTGTAGACCAGGCTGGCCTTGAACTCAGAAATCCGCCTGCCTCTGCCTCCCGAGTGCTGGGATTAAAGGCGTGCGCCACCATGCCCGGCTCGTCAGGGTTTCTCTGGGTAGCCCTGGCTGTCCTGGTATTGCTCTGTAGACTAGGCTGGCCTCAAACTCAGATACCCGCCTGCTTCTACTTCCTGAGTGCTATAATTAAAGGTGTCACCACGCCCAGCTTTCTAGAGCCGATTTGATTGCCATGATTAAGGAGGTGATACTCTACCGAGTAGAGTCCAACTGCATAGCTTGCGAACATTCTTTTGTCTCAACTGCCTTCCAAGTACTTCACACCACAGATGCTGACAACTATTATTCAGTGTGTAGGACAAGTCCCTAACAGAAAATTCTTTGGCCTAAAACGTCAAGTGTGGAGGCTGAGAAATCCTTACGAAGTCAATGCTTTCTCAAGTGTGGCCTCAGGGAGTCACTCGGGTTCTTAGGAAGTCAAGGGAACGTTTGTATTATATTTATTATATTGTTAACATTTGTATTCCCAGTTCCAATGAGAAGTCTTTGGCCAGAGAGACACGCAGCCTTCAATTCAGACATGCCTTCATTGCAGTTCTTTCCAGGTAGGTACTCCCAAGGGGTCTGTGTGACGGTCATGCAATGGCGACAGTTTTGGGATTCTGTGTGGACAGAAAGCCCATCGCCCTTCTCTGAGGAGGCTGCTTAGCGCCCAACCTCTCTAGGATACTGTCAGATCCAAGGGGTACCTCCCCCAAGCCCCGCCCACCAAAAGGGCAGTCTCACTGACGTCCAAAATTGAGTCTAGGCCCAACTTAACCTAGACTACAGGATTTCGGGTGGTTAAATAAATGCTAGTATTCTTTAGGAACTTGTGAACCTGGTTCCCATCTGCCAAAAGGAGCCATTTCTCTTACCTCTGGCAAAAGCAGACACATGGCTCTCCAATTTACTTGGGGTACCTATCAGCATATCAAGGTCTATGCTAGAGACAGCCTTGGCAGTGTGGAATGAACTTCCTTTTCACTCACGGAGCAGTAGTTTTGGTTTCTTTATCACTAGCATACGTCACGTTGGGCTTTTGAAACACCGTGGTGGTCATCAGAGGCCCACTGCCAACTGGTCCTGCTACCAAAGGGAACCGATGTGATGCTATCAGAGTGGCTGTGGGGTTGGAGAAGGGGCTGGGAGGGGGCTCAGTGAGAAAAGTTGTCTCATGGGGACCTGAGTTCAGGTTCTCAGCAACCACAGAGAAGTCTGGTGGTGTGGCCCACACCTGTAATGTCCGTGCCGGGGTGGGTGGGGTCAGAGAGGCATATCCTTTGGGCTTGCCAGCAAGCCAGTTTAGCTACAACAGCAAGCTCCCAGGCTCAGTGAGACACTGTCAAAAACTAGGAGAGAGTAGGGGACCTGACATTGACAGGCAAGTACACTGCCACGTGTACACACGCACAAAGTTGGAGAAAAGATGGAAAACTCCAGCTGGGTAGAGTCCAACTGCATGGCTTACAAACATTCTTCTGTCCCAGCTGCCTTCCAAGCACTTCACATTTTGACTTCCAGCATTGAGTCTTCTTAAGGCCCTGTGCTGAATGTCCTAGTGTACTCATCGGGAAACACTAAGTTCATTCGGAACCAGGAAGGAACCTTGCGTTCTCACACATGCCCTCTCATTGCAGACCCTCAGTGATGTACATGAACACAAGCCAAAGCCCTTCTGACCACAAAGAATTCTTCTTCAATGTAAGTGTACAGCGCTTGCTGCCAACCTAAAGTTGGTAGAGCCAACCAACGAGCTCTGACTTTCTGCTCCTTTTCTTCTGCCAGGTGCATGGGGAGAATCTTTTTGGAGCTGTATTCCAGTTGCAAATTTGTGTCCCCATCAAATTACAAGATTTCCAGATTGTAAGAGTGAAGAATCTGACAAAAACTCAGGTATTTAAATGGGAGTCTGTGATTGCATGGCTTTCCAAAGACTACAGATTCTCAAAGATATAAAAACGAGGCCTGGTGGCACAGGCTTGCATACACAAGGACATTCCTAAGTTCAAGCCTGCAGCTATGGAGTGAGTAACCCGAGATCTATAATGGTAATTTTAAGAGGCGTTTCTGCCCAACTCCACCCTGTATAGCTCCCAAGAAAGAAACAGAAACCTTATTAACAAGCTATAAACCTAAACCGGGCAGGTTCTGAGCTATTTTAACCTACATCCCCAGCACAGCCCCGTTACCTGCCACCTGAGTCTTGCTCTGTTTGCTCTGCTCCACGTGTTTCCTCAGGGTGATTTTTCTCTTGGCCACATGCTCATGGTCCATCCTGCCTCATAATGACCTCCATCTTCCCCTCCTTTGTCCTTGATATCATCCCTACTTGAGACCCTCTCCTCAATCTTAAGTCCTGCCTTCCTCTTTCCTGCCCAGTCACAGGCTTGAGCCTTTTATTATCCAAACAGAGATTATTGGGGATCATTCTTTACAGCACATTGGTCAATGCAATGCCCCATGGCCAGACTGCAATTGGATCTTGGAGCACAGAACTCAGCATCTGAATACACAATGCATAAGACCAACCCCAACAGAGATCTTCTCATATACTAAAGAGGGCTAGGGATGCAGCTCAGTAGAAGGCTAGCCTGCACAAGGCCCTGGATCAAAACTTAGTACAAAACAAAATAAAACAAACAAAAAATATAACAAGGGCTGAAAAATAACTCAGTAAAGCACTGACCTTACAAGCACAAAGCCTAGAGTTTGAGTTTCAGAATCCATATAAAGTGCTGGCTGTGGTGGTACGGGCTTGTAATTTCATTGCTAGGGGAGGAAGGATCCTAGAAACCTAGTTTAACTGGTAAATTCCAGGACAACCAATGACTCTGTCTCAGTGGTGGATGGCATCCCTGAGGATGACACCGAAGGTGTCCTCTGATCTCTTCTTGTCTCCCTGCCCTCCAACCTGTACCAGCACACAAACCAATGTGCATTTAATTTTAAAAACAAAAGCCAGCCAGGCAATGGTGACTCACACCTTTAATCCCAGCATACAGGAGGCAGAGGCAGGTGGATCTCTGTGAATTCAGAGTCCAGCCTGGTCTACAGAGTAAGTTCTTGGAGAGCCAGAGCTATACAGAGACTGTCTCAAAAAACCAACCAACCAACCAACCAAAAAAACAAAACAAAAACCAAGATAAGCTTTAGAAGAAAAAACAAGGCTAATTATGGGAAAATATTAGGAGAAACAGTCGGAAGGAAATTAGACATTAAGATTTTAAAGCAGAATCGTAATTCCCTTTCTTTGATGGAAATAAGCCAAATCTCAAACATGAGAGCCACAGAGACATTTATTTTCCTGTTGAAATTCTATAAATTCTGCTCCTGTGATTGGGGAGTGAACCGGATAAACATTTTCCATACTTTCTCTTGGTTTTGACTCTCTAGTCTCTTGCTCTCTGCTCTGCATCTTGACAACAGCATCAAGAGCAGTAAGGACCACAGCTGAGGCTTGGTTTTGCTCATCCTACATCAAGTATCAAGGCTCAAAAACCAGCAACATCAGACTTGTAGACTCTGCTGACAGGACGAGGACTTAAAGATGTGTCCACTTGTCCTCTGTTTAGTTTATTTTTTTTTTTTAAAGAGGAACATTTGTTAAAAGCAAGTTTAATCATGTCAACAAATGTTTTGGTTACCTTTTGAAAAACACGGTTCTCTTTTAAGAAGCTGACAGGAACTCTTAAGGATGTGCTTTCACCTCCATCTGGCTCTAGTGGCAGAGATTAGTACCAGAGGCCTAAAAGTGTACTTAAAGAGGCTCTGAAAGTCTAAGTTCCTGGCTTACCTAAATAGACTGTGTTGGCAGAGCAGGTCCGTGGCAGAGCTGAAACTCAGTACAGTCCTGTGGAAATGTTGCAGGTTTTTCCTTATTTGCTTCATGGCTGCGCTCTGGCATTTAGTCTTAAATTTCATCTTATTCAGAATCTTGTCTGTGAGGTAATGCAGCCACAGCACATTATTGTAAGGGTGATACTCACCCCAGCAGTTTTTGTTCTCCTTCCTCATGAGCCTGTAGATCTCAAACTGGTAGTCACCCTCACCTGTAAATAGGTCCTCTTCAGCGGAGATATCACAGAAAACCACAATCCCATCCCGCTCCAAGCGGGACAGGGTGTAGTCAATGATGTTGACCTGTAGCCCATGGGTGGGAATGGTGCTCGTTTTCCCATTGAGGGTGTAGCGGAGTTCTTTGAGGTTGGTTTTCTTTAAGAGCACATTTCCCCAGTGTAAGTCCCGGTGCTCAAAGTGCAGGGATGCTTCTGCCACAGCCAGGGATGCGGTGATCTGGTGGAGAATGCTCTTTGCAGTCGCCACAGAGGACAGCTTGGTTTTCATTCGCTCCAAGTCAACCCCACCAAACTCAAATTCCAGGATAATAAAGAGCTGGTCTTCCTGGAAAAAGTCAGGCCGGTCATTGGCAGATCTTTTGGTTGTGTTATAGTGATCCCAGGCTTTCAGCAGCAAGGGAGGGTAAAGCCCTTGAACACAGTGTACTGAGTTCAGCCCAATAAAGCCTTCTGTGCGGTTGTAGGCCTCACTAGACAAGAGACTCAGCTCTTTGGAGATAATGATCTCCGGCAGGATTTCCTCAAAGGTTTTCTGGTGGGACCCATTGACTAAATCTAACCCTTCAATAGCAATGATTTTTAGGGCTACAGGTGCTTGGTCGTTAATTATCTGAAACACTTCTCCAAACACTCCTTCCCCAATCTTCTCACACCGTTCCAGTTTTTCCGTGGAAAGGCAATCACTAAAGGGGATGGGCCCTTCCTGATTACACTCCCCATAAACCTTTTCAGCATAAGATGGCCTTTGGTCTGTGACATGCAGGGTCTTTAAGGGACTTAGCAAATACACAGAAGAGCATCGAGAAGAAACAGTAAGGTGTGCTCTGTTCTTGATAGGAGGGGTCGAACATTCAGACAGGAGGGACCTGGAGGAAGAACTGGCAACAGAACTGCATACCTCTATCACACTGGTTATAATTTTCTTCTTGTGGAAACCGAAGGAGGCTCTGGTTTTGGTCCAAGAATCCCTCTGGCTAGTATTCAAGTTCCATAAGGAGACTGACGCTTTCCTTTTCTTCTTAGATTGGTGGTAGTGGCGGGGAGGGGTTCCCGTTGCTTCTTGCCGTTTCCTCTTCCGGAGTGGCCCAGTTCTCTTAGGCCTGCTGATTTCCCCTGGTACACGAAGGTCTTTGCAAGCACTGGACTCCTCATAGTCTCTCTGGTCGACTCCTTGGGACACAACCTTTTTACACGCGGCCTTTCTCTTTCCCGGGCTTGTCAGATCAGGGTCCGTTAGTCTGTTTCCCATCTGCTGTCTTCTTTCACAACACGATTCCTTCACATTCTCCCCATCTGTCCCAAACTTGTTCTCTTCTGTGGCCCCTGAGTTCACAAGGCTAAAGAGAGATGACCTGAAGCTGGCTTCGGCTCGGAGGGCCCTCCCGGTGTACCTGTCACCGGTTGCTGCCACCTGGGGGCAGGGCACAGACGGTTCACTTAGGGAGGCTGCCGGCAAGTGGAAGCTCCCGGGGACTGCAGAGTCAGCATACAAAGGGTCGGGGGCTCCGGGCGAGGCCGGAGAGCTGAAGAGGGAGGCACTGGTGCCCAGCTCGTTGCTGTCCCTGGACTGGATGCACACACTGTGGTCCGACCCGAGGCAGCCCGGGCTGCAGTTGGGGAAAGGTGGCGGTCGCAGCCGGCTGCACGGGGTGCTGCACTTCTGCGGGGGCCGAGGTCGCAGCCTTTGGACTCTTGGAGTGTTTGTCAGGGTCCGCTGGTTCCGGGAGCCGCTGCCCCGAGGACGCCTCCGCCGCTGGCCCACGAGGCTGCCGGGGAAGTCGGGGTCGTCCGGGTCGTCGGAAGCGACAGCCGGCGACTCGTTACTGTCGCTGAGGCTGCTGCTGAAGGCGCGCTTCAGGTTCGGCGGCTGGAACCATTGCTCAGCCAGCCCGCCAGGCTGCCGCTGCGACCCCCGGACGCCCCTCGCCGCGTACGTTCGAAAGAGCCGGGTACCCGACCGCGGGTGAGCCTGTGCCATAGCGAGCGCCCGCCCGGCGTTTCAAACAGAAACACCGCGAGACTGCGGCGAGCGCGCGAGCGCCCGTCGGCCCGCTGGGTCCTAGCGCCGGCCCTCGGCTGCGCAGCCTGCCTGACCTCCCGGAAGCCGGCAGGGGGCAGATGCCTAGCGGGACTTGGAGCTCAGGGTGGCTCAGCAAAGGCTCTCTTTTCAGGACCACACTGAGTGCACCCAGAGTCAAGAGCCTGCGTGTGGAAGCGATCCTGTGCAGGTGAGCGAAGTCGTCTCAAGAGCCCGAGAGAGGGATGTGGAGAGCCTCTTGAGAGGGTGACTGCTTCTGCAGTGTTCTTTCTGAGACTTTCAGCCTCTCTGGTCCTGTTTGCCAGGATAACTGACACTTGGCTTGGGCGAAGGGGACTTGCTCAAATGTCTGCTCTGGGACCTTGGATGCCCTATCTTAGATATTCAGATTTTCAATCCTAAAACACGAAAAGGGAGTAAGCAGACTCACCTTTTGCTTTTGCAGCATGTAAAAGAATGGCATTCAGTGGTCTGTGCTATCACATCTAATAAAGAAAATGTAACCGTGGCCGCAGAGATCTCCGTGGGCCACACTAAGCAGGTACTTGAGACTGAGAGACTGCAGATTGGGTCGTCCAATCCTAGAGGACCTATCCTCTAAGAAAGGATAATAGCATCTGAAAGGTGCCGTTCAAAATAGATCATTTGATTGGCCTGTCTCAAACAGCTCTTAGCAAGTTACTTAGTAGGGATTTTAATCTTTTTCCATACTAAGACATGTTGGAATGACCTGTGATTACCTCTTTGTTTCATCCCCAAGTGTATCCCAGCAGCAAACCCTGCCATCCCACCTTCAGAATACATATGAAATCACTTCTCTCTGTCTCTATTGATGTGGCTGTAATTTAGGTCACCGTCTCTGGCCTGTTGCATAACCTTGGACATGCCCTCTTTGTCTTGGCTTCCCCCCTAACCAGTACAAATAGTTCTTCAAGAGCTGGAGGGCCAGGCGTGGTGGCACACACCTTTA
Source organism: Mus musculus (assembly GCF_000001635.26). Lineage (NCBI taxonomy): Eukaryota > Metazoa > Chordata > Mammalia > Rodentia > Muridae > Mus > Mus musculus. The sequence continues at coordinate 231,185 of NT_166317.2, forward strand.
ATCCCAGCACTCAGGAGGCAGAGGCAGGCGGATTTCTGAGTTCAAGGCCAGCCTGGTCTTCAAAGTGAGTTCCAGGATAGCCAGGGCTATTACAGAGAAACCCTGTCTCGAAAAAAACCAAAAAAAAAAAAAAAAAAAAAGAGCTGGAGAGGTGGCTCAGCAGTTCAGAGCATGCGCTCTTACAGAGGATATGTTGCTTCGGCTCCTAGCACTCAAGTTGGGCAGCTCACAACTACTTGGGACTCCAGCTGTTGGAGGATCTAACTTCCTCTCTTGGTCTCCATGCATATGTGCACATACATGCACACTTATTTTTTCTAAATTGTATACAAGAAGTACGCTGTAGCTATCTTCAGACACACCAGAAGAAGGCATCGGATCCCATTACAGATGGTTGTGAGCCACCATGTGGTTGCTGGGAATTGAACTCAGGACCACTGGAAGTGCAGTCAGTGTTCTTATTTGCTGAGACCTCTCTCCAGCCGCGCGCCCCCCCCCTCCCCGTGCACAATATTTTTTAAAACACGAAATAATTCATTTAGCATTAGGATCCTCCTTTAAAACTTTGGACCAAAGCCGGACATGGTGGCGCATGTCTTTAATCCCAGCACTCGAGAGGCAGAGGCAGGCGGATTTCTGAGTTCGAGGCCAGCCTGGTCTACAAAGTGAGTGCCAGGACAGCCAGGGCTATACAGAGAAACCCTGTCTCGAAAAAAAAAAAAAAAAAAAAAAAAAAAAAAAAAAAAAAAACTTTGGACCAGAAACTCCAAATGAACAGAAGCAGTGGACTTTAGAGTTGGATACATTTAGCTTAAAACCCATACTTCTTTCTTGGTGTGCAAAGAATTACATGATCTGGTCTGTATTTAATCCTTCACCCTTTCTCTCCTGTCTCTTTCTTATGTGTTGTTTCTATTTTTTAACTTGCTAATGTTATTGTAGCCAGTGGGCCTTTGTAATGTAGTTACTTCGTATAACATTACTCAAATGTTATTTTCTCTAGAGAGGCCTTACTATGAGGTGGGAACAAATGGTCAAGTTTACCATTGTGTGGAGAGTCCGATGAGAGCAGTGTGGTCTCCTGACCTAGGAGTGGGGCTGAAGGAGAAGGGGTGTGTGAGGCAGGATGTTTTAGGGCTGTCTGGAACTGACTGTGGATGGAGGTTGTGGCATGAGGTCATGTGTAATTGAAGTTGGGGGATGGGGGAGTGGCTACAGACTTGTTGCTTGGATAGCTGGGTGGGTGCTGCAATCACTTATGAAGGCTAAGGGAATATTGGAGAAGGGGTTATTAGAAGGGAAAGATGGTTGGAACTCTCTAGAAACCGTGAGCTCAAGTCTAAGCCATGTTTCATGTTCCCCCACACCCCAACTTTCCCCACCTTATAGTTACTAAGAGATGTATCTGAACTGCCGATCCTTGGTGAAATATCTTTCAACAAATCTCTCTATGAGGGGCTGAATGCAGAGAACCACAGGACGAAGGTAATGCCTGCCTGTTTTCTGATTAGTGTTCTGGGAAAGCCATTGCCACTTCTGACCTTGTCTGCACTACCAACCGCCCTTGTGACCCTGAGCTTCTGCCTCAGTTTCTCTTTTGTGAAATAGGAACCAACAATGGTGTGTACTTAGTTTAAAAATCTATTGATTTTGAAAATAACTTAGAAAAGGGTTAAACTGGGCAGTGGTGGCACAGGCCTTTAATTCCAGCACTTAGGAGGCAGAGGCAGGCAGATTTCTGTGTTCGAGGCCAGCCTGGTCTACAGAGTGAGTTTCAGGATGGCCAGGGCTACACAGAGAAACACTGTCTCGAAAAAAACAAAGAAACCAAAAAAAAAAAAAAAAACAAAAAAAAACAAAAAAGAGTTAAAAATGTTTCCTACTGGAGAAGTTACCTTTGAGTACACAAACTGTCTTCCTAGTATGCAATATTAGTGTCTGTTACAGTGTTGAGCAGAAGAGTGTTCAGTGCCTAATTCTTTTATAGGACTTAGACCAAGCATTAGAAGTGTTGGAGTTCATTTTTCAAAAATGTAAACAAAGCCAAACTGATGCCTATGGTGTGGGCTAAATGTTCTCACGCATGTCACCCTGCGTGTTCATTCTTTTTCTTTTTAAATTTTATTTTATATGTATTTTGTCTGCCCATATATCTGTGCACCACATGTGTGCCTGGTCCTCAAGGAAGACGGAAGAGGATGTTGGGAGCTGGAGAGATGGCTCACTGGTTAAGAATGTAGGCTGCTCTTGCTGAAGACGGAGGTTCTTCAGCACCTACATGGTGGCTGACACTCATCTCTGATTCTTGTTCTAGGATCTCTTCTGAACTCAGCAGGCACCATGTGTGCACATGGCTCACAGACACAGATGCAGGCAAAACACTCATACATATAAAATCAATCAATCAATCAATCAATCAATCTAAAGGAAAAAAAGATTGTTGGATACCCTAGAACTGGAGGGATACCCTAGAACTGGAGGGATACCCTAGAACTGGAGGGATACCCTAGAACTGAAGTTACATATAGTTGTAATCCTCCACATGGCTGCTGGGAACTAAGCCCAGCCCAGGTCCTCTAGCAGAGCCCAAAGTGCTCCTAACCATTAAGCCATCTGTCCAACCCTGAATTTTCTTTTCTTTTCTTTTCTTTTCCTTTCTTTTCTTTTCTTTTCTTTTCTTTTCTTTCCTTTCCTTTCCTTTCCTTTCCTTTCCTTTCCTTTCCTTTCCTTTCCTTTTCTCTCTTCTCTTCTCTTCTCTTCTCTTCTCTTCTCTTCTCTTCTCTTCTCTTCTCTTCTCTTCTCTTCTCTTCTCTTCTCTTCTCTTCTCTTCCTTCCTTCCTTCCTTCCTTCCTTCCTTTTTATTTTTATTTTTTTGAGACAGGGTCTCTCTACTTAGTCCTGGCTGTCCTGAAACTCACTACTGTGGACCAGGCTCACAGAGATCTGTCTGCCTCTGCCTCTGCCTCCCAAGTGCTGGGATTAAAGTGTGTACCACTGTGCCTGCCTCTGCATTTGAATTTTCATTCACATTCGCCTGCCTGGATATGCAGCTGCTTTAGAGAGTGTAGGCTGCTCTTGCTGGAGTCTGAGGTTCAGCAAGAACTGAAAGCATTCAGTTAAGTCATTATTCCTCAATGCAGGAAGTGATGGGAGCCAGGACTGCTAAGTCTAACGACTCAACTGCTCTCTCTGGGAAAAAAAAAACAACTCATTTTCTTTTTTCTTTTCTGGTTTTTTGAGACAGGGTTTCTCTGTGTAGCCCTGGCTGTCCTGGAACTCACTATGTAGACCAGGCTGGCCGCGAACTCAGAAATCTACCTGCCTCTGCCTCCCAAGTGCTGAGATTAAAGGTGTGCGCCACCACTGCCCGGCTCTCACCTCGTTTTTAACTACATTGCTGATTCTTGTTTTTGTTTTTGTTTTGTTTTGTTTTGTTTTTTCTAGACAGGGTTTCTCTGTATCGCCCTGGCTGTCCAGGAACTCACTCTGTAGACCAGGCTGGCCTCAAACTCAGAAATTCACCTGCCTCTGCCTCCCAAGTGCTGGGATCAAAGGTGTGCGCCACCACGCCGGGCACATTGCTGATTCTTAAAAAGAGTCTGTTTTCATAAAGTGATATGGAGTGGTGGTGCACGCCTTCAATCTCAGCTCTGGACAGGCAGAAATAGGCAGATCTGTGAGCTCTAGGGCAGCCTAGTCTACAGAGCAAGTTCTAGGACAGCCAGGGCTACACAGAAAAACCCTGTCTCAAAAAACATCAATCAATCAATCAATCAATCAATCAATCAAATCATTGAAATTCAACCTTAACAGAAAGGTACCAGCTGAAAATAATGGCTCCTTTGTGCTCCCCTTTCCCACAGCCTCTCTCTTTCCAAAGGCAGTTACTGTCAGCCATTTCTTAGATCTGTGCTATTAATCTATGTTCTTATCCACAGCATAGAGTCTTTAAAATTCTCTTCTCTAAACTTGGTGTTCTGTGTGAAGTGGTTCCTGTGACAGGGGATGTACCATGACCTATGATTCTAAATAGCTGCGTATCCAAGCGCCTTTGACTGACAAGTAAGGGCAACTCCATACTATACCGCACAGACATGGGCAGTTAGTTCATCTAGAGAGGGAGGCAGGCTCACACTCTGCAGCCTGACTGCTTTGAGCCTTGTTTGGATGGCCACACCTTACCCGGTGGCCAGCACAGAGTTGTCAAATCTTCGAATGATCCGAATGTTGAGTACTCGTCAGAGTTCAGAGTTTGTCAGATTTTAGAATTTTGCAGACTGAGCTTCTGTGATCTGAAAATCAAAAAGCTGACTTACTCCAAACTCAAAAAAAAATATTTTGGGTGTCAGTGTAATAGTAAAAGAAATAAAATAAAACTTTGTTCTGGGGGCCTGGAGAGATGACTCAGTGGTTAAGAGCAGTGGCTAGTGTTTTGGTGGGCCCAGCACTCACATGATCGAAGGCTCTCTTCTGGTCTCCGCGAGCTCCAGGCTCGCAAGTTATACTTATAGGCAAGCACCCACACACATTAAGTTAGTTTAAAACCTTTTAAATATGACTTGGATTTCATAGTAGGATGAATTTGGGAGTTTCGGCTTAGGGATGTTCAACTAGCACCTGTGTATGACAGAATAGAAGGCAGGGAACAGGAAGTTAGCAGGAAGAGTTTCCTTCATGTACCCTCCATTTTCAGGAAGAGACTTCCTGAGAGCTCCAAGGCGATCCTTTCCGTGCTGTTAGTGCAGGCATTGCCTTCTCTGTCACCAGCAAAGGAGGCAGCTCCGTCCTGACCCACTGTGATGCCAGAGTGGCAGCTGACAGGATGGGGATTGGGCTGCCCACTGTCTGTGTTTGTCACAAGCAGGGGCACCCTATTCCCTGCCTCTTCCTGACTCTGCTGGGCTAGCTTTGGGCCACTTTGAGAAGAACAAAGGAAGAAGGCGTTGGGAAGAAGGGTGCTGTTATCACTCCAGTCTGTCCTATTGTGCTCCTGCCATCTTGGGGCCTCCTTTATTCCTCAGCCCAGGTTCAGATTCCTCTCTCCCCTCCCCCTGCCTGTGGACCCTTGGTCTCTGTGTTCCTGTCTCTCACTCTGCCTCTGCTGCTCCGTTCCCTTCCCACTCTCAAGGTCAGAACTTAGTCCTGTAAAGCTTGGCTTACCTGTGGGCTAAGTGAGGTCCAGAGGGCCAATCCTGAGTCAGTCAACACTTAGAACTTAGCCAGGAGAGGCCTCAAGGGTGAGTTGAGTAACTCCCTACCCTGTATGGAAATCTCTCCAAAGCATGCCTGACCTTGGTGCCTATGCCCTAGCCTGAAGGGAACTCAGTGGCTTGTAGCAGGAATTCATGATGAGGCCCTGGCTCTGTGTCCTTTCCACATGCTCTGGCCACTACCCAGGAAGGACAGGCCCAGTCGGATCTGATAGAGCTTTTCAGCATATCAGGGTGAGAGAAGAGTCCTGAGCTAATGAGGCCCTTAGGAAATGACTGGGGGAGCCAGGCAGTGGTGGCGCACGCCTTTAATCCCAGCACTCGGGAGGCAGAGGCAGGTGGATTTCAGAGTTCGAAGCCAGCCTGGTCTACAGAGTGAGTTCCAGGATAGCCAGGGCTACACAGAGAAACCCTGTCTCAAAAAAAAAAAAAAAAAAAAGTAAATGACTGGGGATAATTTATAAAAGAGGAGCCCTGCAGTGCCTTGGGTGGCAGGGAGGGCGGGAGGGAGGATCTATGCTTGCACTTCATAGTGTCCCTGAGGGCTGCACTCAGTCTGGTGAATAGCAGGGCAACCCTGCCAGACATTTCCTGTAGGAAAATGTATTGCCGAAGACTTTAGACATTTATACAAGATTTAAAAACATCTCTCAGAGAAGGAGATGGAGAAGGATTCAGCTCATTTAAACACGTCATCACTTCAGAGACCATAGGGAGATCAAGGACACAGAGGGGTACTGTTGCTATAGAATCTGTGTGCTGTCAGAGTGTTGTTCTCAGACAGGCAGACCACCTTTAAGACAAGGTCACATCTCCTGATGACCTAGCTCATTTAGATCAGAGACCAGAATAGTCTCCTGTGAAGTACGGTCGTCATTAGATGATTTTTAGGTGATGTAAAAGTGCTCTGTCAGGGAATGGTCAGCTTCTTGCCAGATGTCATCAGTCTTGATCAATATGCCTGTTGTTACCAAGTCCTTACCTTTTGTTCCTTAAAATAACACGTGGACTCTCTTCCCCCTTTGTGATTTATTGACTTATCGGAGCATCTCCTTATCCAGATCACTGTCATCTTCCTGAAAGAGGAGGAGACACGCTCTTTGCCTCTCATCATTGGCAGCAGCATCGGAGGCCTCCTGGTCTTGGTTGTGATTATAGCCATTTTGTTCAAGGTCAGTTCTGCTCTTTTTGTTTGTAAGAAGGCACCGGGCTCTGCAAGTGGTTTCAGTCCTTATGAGAACAGCTAACCTCAGACCCAGCGCACCAACCCTGGCCTTGTCCTTCCTTCCTTCCTTCCTTCCTTCCTTCCTTCCTTCCTTCCTTCCTTCCTTTCTTTCTTTCTTTCCTTCTTTCTTTCTTTTCCTTCCTTCCTTCCTTCCTTCCTTCCTTCCTTCCTTCCTTCCTTCCTTCCTTCCTTCCTCCCTCCCTCCCTCCCTCCCTCCCTCCCTCCTTCTCCTTCCCTCCCTCTCTCTCTCTCTCTCTCTCTCTCTCTCTCTCTCTCTCTCTCTCTCTCTCTCTCTCCCTCTCTCTCTCTCTTTGTTTTTGTTTGGGTTTTTCGAGACAGGGTTTCTCTGTATAACCCTGGCTGTCCTGGAACTCATTTTGTAGACCAGGCTGGCCTTGAACTCAGAAATCCACCTGCCTCTGCCTCCCAAGTGCTGGGATTAAAGGCATGCCACCACTCTTTTCTTATCCTGTTTAGGCAAAAGAACCTGGCAAGTTCTCTCTGGGGGGGAGGGGAACCCTGCATTGAAGTATTTAGCATTACAATCCATAGCAACAGACCATACTTAAACAAGCTGGAATTGAAGTTTTTGAGCTCAGAGAGATGTTCCTAAGGCTTTCCTGATTGTCACCCCCTTTAAAGTCCCTATCCCAGAGTCCAGGCTCTCTTGAGGCCCTCTCCGACAAGGCCTATGTCTCTCACAACAGTAAGCCTTGCTTTTTTTTTTTTTTTTTTTTTTTCTCCAGACCAGTTGAACCATTCCCTAAGTAGGTTCACGACTCTCTGTTGTGGCACACACAGCTACCCTTGCCAGGAGGGCCAGTTTCCACCCTCTCACATTTCACACACGCTTCCGGGAAAGCTTAACCAGGCTCCTGCATGCTCTGTGCTGGCTTCAGTGCCCAGCCTGAGAGCTCCCTTACATTTGGCAGTCAGGACACCTCAGTGCCATTTTCCCCATTCTTAGATTCTGAGCTTCTAGAGATGGGAGGCTGTGTGCATGCAGCCTGTCTGTCTTCAGTACGGTGGGCTGTGCTGGACACGCTCCCGGAATGGGTTAGATCCAGCATTACTGACTGAACCCATAGCACTCCCAGCGAGAGGTGCTTAAGTCCTCTGGCGGCTGGCTCAGAGGTCAACTCTTGTTGGCGTATGGACAGCCCAGAAGGGACTGGAAGGATGGAGAAAGCTCAGGGGTGGGGGTGGGGTGGGGGTGGGGTGGGGGTGGGGTGAGGGTGGGGTGGGAGAGCCTAAGAAGCAGGAATCTGGGGCTGTTTAGCGACTGGTTTCTGAAGCAGGCTGCTACCTCGGGGTGCTCATGAGGCTTATCCATTCTTTGTTTCAGTGTGGCTTTTTCAAAAGAAAATATCAACAACTGAACTTGGAGAGCACAAGGAGGGCCCAGCTGAAGGCTGACAGTCTGCTCCAAGATTAGCCCCCTGCTTCCTCACCGGAAGGAGGGAGTTTGAGCCAGTCGGAAGCCGGGATGCCCCCTATCGGGGCCCCTTACTCTCCTTAGGACGATCAAGCAACATCAAAGAACTGTAGAGTGTTGTTCATAGCCACACACTATGCCCACAGTGTCTTGTGAATTGAGCAAAAGGGAAACTTAGGATGTGTGCTATTAAATACATTTACTTTTACAGCAGTGCCTTTAATGAGCACGGTTCCCAGTTTGCCATGCGTTTTGATGACTGATAGACCAAAGTCTTATTCCTATTAAAATATTAATTATATCATTTTTTTATGTTGTTTGAGACATAGTCCTTATTTGTATATAGCCCTGGCTGCCCTGGAACTCACTAGATAGACCAGGCTGGCCTTGAACTCGCAGAGATCTGCCTGCCTCTGCCAACTGAGTGCTAAGATTAAAGGGGAGCACCATTGTGCCCAACTTGATTCTTTTATAGTCTTTTAAACAAAGATTATTTTCTTTTTATGTAAGTGTATGTGTGTGTATCTCTCTGTGTGTTTGTACTTGTGTGTGTGTATCTCTCTGTGTGTTTGTACTTGTGTGTGTGTGTGTGTGTGTGTGTGTGTGAATGGTCTTGAACTCAGAGATTGCCCTGCCTCTGCTTTCTTGAGTGCTGGGATTAAAGGCGTGCACCACCAACCTGGGCCCTTATCTGTTCAACTTACTGCACTCTTTTTAAGATGTCCTTGTTGTTGTTATTATTGTTGTTGTTATTTAGCTTATTGAATATACTGCAAGAGAGCAGAGGCTTGGAAATACATTATTTTAAGGTAGACTTTTCAATTGATTTCTTGGTTTTCAAGGTCCAGTCGCCCAACACAGGCTGAGGGCAGAGGGGCCATTGTTTGCTGCTTCTGCCCAGGGCCTGGGGTGGGCCTGGACTAGCTCTGCCTGCCCAAGTGCTGGGATTAAAGGGGTGCACCACCACGCCCTGCTTGTTTAGAGCCCTGGAAGACCCTGGCCGTTTGGAGTCTTTCTCCTGTCTTTCAGTTTCGAGGTCTGATATTCAGGCTGGAGAGCCAGCAGGGAGAGAGTGGGCTGGCCCTCCTTTTTGTTTCCCAACTGACTGTCAGCAACAACTGGGGGCTAACGCTTTGAGAAGTTTGTCTCTTGAGTGTGGAATTCCCTCAGAGGATTAGCCTACTGCTTAGGATGATGGACCCACTAACTAGGTCAAGGGTTCTGGCTTTCCTGAGTCACAGGCCTCTCTTTGGCAACCTGCTGAGCCCTTCTCCGTCTTTCTTCAAGCATTGTTTTACACGAGTGTTCCAGGAGAAAAGCTGACTTTCACAGTGAACATGTCGTAGTTTGTCAGAAGATCTTCACTCACACAGAGACCACAGAGACCGCCATCGTTGCAAAACGCATGAGGATTTTATTTTTTCAACATGTTGGGGAACCCCCTCTCAGCACGCAGGCCGGAGGAGAGACCCAGAACAAAGAAAACACACTTTTTATACCTTTGTAAGGGCCGGATATAGGCACCAGGGTAGTTTGGCTTATTTTAATTGGTGTAGTCAATAACCTTTTTAGACATTGGTTGGTTTGTAGAGGGTGACTCTCATCTTGTCTGTCCTTGAGTTTTTTAGTGTATAGCGGGGCAGGGGAATTGTTAATTTTGTTTTGGAAGCTTAGTAATTTTGACCATTAAAACTATGTTTTTATATTTGTTTAGTCAGCCAGCTTTTTATCTGACTTTGTACTTGGCCTGCTGGTACAGTTTGGAAAGTCATTTTGAAGGGGGGGGGGAATGTACTGGGTAGTCTTGAATTTATTTTGGATATTACAAACACAAAGATCTATCCACCACCTGGTTTCCACCACTAACATTGTACCGTGTTTTCTTTGTTACGTGTTTTCCCATCTGTCTGTCCTTGTGTGTATTAATTTTTCATTAAAATTTGTTTAGTGTTGGCCATTGTTTTATGTGCATGTGTGTGTGTGTGTGTGTGTGTATGTGTGTGTATATATGTGTGTGTGCGTGTGTGTGTGTGTGTGTGCGCGCGCGCGCGCGCGCGCGCGCGTGATCGCATGTGCATGTTTTGGTAAGATCTTATGTAGCCCAGGCTAGACTCAGTTCTGTAAATAGCCGAGGATTGATAGAAGGCTTCAGTGGTGAGACAGGGTTCTTATGGGACTGCAGATGACCTTACTCAGCTTTATGGGTCAGCACAGAAAAGAATGTCTCTAGAGACAGACTATCTCTCTTTGGGCAGAAAATTTCAGGAAGGAGAGAGACTGTAGGAGAGACATGTGGGCCATTGCTGTAACAATTTCCGCACCCGTCCATAGAATGAATAGCAGCCAGTCTTTCCCCCGAGGAAGACCCCTCAATTACTCACGGGAGAGAGGGTTCCCCTTCCTGTGTGTGCTAATAAGCACGGTCCCCTCGGCTGAAGACTCTGGTCTCTTTCTGTCTTTTGTCTCTTTTGCTGCCTCAAAAACCTAACTAGGGTGGCTTTGAACTCTTGATCCTCTGCTTCTATCTCTTGAGTGCTGGAATGACACTGTTCTATTGTGCCTATCTTTCTTTGTATATTTGTATCTAAAAAAAAGAAAAAAGATTTGTAGCCCAACAGTGGTGGCACATGCCTTTAATCCCAGCACTCGTGATGCATACGCAGAAGGGATCTCTGAGTTCAAGTCCAGCGTGGTTTACAGAATTAGTTCTAGGACAGTCACAACATACATACAAGTGAAACCTTGTCTCAAAAGACAAAAACAAAAACATTTATTTTTATTTTATGTGTATGAGGTTTTTTTCGTGTGCGTGCGTGTGCACACACACACAAGACATGAGATTCCCTAGAACTGGAATTACAGTGAGTTTGAGCCATTGTGTGGTTGCTGGGAATTGAAACTGGGTCCTCTGGAAGAGCAACTAATACTCTTGGCTGCTGAACCACTTCTCCAGCCCTCTTGATGTACTTTGTCAAGAGAAAAATATATTAGAATATACTAATTAAAATACTTCTTTCAGTATTTAGGCATAAAGATTTGTTAAGGCATTAAAACAGCAGGTCTCATGACTACCTTACTTTTAAAATAGTGATGAACTTAAATAAAATGCACTCAGACATGTTTGTCATGGTATAATGTCACTGGTGTCTGGGTTATAGGTACTATGGCCTACATCCACAGTCAGTGTTAAATTCCAGTCAGACCACAGTAGTAGAAAGAGATGGCTCATTGACCAGTCTCATCTGTCCCCCACTCTGTATGCTCTGGTCCCATTTAAAGAAGTGTTCTTTGTGCATCATTTTTATCTGTTTGGTTTTCTGAGATAGGCATTTACTATGTAGCTCAACCTGCTATGTAGCTCAACCTGCTGTGTAGCTCAACCTGCTTAGAACTGGAGATCCTCCTGCCTCAGATTCCTGAGTGCTGGCCTACAGGACTGTGGCACCACACCAGGCCTGAGGCTTATACTTCGCGTGGTCTTATTTTTGTTTTAAGAAGAAAACTCGTCCAAGGTCACAAGTCTAGTAAAAGGTGGAGCCTTTGTTAAAGAAGGTATTTGAGCTGGCTGTGGTGTGCTGGCACGTGCCAAGCACTAGGGGACAGAAGCAGGCAGTGCTCTGTGAGTTCAAGATCAGTCTGTTCTATGTGGTAAATTTCAAGCCAGTCAGAGTTCCATGGTGACACCCTGTCTCAAAACAAAACAAAATGAAAAGCATTTAGGCCCAAGGTCTTTTTCTGTAGAAGTCTCACTGTGGACTGGACAGCCCCAGACTGAAGTGATGTTTTCCAGTCCTGGATAGCAATTACCCAGTTCCGTTAGCTTCACCCCTGAGAGCAGATGGTGTAGCTCAACATGGGACAATTGTGGTTTGGGCACACACTCCAGGTGACAAGGATATAGATAGTCTGGGAAGGTGCCAGTTGTGAGATCAGAGTTTGTGCACCTCATTGCACGGTGTCAGGGGGTAACCATGCACACCGGAGTCCTGACTAACCTGGTGCTTTAGCAGGCTCGCTGCTGAAATCCTCCATGAGAAGCACATAGAAATAAAGCCTGATCATTTTACACCACACACCTCAGCACAGAGGCTAAAGGAAGTTCATTCATTCATTCCCCATACAGTTATACAAGCCTTAGCCCTACCTGTTTCACGGAGGTTGACTGGTAGGTCATCACTCCCTATTCAGAGGATCTGGGCCCAACGAGTGACTGCAAGCAAGAAATCAGTGAGCCCCAAATTGTCCAGATCCTGGTGGGGAATTTAGAGAAGGGGGCATATGCCTGATGGAGTTGTGAAGCTGTGAAGGACTGAGGTGGGATCTATGTTGGAACATGAAGAACAAGAGAAGGTGCATGGAGCTGGAGAGATGGCTCAGTGGTTAAGAGCACCGACTGCTCTTCCAAAGGTCCTGAGTTCAAATCCCAGCAGCCACATGGTGGCTCACAACCATCCCTAATGAGATCTGACGCCCTCTTCTGGAGTATCTGAGGACAGCTACAGTGTACTTACATATACTAAATAAATTTTAAAAAAAGAGAGCGAGAAGGTGCACATGAGCCGACTGGACTGACGTGTGATTCTATGGAGGAATGTGAGGCGGAATAGGGAGAGGGGACATAGAAATCACGTGGAAGGGTCTGGAGAGCCAGCCACAGACACCGTGATATTTTATGAGAAATCCACTCATTCTGGGTTTGTTACCACTCCAGAGCAGTGGACTAGGAGCAGGGGTGGCTGTGAGAAACTTCACACAGGGAAAAATCCTTGCAGGGAAAAGAATGCTGATATCTCTTTAGAAGGTGCCATGTTGGAGCCATCAGTGCCTTGTGGCTTTGGCTGACTGTACTCAACTAGGAGTCATGTCTTTGTTTGTTTGTTTTTTTGTTTGTTTGTTTGGTGTTTGTTTGTTTGAGACAGGGTCTTTACAGCTCTGGCTGTCGTGGAACTCATGTAGAGCAGCTGGACTTGGACTCTCAAAGATCGTCCTGCCTCTGCCTCTCCTCCACTGGGATTAAATGCGTGTGTCACCACTCCGGGCCACTCTGGGCCAGTCATATATGCTTCTAAGTGTTTGGTACCTTTGTATAGTTTCTCCTCCGATCAGATACAGGAGCTAAGTAATACATACTAACCTGTCAATTAAGATGGTGTGGGAAGTATGCTTCCCACAATCAAATCTACTCAGGTTCAGTGGGTAAGGGTGGGTGGGGGTGGGGTGGGGGTTCCTGCAGGCTCTGTGGTTGGCAGGGAAAAAAATCTGAGTGAGGTAAGAGTGAAACTTGGTTCAGCCAACTATGTTAGCCAGTGCTGGGGCAAACATCAGGATTTTGGAAAAAAGTTTTCAGATGACAATTAACTCAGTCCTGTGAATACAACAAAACTTAAGACATGTTTATATCGTTTTTTTTTTTTTTTTTTTTTTTTTTTTTTTTTTTTGAGACAGGGTTCTCTAGGTAGCCCTGGTAGTCCTAGAACTTACTCTGTAGACCAGGCTGGCCTGGAACTCAAGAGATCTGCCTGCCTGAGTGCTGGGACTAAAGGCGTGCACCACCGCTGCCAGGTGCATTGAGATTCTTTGTAAAGTCCAACTGGCTTCTTTCATGAAGTTGGGTACTGTTGACTCAGAAACAGTGCTCACGATTTAGGTCTAGAGAGAATGACTGAGGTCAACACAACATCTGTGGAAGTCGGGATTGGCCTAAGATGACCCAGAAGCCTTGTAGGCTATTGTAAAGGACAGGTGACATACATGTCTCATAAGGATGGGCTTAGCGGACTTTGAAACAATGCTCACGATTTAGGAGGAAAGGGTCTGGGATAAGCATCAATCCTGGGGATACAGGTATACAGAGAGCAAAGATCACCAGGCTGTAACCTAGGTTCTTTCCCACCATTCATGAGGAGGACTGGTAAGCTTCCTTTGAAGATCATCCTTCCTTTGATGAGAGAAGCCTGCGTGTTTCACCTTTCCTGGCTTCTCCAGTGCTTATGTGTGCACCTCTTGCCCTCTGCAACCTGAGATGGATCCCTAGAATGTACATGGTGGAAAAAGAGAACACATTCAATATATTCCTCTATAACCTCTACATGTGCACCAGGGAACATGTGCACACACACACACACACACACACACACACACACACAGAGAGAGAGAGAGAGAGAGAGAGAGGGAGAGGGAGAGAGAGAGAATGTAAAAAATAATTTTTAAAAGGACAAGTAAAAATGAAAAGTTCTACCATGAAATACCTGTTATAAACTGTATTGGTCATCACTTAGTTTTCCCAGAGCAAAGGGACAACTACAGAACAGACTGCCCTTGGCAAACCCTTCCATCCATGCCTTTCCCACACTCAGCCCTGGGCCTTCCGGGATGCTCAGGACTGAAGGGGGGCTGCATCATTTGTAGAGAACTTTACCTAAGGCCATCTTTAAATCTCCTCCCTCCTGCTCCCTCCCTCCTTTGGGGCTGGGAACTAAAGCTCACCGTATGGAAGCAGCATCTAAACTTGTCTTCAAGATCTGAGTCATGTGAGAGTAGTGCTTTGGTTCCAGTTTCCTTCCAGTCTATGAAGAATGTTTTTTTTTTTTTTGAGATTGTATCTCTTAGGCCAGTGGGAGATTTTAATTCACTCCCCTTACTGCTGAAGTTAGGAGATTTTGGAATTTGTGGAGATGATCAGGTGACCGTTTCAAGCCACTGGTGGAAGTGATGATGTTACTGGCTACTCCCCTGCAGTCACCCCCTGCAGCTGGTGTTGTTCTGCTGGACTTCTGGAGGAAAGAGAGCCTCTCTCTCTCTCTCTTTCTTTCTCTCCCTTTCCTTTCTTTCTTTCTTTCTTTCTTTCTTTCTTTCTTTCTTTCTTTCTTTCTTTCTCTCTCTCTCTCTCTCTCTCTCTCTCTCTCTCTCTCTCTCTCCCTCCCTCTCTCCCTTCTCTCTCTCTCCCCCTTCCTCCCTCCCTCCTTCCCTCCCTCTTTCTCTCCTTTCTTTCTTTCTTTCTTTCTTTCTTTCTTTCTTTCTTTCTCTCTCTTTTTTTTCTTTCTTCCTTTCTTCCTTTCTTTTCCTGACACTTTAAAAAAAAGTTTTGTTTCATGTGCATGAGTATTTTGCCTGCATCAATGTATGTGTGCTTCGTGTATGCCTAGTGCTTGCAGAAGTCAGAAGAGGGCATGGCATATTTTGGAACTGGAGTTATAGATGGATGTGAGCCACCATTTGGTGTGCTAGAAATAAACCTGGGTCCTTTGTAAGAACAAGTACTCTTAAGTGCTGAGCCATCTCTCCAGTCCCAGGAGGTTTTCCGGATGGAGGGGTTATTCTCTTGCCTTCCATGGCACCATACTTATGAGCCTGCATAAGAAGCTGTGGTCTTACTGTGGCGTATTGGATGGGGCAGGATGTAGAAGGTTCTTCCCACATGGGAGCCTTCTGGAAAGGACTGCATAAACTGTGATAAGTGAATACACTTGGAAGTGAGGGCGAGAAAGGAATGCCCCGGCTTGTCTACATTATCTCCGTGTGAAAAGCCAAGCCAAAGAGGGTCTTGGCTCCTTCACATGACCAGACATAATATTCATAAGACACAACACTAAGTGCATTCCCCAGCTGTGCCCTGTATTTGCTTAAGCTATCTGCAAGCATCATCTCATGTGTTGCTTGCTTTAGTAGCAAAAATTAGAAGTGCCTAAATACCTGGAGCCTCCTGATTTTCCATTCAGACCTTCTGCATTTTAGTCTATAGATACTTAGCCTTGCCATCCAGAGTGGGTCAACAATATTTTCTCTTCTGTGATGGTAGAATTTGTACTAGAGAGAGAAAGAGAGAGAGAGAGGTGAGGGAGATCAGCCCCCAGCCCCCAGTGCATTTCCTTGGAGTGGGGCAGGGCTCTGTGTGATGTCAGTATGGTTTCTTTTCTTTCTTTCCTTTTCAAAAGAATTTATTTTTATTTTATGTACATTGGTGTTGTGCCTGCATGTATGTCTATGTGAAGGTGTCAGATTTCCTGGAATGGGAGTTATAGACAGTGGTGGGAACTGATAATTAAACCCTTGGAAGAGCAGCCAGCACTCTAATTGCTGAGACATCCCACCAGCCCTGTCACGATGGTTTCTATTGGAGACTGTCCCAGGACGCACAGCTGAGCGAGGTGGTACCAGGAACCAGTCCAAACCACATGGAAAATAGACTTTAAAAAGTGCCAGGTCTTAGGAGAAAGGAGATGATAGAAAAACAGAGGCCTGTCGAATCTGAGTTCTAACTCCCCATCGCTGCACAGTGTATATCCGAGCTCATCCAACCAGATGCAGGTTTGTGAACCAGAGAGGTGCTCTGGATGCTAAGCCTGTCCGTGACTTCCAGAGACCGTGCTCATTGTAAAGAGGCATGGTGGGCACTTTGTGGGAGGACGGATGAAAGGTGAAGAGAAGGTAAGGAGGGAACTTGAAGACTAGCTTCACCTCTGGCCCCTGGAAAGGACTCCAGGAGTGACATTTAGAAGTACTCTGGGGAGGAAGACAGTGTCTATGGGACCTTGTCCCCAGCAATGGCCTCCCTCCATAGTGACAAGACAGACACGCATGCTATACATTAAAGAGCCTTCAGCCAAAACATGTGAACCGACAGCCCCGGCAATGATCCAGATCTTGCTTTGGGAAGTGTGATGTGGCCTTTGTGAGAACCTTTCTGCCGGGCTCCCTAGATCTTTAGGCCACGGTGAGGGAAAACCTGGTCCTAGTTCAGACACAGGCTTACAAACAGTATGGTCATGGGTACATCTAACCTCTGAGTGGGAGACATGGTAGTGATGGTTCTAATCATGCGGAGGTTTGTGAGGATTCCACTAGGTAAGGAAGGCATTTATCAGGGCTCTGCAAGTACTGACTGCTCAGGAATTCTCATTACAACAGTAGGGACAAAGATCATTTTACCAGGGCATTGTGGGACTCAAAGACTCTTGACATGGGACTAGGTAAAATCTAAGAGAATTGTTCCTCACAGCAGGTGAGAGCTAGGGTTGGGGCTTTCAGACAGTGTGAGCGTAGCATTTGCTAGGCTTTAGGTTTGAGTCCCAGCATTGAGGAAGAGGAAGAAGAGGAGGAGGAGGAGGAGAAGGAGGAGGAGGAGGAGGAGGAGGAGGAGGAGGAGGAGGAGGAGGAGGAGGAGGAGGGAGTAGCAGGCATTAATTTTGGAAATGTCCTTAGACTTTTAATATCAATGTGCCGACCAGGGCGCTCCTCTTCCCTTGGGTACAGAGGCTACTAAATCCGAGCTGGTGGGCACGGGGAATCGGCCTCAGGGTGTAAAGACTGAGTCCAGTTACTCTGGGGTACAACTTAGATATATTTCCCCCAAAATTATTTTAACTAAACCACAGGGAGAAATAGGATCCACACAGTAATGTCAGATTCAGGCACACACTTGAAACACTAGCTTCAGGGGAGCATACCAACTCTGACTTCTTAAACAGACCCTGGTATTTTATTCTTCTTTTTCAATTACGTTTGTATCATTGGTTGATTTATATGCAGGTGTATGTCACACCTGTGCTGTGGCACAGGTGTGGATGTCAGAAGACGACTGTCAGGAATCGGGATGCTCCTTCTGCCCCGTGGGGCCCAGGGACCGGACTGAAATCCCCAGACTCGGCAGTAGGCATCTTTACCCTGAGCTATCTTGCAGTCCCTTTTCTTAGACACAGTAAATTGATGTCATGGCCAGCCAATGGCTATAAGATAGAGGCAACCCTTTCCTCTCTACCTACCCTTCAAGGTCTCTCAGGTGTCTGCATAGTTCCCTTAGGCATTGCATTCTGCTTTTAGCTAGCCAGTGCTTGTGGAGGGGGGCACGTTCTGTCCCCTCCAGTAGCATATAGTAGATTACTGAGTTGTCAGGGTCAGAGAGTAGCCTTGGCTACCTGTCCTCAACAAGCCTAGTAGACAAGTTATAGTGACATCAGAGGATGATGTATTCAGTGAGGATCAAGCTGAGAGATCCAGGAACCCCTAGCCTTCCTCCAGGGCTCTAACAAGAGGTTTAAAGAATGTGTGGTCCTACCTCTAACAATCTTGCTGTCTCTCCTGAAAGTAGCCTGAGAAGCTGTCAGAGCTATGTGAATTTTGTTTCTGGAAGATACCTTTAGCAGGCACCAGGCTTCAATGTTTCCTTTCTCCGAGCACAAGTCCCCTGGGAAGATGCCCTGGGAGCCAGTTTCAGTCATCTGATAGTCTAAGGGAGGGCACAAGCATCTCTTTAGAGTATCTTCCTGTCAGGACACTTACAACAGGTGCCTGGTAAAGGTTTGAGCAAGAATAGAAGCAGCAGGTGGAAGCAGGTGTGGGTGCATGCCTAAAATCCCATACTAAGGAGACTGAGGCAGGAGGATTACAGGTTTGAAGCTGGCTTGGACTACATAGTGAGACACTGTACTTCTACTGCTGGTCCCAATCTAGTGGGCTTTCTTTGCTCTGTGTCTTGGGGCCTTAGTACACACCAGGGTGTCTCTCAACAAATAGGCTCTAGTTGGAATCTGGAACTCCATTTGGGGGGAGTAGAGAGGTTCACCACAGGGACCTTCCTCTGGGTCTCTTTTGTCCTCCTCCCCGTCCCCCCTTCTCTTTCTCTCCATGCCTGTGTATGCACTATGTATCTTCAGGTTTACTTATGTGTCTGTGTAGATGGCACATGTGGGTTAGAGGGCATCTTCCTTTATAGCTCTCTACCTATTGTTTTGAGACAGTGCATCTCAATGAACCTAGAGCTGTTTCAGCTACTTTGGCTGCCCAGTGAACCCCCAGGATCTGTCTCTTTCTGCCCGCCCCCAGCACTAGAGTTGCAGTAGGAAGTCACACACTGTCCCAAAGGCCATAGCCAATACAGGAAGGAGAAATGTCATTTCCTCATAAAGGTTTGGTTGGTCTTCAGTCTTTTTTTTTTTAAGATTTTATTTTATTATATAATTAAGTACACTGTAGCTGTCTTCAGACACACCAGAAGAGGGCATCTGATCTCAATCCAGATGGTTGTGAGCCACCATGTGGTTGCTGGGATTTGAACTCAGGACCTTCAGAAGAGCAGTCAGTGCTCTTAACCACTGAGCCATCTCTCCAGCCCATCTTCAGTCTTTTTAACCAAAGAGTGCAGGTACAGCGAGGCCGCTACTTGACGCCGAGGTTGCCCTAGAAGGGCTGTGTACTTTGCTGGCTCCTCAGCAATAGGAAGAGAAGCACTATTCTCTCCGAGGGCGATTTTCAGTGACTATCATTGCTCCAGACGAAGCTTTTATCAGGGCAAGATCGTCAGATGTGATATCTCTGTTTCTATGACACCATCTTGATGTTTCAGGCAGCTGTGCTGTGGGGGCTATGAGATCCTTTACGGGCAAGTATTCCTCAGAGTATTCCTCAGAGATTAGACGTAACTGGAGGTTCTTACCAGCTCTCCAGCTGCAAACATCCACCTTCCCACTTCACCTCCTTATGCTGGAGCAGAACTTCGGGTGATGGGCATCTTCAAGGGTGTGAGATTGCTCCATTCCCCTTCAGCTATTAGAGAGCCACAGGAGGGGAAGACTGGGGTGGAGGCTGGCAGAAAATAGGACGCCTTCAGCTTCCAGGGTTGTGACTGGGACCTGATGGCAGGTCCTAATATGCTTAAAAGAAAGCAAGCCTGTTTAGTTAAATGGTAAATACACAGAACTAGCAAGTAGCAAGCATGTTGCTGGGCCCAGGACATAGGATTATCCAAAGCAAGGCTTCCAACCTCTTGGTCTTCTGGTCTTGTCTGGGGGTACAGTATGCAAGTTAAATGAAGTCATCTCAGGTACTTAAAGTGCTCTGCAGATAGCCTGGCAGAGTGAAGCACGCCTTTGATCCCAGCACTTGGGAGGTAAAAGCAGGCGGATTTCTGAGTTCTAGGACAGCCTGCTCTATAGAGCGAGTTCCAGGACAGCCAAGGTTACACAGAGAAACCCCATATTAAAAAAAAAAAAGTGCTGGGCAGAGGTGATTGGAGTGGGGGTAGGATGTATGAAAATAAGCCTTTTTGAGGAACTGGTTAGGTTGAGTTTGAAAAGTTATAACAACACATTGTTTCCAAATGACACTTTAGGAACAGAATGCAGAACTCTATGCCCTTTCCTAGAATGAATGGGAAATCCAAGGGCAAAGCCCAGGAATTTGCCTTTATTTAAAATAAACAAACCAAACCAAACAAACAGCCAAACAAACCAAAACAGTCATTCCTTCGTGTTGCAAAACTGGGGACCTGTTTCCTGAAACTTCTATTTTTTTGTAGAAGATTATACCTGGAGGACTTAAGCGTTTCTTCCAACTTCTGGAGTCTGTCGTTTCAGAGAGTGAACTTCCTATTGGGCAAGAGGGCCAGGGTCGGGAGCAGAGGTGGTGTGATGCAGAAAGTTAGTGTGCATGGCTCCTCACCCCGCAGTCCCTGGCACATGGACTCTCACCACACCCAACCCCTCAGTACAAACACAGCCGATCACCACACAGCCCCTCACCACATATAGCCCATCAGTATACATATATAGAGCCCTGTAACTGCTCACCACACAGCCTCTCACTGCGTATAGACGACCCGACCCATACCACAGGAATGGGATCCTACATCCTCTCTCATCCTACAGTTCCTCACCACAGACAACCTACGGCAGCCCATAACAAGTTCCAAAGCGCAGCTCCAGGTATCTCTTCTCCCTCCTATGTTGGATCAGACCCAGACGATGGCATTGGGCTCCTTTTCTTTGGGAACTATTCATACTCTAGACATATGTTAGGATCCCACGCCTTGGTGCCCTAGCCTAGCTCTCCCTACCCCGCAGTACCTGACTAGGACCTCTGATCCCTGACCCTAGAAATTTGTAGGGTTTAAATCCGCAGCCATAGAAGCGGTGGAAAAGCCCCTTGATTACAGCACACACAGGCAGCCAGGGACCTACCTATACATCTGCCTGACAGCATGAGTAGCGAGGCCAGGACAACAGGGAAAACAGTCATTACTGTCTATCCCTCCTCCTTTACTTCCTGCACTGTGGGTCCCTTCCGGATTCTGCCTCTATTTCCCCACGGGGTTCCTTTCGAGCGAGTCCCGTGGGAGGAGGTAGGGGCGGGCGAGACGCCTTGGAAAGCACCTTCCCCTTCTTCCTCGCCTCCGCACACAGCCAGTGGCTGGAGGCACAGCCCGGTGGTGTCACCGTGTCAGCGGAGGCGGCCTCATCCCAGGCTGGGCGCTCGCCGCAGTCAGGCTCTCCGCGGCAGCAGGATCCTCCTGGCCGCGCTGTGCTCGCGCCCGGGTCTGCGCGTCTGCTCTCCAGCTCATGCCCTTTGGAGCCGCGCGCCCCGGGACTGCGGCAGCGCACACAGAGTGCTCGGTTGGCTGCCGGGCAGCGGGAGGCGGCGGCGGTGGCCAAAGTGAGCTGGAGGCATGGGCCAGGCGGCCTGGAAGGGGTTCGTGTTGTCTCTGTTCGACTACAAGACAGCAAAGTTCGTGGTCGCCAAGAGCAAGAAGGTGGGGCTGCTCTACCGGGTGCTGCAGCTCACCATCCTGTTGTACTTACTCATGTGAGTTCTTGGGCACTTTTTTGAAACAAGGGTACATGGGGCAGGGAAGGTGTAGACACAGGGGCCTTGGGGGAGTCAGCCTTAAAGCCCGTGGATGTAAGGATGGGAAAGTAAAAAGGGGACACTGACTTGTTAAACGTGGGCGGCGGCAACTGGATACCTTGGTTGGAAGCTGTCTGTAGGAGCTCCTTCTCCCAGTACTGGAGCTTCCAGTGTTACAGCCATGACCAGGAGGCAGGGATGCCAGGACACTGGGCTTCAGCTGCCCCCCAGAGGCCTCCCTGTGTCCAGCTTGACAGCTGGCCCAGGCACCCAGCAGGTTATTTATAAGCATTGAGCATTACTGGCTTACTCTTGGTTGGGCCAACTCATGGGATTGGCATGTTCTGGAACTCAGGGTTAGCTCACGGGAATCAGGGGGGCAGCCATTCCAGCGTCCAGATGCTCTACTGTTTTCCCTTATTGCCATCTCATCTAGCAGGCTATAAGCCTACCAGCCCACGGGCAGTTTGATGGGGATTTAACAGCTTGGTCAGAGGTCTCCCTTGCTCCTAGGAAGAAAAGAGGGCACAGGTGAAAAGAGGAAGGCAGCCACGGTGGACAGCTGCGATTCACTTTCCTTTCCTCATTAAATGATGTGCAATTATGCTCCTGGGTGGGGGTGGGGGGCAGTCCTGGCCTAGCCTTGCTGCTTTCTAATGGCTTCTCCTGCCCCTCTCCCAGGCAGGGTTTCTCTGTGCAGCCCTGGTTATCCTGGAACTGGTCAGTAGAGCAGGCTGACCTCAAACTCAGATATCCTCCTTCCTTTACCTCTGGAGTGCTGTGATAATGGCACAGAGTGTGGGTAATGGCTGTGTTCTTAGTGTTTCCTGAATTTTAGCTCCAAGGCACTTGGCAGTATCCTACCTCAGGGCCTTTGGACTGCTGTTCCTTGGCCACCCAGTTTTCCTTCAACATCCTTCCTTATCCAGATTTGATTTCTCCCTCTCTCTCCCTCCCTGGCACTTCCATAAGTCATTTTGATTGGTTGTTTGCTCAATGTCTATTTCTGACTCCCTGAAGTCTGGGGATGCCATGAGGTGATGTCACACTGTGATGTCATTTCACTTGGCAATCTGTATGAAATGAGTAGACGAATGCTGAATGTTTGCTTCTTGTTTTGCACTAGAGCAGCATTTCTCTGCTAAAATGGAAGGTGTGCTCAAGAACCACAACTTTCGAGCCACGAGTGGTGGCAAACACTTTTAATCCCAGCACTCAAGAGGCAGAGGTGAAAGCCGGGCAGTGGTGGCACACGCCTTTAATCCCAGCACTTGGGAGGCAGAGGCAGGCAGATTTCTGAGTTTGAGGCCAGCCTGGTCTACAGAGTGAGTTCCATGACAGCCAGGGCTATACAGAGAAACCCTGTCTCGAAAAACCAAACAACAAACAAACAAACAAAAAACAAAAAACAAAAACAAAAAAAAAAAGGCAGAGGTGGGCGGATCTCTCTGACAGTTCAGCAACAGCATGATTTACAAAGCCAAGTTCCAGAACAGACAAGGTTCTTACACAGAGAGACTGTCTTGAAAACCACCATCACCACCACCACCAACGACAAAACAAAACAAAAAACCCACACCGTTTTCAGAGTTCCTTGTAAATGGGACAGTTTAGGATCCAGGCTCTCCATCTCTGCCCCAGAAATGAGGAAATGGTTGACACCTTCGTGACTCCCTGCGAGAGCCAGCATGCCATCATTCATGGCATGACAGGGCACTGGCTTCTTCCTCCTTTGACCCCTTTGACTGCTTTCCCCAGCTTCACCAAGAATGGTTAAGCTGGATGATAGCTAACTACGAGTTAGTAATTTGTGTGCATGGAGCTTTTGCTCTGTGCTAGCCTCCCTGTGACACAGATCACCTCATTTTCAAAGTCTTATCTTTTTAGGGGCCAGAGTGAAGTTGTGAAGTCTGGATGGTTAGGAGTGCTTGCTGGCTTTGCTTGTTTGCTATTGTTTTTGTTTATCTTTTAAAAAGATTTATTTATTTTAATATATATGAGTACACTGTAGTTGTCTTCAAATACACCAGAAGAGGGCGTCAGATCACATTGCAGATGTTTGTGAGCCACCATGTGGTTGCTGGGAATTGAACTCAGGACTTTTGGAAGAGCGGTCAGTGTTCTTAACCATTGAGCCATCTTTTCAGCCCATTTTTTGTTTTTAAATACTTATTATGTACACAATATCCTGTCTGCATATATTCCTACGCGGCAGAAGAGCATCAGAGCACCATGTGGTTGCTGGGAACTGAACTTAAGACCTCTGGACGATCAGGCATTACTCTTAACCTCTGAGCTCTCTCTCTCCAGCATGCTTGCTGTTCCTGTAGGAGTTCAGTTCCCAGCTGATTGGCTTACAACCTTCTGTAATTCCAGTAATTGCAGCCCCAGAGGATCTGACTCTTCTGACTTCCAACTGTACCTGACCTCACAAGCACACGCAAGCACATATAAGCACACACACACACACACACACACACACACACACACACACAATTTAATAATATGTATCTTATTGGAAATGTGTGATATTATAGGCTGGAGAGATGGCTCAGTGGTTAAGAGCACTGACTGCTCTTCCAGAGGTCCTGAGTTCAAATTCCAGCAGCCACATGGGGGCTCATAACCATCTGTAATGGTGTCTAATGCCCTCTTCTGGTGTGTCTGCAGACAGCATCAGTGCTCACACACATAAAATACATACATACATACATACATACATACATACATTTAAAAAAAAAAGAGAAATCAAACTTTTTTGCTGTTCTGTTTTTGCTGCGTTTGTTTTTTGTTTTGTTTTATGAGACAGGGTTTCTCTGTGTAGCTCTGGCTGTCCTGGAACTTGCTTAGGAGACTAGGTTGGCCTCAACTCAGAGCTCCAACTGATAGCTAACTACAAGTTAGCCTCTGCCTCCTGAATGCCGGGATTAAAGATATGCACCACATTATTTTGTATTTATGTGTATGAGGCTGTATCAGTTTATGTGCACTGTGTGCTGGTGCTCATGGAGGTTAGAGGGTGTCAGACACCCTGGGATTTTACTTACAGTTGGATATGAGCTACCTGATGCAGGGGCTGGGAACTGAACTCAGGTCCTCTGCAAGAGCATTAAGTGTTCTTAACCATTGAACAATCTCTTCAGTCCTGTGGGTTTTTTTTATTACTTTACTTATTACATATGTGTATGGGTAAGTATGTGTCATAGTGCACATGTGGGAGTCTGTTCTCTCTATCATTCGTGTGGGATTAAATTCAGAACATCAACCTTAGAGGTAACTTTATCAACTGAGCCATATTGCTGGCCCTGCTATGTTTTCAGTCTAAAAGAATACGAGATTTAATTTATTTTTATTCATTTTCTTGTTTTTGGTGCAAAACCCAAGGCCTTATACATGCTAGGTAACCCCTCTACCCTTGGATGTCATATATATACATATACATACATATATATATATATATATAAATACACACACACACACACACACATGAGAGGGGGAGGAGAATATCTCACTGTGTAGCTCTGGCTGTCCTGTAACTCACTATGTAGAACAATTTGGCCTCAAGCTCACAGGGACACGCCTGCCTCTGTATCCCAAGTGCCGGGATTAAAGGGGTAGACTACCTCACCACCCAGCCATTTCTTTCTTTTTTTAGATGTACTAGTTTTATTATTTTATGTGTATGAATGTTTTGCCTGCATGTAGGTTTGTGCACCATTTGTGTGTCTGGTTCCCGTCCCTAAGGTCACAACGGGGACTGGAGTTACAGATGGCTGTGAACTACCATGTAGGTGCCTGGAATGGAAAAGGATGCTCTGCAAGACAAATAGGTGGTCTTAACCACTAAGCCAACTCTTCAGCCCCAGATTTTCTTTAAAAGATAGCATCTCACCCTGTACCCAGGATGGCCTTCAACAGTCTACTTTCCAGCTTTAGCACACTGACTGCAGAACGCATGCTTGCGGGGCAGGTGAACCCCTGAGCTCTTGCTCCCACCAGTCTAGGACATTCTATGGTTCTCACTCCAGCCTGGGCCTGGGCAGCCCTGTGACTGACACTGTTGGTCATGTTTCTCCAGATGGGTGTTTCTGATAAAGAAGAGTTATCAGGACATTGACACTTCCCTGCAGAGTGCTGTGGTCACCAAAGTCAAGGGGGTGGCCTATACCAACACCACGATGCTTGGGGAACGACTCTGGGATGTGGCAGACTTTGTCATTCCGTCTCAGGTCAGATCACCACCTGTCCCTGGGACCTGGGCTGGTGAGGTGTGGCTTGGGTGGGTCACATAGGAAGTGCCCAGAGAACTGCATCAGTTGTCTCCCTGGCTCAGGATGCAGACGGAAACCCTGGTGTCCCTGTCTCCCTTTCTGCACCAGGCCTGGCTTCTTTTGTTCCCAGTGGTCTATGTGTCTGTTGAGACCACATGGGGCTCAGGGTGACCTGGCACAGAGAACTCCTCCCTTATATCCTAGCAGCCCCGGGAATATCTCCTCAGCTTGTTCATAGCTGCCCTGGTGTAGAATCAGGGCTGAAGTCTGCACAGAATTATGGGGTGAGAGTGTTTGGGGTTTGTAAAGCTGTAAGTAACCCAAAAAAGATATCCACTTGTAAAGTATGAGCTCATCAGACAGATGGACAATGACCCCCAGTTTTGTGGCCCCCATTGTTCCCAGCCCCATGCAGAGGTCCACTTTCTACCAGGCTGAATCTTCCCCGAGAGGCCAAGAGGAGATTTCTCAAACTCTGTCTGGCTCCTCAGGGGGAGAACGTTTTCTTCGTGGTCACCAACCTGATCGTGACTCCTAACCAGCGGCAGGGCATCTGTGCTGAGGTTTGATTTGGCATATGTGTGGTGGGAGGGTTGGGAAGCCCTTGGCTGTGGTGACAGTCCCCCGGAAGCAGGGGCTTGGTTAGCTCCAAGGGTGTCAAGATACTTATAGCTACCACATGCTTTGGGAGATAAATGGGTTTTCTTATTTTTTTTTTAAAGTTTTACATATTTGTGTGTGTGTGTGTGAGAGAGAGGGGGGTGAGAGA
Organism: Mus musculus; assembly: GCF_000001635.26. NCBI lineage: Eukaryota > Metazoa > Chordata > Mammalia > Rodentia > Muridae > Mus > Mus musculus. The sequence continues at coordinate 257,712 of NT_166317.2, forward strand.
GAGGAGGAGAGGGAGAACAAGAGAGGGAGAGAGGGAGGGAGGGAGAGAGAGAGAGAGGGAGAGGGAGGGGGAGGGGGAGAGGGAGAGAGAGAACTTTTCAGGAGTTGGTGCTCTCCTTTCACCATGTTTTTTCAGGGATTAAACTCAGGGTGTCAGGCTTTCATGACAGATGCCAGGTTAACTACCTAGTCACTTTGCCAGTCTGAGAAACAGGTTTTCAAAGGGCATGCGGCCTCAAGCCAGGGGGGAGCCCTCTTCTGTTTCTGATGCACCTGGTCCTGGGCTGGTGGAAACCTCATTAGCAGATCCCTCTCTTTCCTTGCAGCGTGAAGGCATCCCGGATGGCGAGTGTTCAGAGGACACCGACTGTCACGCTGGGGAGTCTGTTGTAGCGGGACACGGTGAGGGCCTGGAGTAGCTAGGGCTGGAGCAGGGCAAAGGCGCACGGACAGGAAGGCACACAGCATTGCCTGTCTCTCCTCTGCAGGACTGAAAACTGGTCGCTGTCTACGGGTGGGGAACTCTACCCGGGGCACCTGTGAGATCTTTGCTTGGTGCCCAGTGGAGACAAAGTCCATGCCAACGTGAGTAGGGTGGTCCCAGAGGAGCTGCCCACACACTCTTCCTTATACAGTGGGTGCTTACACCTGGGGTCAGAGGCCTCCCCCCTGCTCTGTAGGTTCAGGGGAGTCCTAGAGGGCAGGGGCAGGTCTCCTGCTCAGGTTTCCCTGGCCTGGTTTTCAGGGATCCCCTCCTGAAGGACGCAGAAGGCTTCACCATTTTCATAAAGAACTTCATTCGCTTCCCCAAGTTCAACTTCTCCAAGTAGGTGGGGGCTCGGCTATTGGAGGGGGAGGTGGGCCGAGGGCCCTCTCTGTGGCTGTGCTGAAGCCCTGCATGGTGTGTATACATGACTGAATAAACAGGGGTGCCCTTTCTTCTTCTTGGGGGTGGTTTCTGTTCTTGAGAGGAATAAGATACGAGGGGGGCTGGGGGTGGGGGGAGGCCATGTCTGGCAAAGGACCCACTGCTTCCTGCAAAGGGCCTGGGCTCAGCAGCAAAGCGTCCTACCCTTGTGTCATGGCTTCCTTTCAGAGCCAATGTGCTAGAAACAGGCAACAAACATTTCCTGAAAACCTGTCACTTCAGCTCCACCAATCTCTACTGCCCCATCTTCCGACTGGGGTCCATTGTTCGCTGGGCAGGGGCTGACTTCCAGGACATAGCCCTGAAGGTGGGTGATGTGTGCCCAGGGAGTCCTCCCTGGAGACCTGGGTGCTGCATTGAGAAGGGGAGGATGGAGGGGCCTCTAGGGTCAGGGTGATCCTGAATTGTCCCCTTGTCCTCAGGAGCTATTTTCAGAGTTAGTTGTGACACATGGTCTGGCTGTGTCAGGCACTCAGTAGGGGTTGGGGTGGGTGAGTGGGGCTGACTCAGGCACTCAGTAGGTGTTGGGGTGGGTGAGTGGGGCTGACTCGGAGCCCGCTAGGTTGTTTTCTGATCCCAGGGCATCACCAGAAACAATCGTAAGGAACGTATAGACGCCTGCTGATCTGCGTGTAAAGTGTGGTCCTGCCAGACCTCTGGCTGACTCGTGTGGCTCTCCTAAAGGGCTGCTCTGTGACTTCTGTCCATCTATGGATAACTCTAGCATTCATCCTGTCTTATGTATCAAGGGCGGTGTGATAGGAATCCACATTGAATGGGACTGTGACCTTGATAAAGCTGCCTCCCACTGCAACCCACACTATTATTTCAACCGTCTGGACAACAAACACACACAATCCATCTCCTCTGGGTATAACTTCAGGTAATGACTCTTTTTGTGCTACCTGGTGACCTCGACTCTCTTCTGTATCCTTTGCTGGGTCAAGTCCACCAGCGTTCTCAGGGTCCAGGGGTTGGTACTAAGCATGCTGGGAAAGCCCAGACTTTGTATTTGCCTCAGTGAGCAGGTCTGGGCATACTCCTAGAGCAGCTCTAGATCCTGTATTGCTGAGACTCCCCCCAAGCTTTGTAAAGGTACAGGCGGATGAGCGTCCCCTGTGCCCTGTCTCCCAGGTTTGCCAGGTATTACCGTGACCCTCATGGGGTAGAGTTCCGTGACCTGATGAAAGCATATGGCATCCGCTTTGATGTGATAGTTAATGGCAAGGTATGTGGCTCTTCTCTTTCCAGGGCCTGATGGTTGCTGGGTCAGGGAGGCTGGAGAGCCCCTGGGGATCCGGCGGTCCACCCTGCCTTACTCGTCCGTCTGTTTCTGTCTCACAGGCGGGAAAATTCAGCATCATCCCCACAGTCATCAACATTGGTTCCGGGCTGGCGCTCATGGGTGCTGTGAGTATCTCCCCTGCCTTACTGGCTCCCTAGGGACAGGGAAGTCACTAACTGCCTGGCAGTAGCATGCAGAGCCCAGAACCCAGGAGGCCTGTGAGGTCACAGGGACAAAGGTGATTTTTACACCGTGCCAGCAGCCCCAGAGGGCGTTGACTGCCTGTAGCCCTGGCTGTGAGCTTGAATGGTGTGGCACACAGGTGGATTATCCTCTAGTCCTGCTGTGGGCTGGGATCTTTGGGATCCCGTGTCTAAACATCTCCATCTCCGGTTCTGGTAATGGGAAACCCATTAGGCTATGCCGGTTTGGGCACTGTTGACAGTTGGGGCCAGGGACTTCTTTGCTTTGGGGGTGTTCAGTGCACTGTGCTTAAGAATCCCTGATTTCTACCCACTAAGTGTCAGTCGGCCCCTCCTCACAGCTGGGTTGCTCAAAAAGGAGGCTCCAGCTAAGAACTTGTAGTTCAAAGGATGAGAAGCAGGGGAGACAGTCTTGTAATCTTTTGGGGTGGGTGGTTAGCCACCCATTGTGGCTTCTATAGTAGGAAACGGCTGGAGCGTAGGGAAGGGCTTCCTGCAAATGGTACTTCCCTGGTGCTTCTGGGAGGAGCTTAAATGTGGGAGGCGCTGTTCATGCCAGCGCAGCAAATTCCATGCCATGGCTTCCTGGAACCTCTTCCCTCTGCCCGGGCAGCCCAAGCAGCCATGGAAGGATTTTCTATCAGGACCCAGGATCGACTTTGCATTAAGAGTGATCTCTAATGGGCAGTGATGGTGCACACCTTTAATCCTAGTTCTTGGGAGGCAGGGGCAGGAGGAATCTCTTAGTTTGAGGTGAGTCTAGCCAAGGATACACAGAGAAACCTGGTCTTGAAAACCAAACCGAACCGAACCGAACCGAACCAAACCAAACCAAACCAAACCAAACCAAACCAAACCAAACCAAACCAAACCAAACCAAACCAAACCAGAGTGGTCCCCAAGTGGAGCATTCCTGACTAAGGCAGTCATTTTTAGGATCGCTGGCTGTGTTGTGCATGCGTAGCTCTCTGACAATGTAGGGAGAGTCTGGAGGTCTGAGAACACGGCCGTGGACTGAAGGTAATGGGTGCAGCAGAAGGTGGTGGTGAAGGCTGAGAGAAGGAGTAGCAGCAAGAAGTTGAGGAAAACATAGATGCTCCACTGGGGCCTCCTCTGCCTTCAGTTCTTCATCTCTGCACTAAAGGTGGAGTAGCCCTCTGCTGGAGCAGGCAGGCATAACACACAACATGCTCAGCTCTGAGGCCTGTGCTCAGTGATTAGTCCGCCCTGATTGGGTTAGCTCAGGCTTCCCAGGGTTGTAGCATCCCTATTGTTGAGGTTAAGACTCCTTCCAGGCAGGGTACCAGAGGGCTCTGTGAACCATTACGTTGCCACTGTCATGTCTCCCTGTAAAGGACTAGGACCAGCATCCCTAAAAGCATTCCATAGACATACATGCTGGTTCTCACTCCCACCGGAAGCATCCTTTGCTCTTCTCACACAGGCCCTGTGGCTTGCTTGCTTGCTTGCTTGCTTCCTTTCTTTCTTTTTTTGATTTTATTTATTATTATATGTAAGTACGTACACTGTAGCTGTCTTCAGCCACACCAGAAGAGGGTGTCAGATCTCACTATGGATGGTTGTGAGCCATCATGTGGTTGCTGGGATTTGAATTCAGGACCTTCGGAAGAGCAGTCAGTGCTCTTACCCCCTGAGCCATCTCACCAGCCCCCTGTGGCATTTTCTGGTGACAACAAACCTGCTTCTCCTTATGCAATGCAATCCCAGGCCTCCAATTCAGCTCTCAAGACAGCCTGGGTGCTGCTCCCAGGACTGAGTGAATGCTACTATGTTCCACCCACTCCCGATCCTGTTTCCATTATAGGACTAGTGGCTCCACATCATAATCCACTTGTCTCTGGCAGCAGAGGGAGTCCCCAGGTCTCTGTAGTCTACATCCCTCTGGCACACCAGTGCATATCTGGCTGATGGTAGATTCTTAGCAAATGCATGTTGACATTATCAGACCTGGTCAGGGCAGAGAGGGGAACTTGATCCATGGAATCAGACAGCATTGCCCCAATCTAAGCGGTACCTGCCATGGGGTGGCTCTGTTCTCTCAGACATCACCCCTTTCTGGACTGTCTTTTCATCTTTCATGTGGTGCCCTGCTCCTGGGCTGTGGCAGGCTCCAAGCAGTATGAAGCTAGGATTCTGAGTCATAGCTCCCAACTCTTTTGCAGGGGGCTTTCTTCTGTGACCTGGTACTTATCTACCTCATCAGAAAGAGCGAGTTTTACCGAGACAAGAAGTTTGAGAAGGTGAGGTAAGTTAACCTTCCACTCTGTGGCCCAAGAGGATCTCCCGCAGCCCCTGCCTTAGAGCCCCATCTGGCTAGTCCTGGGTTGGGTGTGTATGTGGCATGCTATGAGAACCTGCTTCGTAAGACTGAACTTGGTTCAGAAGACCCAGGGAAGAAGAAGTCTCCTTAGGTCACACGACAGATTTCTTTATAGGCTCTAGCTTACTGGAGACATGAAGGAAGAAGTGTGTGTGTGTGTCTATGTATGTGCACTTAGCATGGGGACATCGGACAGCATGGGAAGGTGCTGAGTCTGCAGGAAGGGAAAGGGGTTCTTGCGTTGGTCTTGGAGAAGGGACTCTGGAGGAGTTGGGACTAGAATGAAGAGTTGGGTCAGGTAGCATGTGCTTCCTCAGCCCCAGCAACATGGACTATGGGTGCAGGATGGACCTGTATGGTTTGTGTGCACTGCCCCAGATGTAGTCTGAACTTAGCTGGTCTAGCCCCACCTGGCCATAGGCTGCTTTGCTGGAGGAAGGAGCCTGGCTCAACTGAGGGTACAATTCTTGGCGAGTGCCCCAAGGAGGTTGTGGCCATATCTTATGCAGGGGTCAGAAGGAGGAAGATAATGTTGAGGTTGAGGCCAACGAGATGGAGCAGGAGCTGCCAGAGGACAAGCCACTGGAGAGGGTTCATCAGGACGAGCAGGCCCTGGAACTGGCCCAGAGTGGCAGGAAGCAGAATAGCAACTGCCAGGTGCTCTTCGAGCCTGCCAGGTGAGGGACTGGCTTCTGCGGAGGGTGTACTTGGGATTTGCTCCAGAGGGAGTCTCCCAGGCCTAGGGTGGTCCTTCTCCCGGCCCTGTTTTCCCTCCTTGCTAAGGTTGGGCATCCTCCAGCTGGGAGCTGGGTCAGGGCAGGGAAGCAGCTGAGAAATAGCCTGGGATGGAGCAGAGTAAAGAGAGAAAGGTGGAAGCTGAGGGCTGTCGCAGCGAGGCCAGACTGAGGGATTCTAAGCATAGCTATCCCCGGAGCTGTCACTGCCTGGCTACCTGAGCTCCTTATCTACAGGTCCACCTTGCTTGTCTAGCACAGCCCCCTATTGCTGTGGGAGGCTCTGTGAGTCCCAGCCCTCAGTCTGAACACCGTCATGCATCTGAGCTGCAGCTAAGACAGTGTTCTTTCTTCTCGGCTATGTCTTCCTGCTCACTGACAGAGAAAAGCGACAGGCCATGCCTGCCAGAGTTCCTGACTGCCTTCTCTCTGCCTCTGTGTGCATCCCTCCCTCAAGGTCTGGCCTCCAGGAGAATGCCTTCGTGAACATGAAGCCATCACAGATCTTGCAAACAGTGAAGACGTAGCCAGAGCTCTTGGCAGGGAACAGATTCAAAGATGTCTGGGCCAGGACAGGCCAGGGCTCTGAACTGGGGAGAGGCATCTCGGTGGTGCCGGCTCAGGATGTGGCTTCTGAGAACAGGTCCTTCAACTCCACCCAGCTTGGGTGGGATCCTGCTGCAAGATTTGTTTCATGGAAGGCTTCCTGGTGGCCAAAGTGGCTCAGGATGCAGGAAGGAGGCCTTGGGGCAGGCCCTCAGGGAAGGGGCAGGCCTGGGGTTTCAGTGGTGGGTTTCTGTTCCTGACTCTGAGCCCAGCTGGACACTTGTTTATTTATACAGGCAGTACACATTTATTGGTGCATGCTGCATTTTAGTCCTATCTGAGAGACTTAAAGGCGATGCTGACCTGGCCCTAGGGTAGGGGGCACACAAGTTAACTCTCACCAGAGACATCATAGTCAACCCAGCCAGCCTGGCCTTCCTCCAGCCTCTAGCCAAGTCTTTGACAAGTCCCCGCAGAGAAAGACGGCTGCTCAGAAAAAGCTGTTGGATGACATCCAGGGGACACTTAGCTCCACCCCCAGATGTTAACAAGTAAAGCTGGCCAAGGAGGCACCTGGAAAAAAGCTTAAGGGGAGAGCAAACACTCAGGGCTCCTAGGTAAGACTGGGGAAGGAAGGCAAGCCAGCCACTACGGGAAGCCTAGCGTGGCTCTGGAAACTGACTTACTTGCCCAGGTGAGACATGGACTTGTTTGTGTGGTTCAGCACTTGCTGTTTGGTTGGTGCTGGGGGTCCCTGTCTGACTTCCTTCCTGCTCTCAGAAGCCCAGCCTTGATGTGCTAATGAGATAAAGGATAATTTTCACTGAAAAGCTGTTTCTGACCTGTGCCCCAGTTCCTTCTCCCACTGCATCTCATTTCATGGAACCCAAAGTGGGGTCCATGGACCAGCATCCATGCTCTAGAGAGCCTGACAAAAGTGCAGGGCTGCAGGCCTCTCTCCTTAATCCTTCTCTTATGAGTTTCTTCAAGTTCCAAAGTGACTTGCAAGCACACTGTTGTCAATGTCAACTTGGGTGACTTACACATGCTGCCCTGAGGCCAAGAGGGTCCCTCTCCCATCCCCACCTGTTTTTGTTTGAGACAGGAGATCTCTATGTAGTCCTGGCTATCCTGGAACTCTCTATACAGACCAGGCTGGCCTCACAGATAACTGCCTGCCCCTTAAGTGCTGGGACTAAAGCACCTGGCTTCCCATCTCCACTTGGAAGACAGCAGTATGCTCATTTTTTTTTTTTTTTAAATTCAAACATTTTGATGAGGTTAATACCTAATCTAATTCAAAATTTAAAGGTTCAGACATAGAAGTAGCCAGGCATGGTGGTGAACAACTTTAATCCCAGCACTTGGGAGGCAGAGGCAGGCAGATCTCTGAGTTGAAGGCCAGCCCAACCAATGGAACTAATTCTATGCTAGGAAGGAGTATATAGTGAGACCCTGGTTTTTATTTTTTGAAATAAGAAAAAGACAACCTTTTCTATTAACCCTTTCATTTTTCTGAGGAGCATCTGGCCACCTGGCCATTCCTTTGGAAAATGATCTATTCATATAAGACCAAAGACACATTTAAATACAGGGCTGAGGAGCAGGCTCACTTTCATCTATCCCGTGGATATCTGAGTGCCTCTTTTGACACTACAGAGCTTCTCTCTGAAAAGCAACCCACCACATGGAGAACCCTTACAGATGGTAATCAGAAGGGGCCTGGTAGTTGGGGGAGGTGGCATATACCTGTAGACTCAGCATCATGAACCAAATAGGGTGCTGGGGGCTCAGAAAGACCAGGGATCTTACTCCAGTTGCTCACAGGGCTGCCCACTCTGCCAAAGTACCCCACACCCCAACTTCTTGCCTTCTGCATAACCTTGATTAAGGTAGCTCATCCACTGTATGGAAAATAGCTTATATTAAAAACAAAATAAGAAAATCCAACAAAAACCAACCCACCAAAACCGGCAGGGTCTTCTGTAGCCCAGACTTGCCTTGAACTCCTGATCTGAATTACAGTTTCCACAGGTGAAACCAGGCTTTTAACTCAAGAACTGAGTCAGGAACTTGAACTCCTAAACTTGGGGAAACACTTTTATTCCTTTCTGGGCACTGCTTGGCTTATTGGCTACAGTCTTAGCCCAAGAGCTCCTTCCTATTTTGACCTTCCAGGATCTGAGGAATTCTTTGCGTAAGTCCCTAGCCTAAACTAGGCCATCTAGTATTGTCCTACAAGTTATCCCATACCTTTGGGAACATCATGATGTGGGCCAACAAGAAACTGATATACTGGGTGCTGTCAAATGACAATCAGCCATGAAAGAGCACTATAACTTGGTTTTAAAATAATAAGAGGCATGAAGTTTTTCCCTTTAGGGTTACCCCATGTAGGGGAAAACATTTTTTTTTTTTTCAAGACAGGTTTTCTCTGTATATCCCTGGCTGTCCTGGACCTCAGAAATCCGCCTGCCTCTGCCTCCCGAGTGTTGGGATTAAAGGTATGCACCACCACGCCCAGCAGGGGAAAACATTTTTCGAGGTAGAAACAAGAAACAATAAGAAATGTATGACATTCTGTTCCTTGTTATCATGAAGAGATGCAAATCAAAGCGTGGGGAATTTTAAAAAAATTACATTTATGTGTGTGTGCCTCAGTGTGCTTGTGAAGGCAGAGTTGGTTCTTCACTTAGACCACGTAGGTGCTGGAAGATGAACTCAGTCATCAGGTTGGCAGCAGGCACCCTTACCTGCTGAGCCACCTTGCTGGCCCCAAGGAGACTCTTGAACAGATGCTAAGACAAGGAAGGAGATGGCTTAGTGGTGAAGAGAACTTGCTGTTCTCTTAAGAGAAGACTGGAGTTCTATTCCTAGCATAGCTGTATCTCCAGCCCCAGGGGAGCTGATAACTCTGGCCTCTATGGGCACTTGCATATACCCACCAACATGCAGACATAAAAACTGACAGAACCATTACTTTTCGTTGGATAAATGCTGGGAAGCATTTGACATTAACTGACCCTCTGCTCAAAACTGATAGGTATATAAAAAGTCATTACATATTTTTAAAGCAGCCAACATTAGCAACAAATTTACTGTGAGCCCTTCCTTCCCACCTAAGAGAAGTCCCCGAGGAGGTGGGGGCTATATAAACCACGCATGTCAGGATCTTTAGAAGTGGGCACTCTGTGACAGGGAGGAAAAGCTGTGACCTCAGCTTCTTGGAATGAGAGGCAAGCCTGTGGCCCAGGATTCAGGCCTGGGTGCCCAGGCACAGACCATCTACAGCCTGAGAAAGGTCTTAAATTCAATTTCTCGTAACTTTAAAAAAAGGGGGGGGGGGAAGCCATTACACATTGCTTCTACAGTTTCCTCTAAATGCTCATGGAATCAAGGCCAACTTCCTCCATGGGCCTTTACTACCTGGTCAGGATTGCCTTATGGCCTAATAAAAGGCTCTTCTTCCTCTTATATTTATCTGGCTGTTATTTAGCTTTCTAGTCTCAGATATAATGCTATTCCCTCAAGCACTCCTTGACTCCATCCCCAAGCCTAGTCCAGACCTGGTGCTTTTGTGTATTCTTTCATGGTATCTATATTATCTGTAAAGCCAAGTTAATGCCATCTCCCCAGTTAAGACTACAAATTCCATGCGCAACATGTTTACTACAAGTCTAACACAAGTATTTATTTTTTCAGTTAAACATGTATTTCATTCTAAAACCCTCCTCTCAAGGAAGGATTATGAATGAACATATAGTCAGAGGCATTTCAACTGAAACAAACTCATTTGATTAAATGTCCACATAACCTAATCGCCAGAGGACAACGATTTAGAAAAATAGCTTGCATTTTTTGTTATAGGAAAGGCGACTGGCTAAACCTGGTGTAACTGGAACTTAGCTGATTTCACTCACGTGGGAAAGCAGTGGTTAGTGGGAGGGGGTGCTAGAAGAGGACTCTTACCCAATCCAGCAAAAGCAAACAGACTTGCAACTGGACCTCGGCCCTGCCCCCTTCCAGACGAGCCACTTCTGGCAGAGACAACTAACTTCTCTGTGCTTCAGGTTTTTCATTAACAGAAAGTTAGCAGTAACATCTCCATTGCTATGGCGAGAATGAAAACACACAATGCCGGTACACAGTGAAAGCTTAGTAACACGAACTGTTACCAGTTCTTAAGATGTTAACGTTAAATTCTCTCATGTATACTCTAGAGGTCCCTTTGGACTTACTAGGCGTTAAATCCAAAAAAATATACAGGCTGTGGCCTCGTACTTGCTCTCCAGGGAGCAAATCTTGGCGACTTCAAAGCTTGGCTAAGCAAGGAACGACAAGGTGTCACACTTCATTTAATCTGAAGAATAATATTACAGGCTCTGTCTTCAGATATAAATTATAACAGTACAGAACAAGCAGCGAATTCCAACAATTTAAAATCTAAGTAAGTCTACCCGGTGTTAATTCTGGCAAGAGCCTTGCCGATCTGTTTTAAAGTCACCCCTGCCCTCATTTCAGTAGACGTGCACCATGCCATAGAGGAAGGTCCAAAAGAGGACGTAGGTGAAGAGGCCTCCAATGAGGCCTCCCGTAAAGAGAGGTCTTCGTGACTTAAAATATTTGTTCCACCTCCTTCCCGCTTTGAGAATGAGGAGCAGGGAGAGCAGGACGGAGGCAAGCAGGTAGAAGATGAAGCCGTAGAGGCCGGTGAGGCCGAGGATGCCGGCGGTGGCCCCGGACAGCGCTGACACTGAGGTCCGGCAGTAATCCAGGACCGCGGCGTTGCCTCGCACGGCTGCCTCGCTGATGAACGGCGGCCCTTCCCGCTTGGCCACCACCGCGGCCATCGCACCCGCCGGGGCTCCGCTTCTGCCTTCACGCCGACTCACGCGGAGCTGTGGAGAAAACCGAGTTACAAGTGGAGCCCGAAGCCTGGCGAGCTGAGCGCACGGCGCCTCCTCCCCCTGGGACCTCCGACGCCGTGCTGGGGGCCTCTGACCTCCACTGCACGCCGAAACTGAGGCTCGGGCCGGCCCGGGACAGCAGCACATCAGCACACGCCCGACAGGCTCGCGGAGTTACCTGAGACGCCGCGGCACACAGTCCCTCGTGTTCCCTCAGACAGGAAAAAGCGGAGAGTCCCGCGCCGCCATCTTGCGCTGGAGGCTGCTGGGAGGGCTCGGTTTGCGCAGGCGCACAAACTCCGCCCCGCCCTCCTACGCTTGCGCCTCGGGCGCTCTCCCCTCCCGCCCCACTTCAGCACACAAGTCCCGGGACTCCGGAAAGCCCAACAGCGCTCCAGATGCTGATTGGCTAGAGACTTCTTAAGTATTCATGAGGGGGCGGGCTGAGCAGGGCTGCCCTTTGTTAACCAGGGAGGGCGCGGCCGCGGGCATTCTCGCTGGGGGTCTCACCGGGCGCTGTCTCCTTGACAGATTTCGGTCGAAATGTCCTACACCCCGGGCCAGCCTGTCACCGCCGTAGTGGTGAGTGCGCTTGCGCGGGCTCCTTCTCCTCTTGGCTCACCCCCATTTCGCAGAGCGGCAAACTGACATCTAGACAGGCTGAGAAAGTATAGGACCCGGGGCTCCTGCGTATATTCCGGTGGCCGTTTCTGCTTAACAGTGCTGCAGCCTTCCCTGGCCTGGAGAGGTGGCTGGGACCTAAGAGCCTCCCGGGACCCTGGGCAGAGGCCAGATCCTGTGCACTGCCGCCGTCGGGTGGATACCTTTTACTAGGCGCAGACCGGGAGGACGTAGGAGAAAGGCTGGTCCGCGGGAGTGTTAGAAAACTCCCCTGCCCTGGGCCTCCTGTCCCCAGCTGGGCGGCCGTGGGGGGCGGGCGCCGATGTCCTGTGAGTCGCAGCCTCTGGAATGAGGAAGCGTTTCCTCTGCTCCAGCCGGCACACTGCCGCCGCCGCCGCCGCCGCCGAGCCGTAGGAGATTTAGGGGGTGGGGCTGGCCAGAGTTTGTGCATCCCCCTTCCCGCTTCTCATCCGGCCTCGCTGCTCTTGGGACAGACCCCTCGAGAGCTAAGGCTTGGTCTTCTGAACTTTTTAGGGTACTCAGCCCTTGATGCTTAGTGTTTGTCCTGTGCATGACACTTAAGCTTCTAGACCTTTCCAGGGCCTCCTTCTCGGTTTGTCTTGTGTATCAATCAGGTGTATTTGAATAGGCAACAGGATGGAGGGGTAGATGTTACAGTCTGATGGGGGCGCTGGCCAACCCTGAGCAGCTGAATCCCAAGAGAGAAGCATCAGTGCCCAGTTTCCTAAAAGGAAGCTTTTAGGAAGGACACAAATCACTCCCCAGACAGGGCCTTACTCTTAAGCTTAAACTGGCCTTGAACTTCTGGCAGTACTCCCTTCTTAGCCTTCCAAGTGTTGGAGTCACAGGTGTGACTTGTGTCCACAGTCCTGGAACTGTAGGGATGGGCCTTGTTAGATGGGTGTGTTGGAGGGTGGGGGCAACAAAGCTACTGATAAAGGTGGCTTGGGAGGGTGAGCTTCCGGCTAGGATATCCCAGTTTTTACTCAATTTGTACCAGCCTGATTTTTCTAGGATCCTTCACTGGCTGCCCCAGAAAGATCATCGAGTTTGACCCTATCTGGAAAAGGAGGGTGTAATTAGGACCTAGGGAGAGCCACTTTGCTGCCTGACTTCTCCCTTAAGTTAGGGCTTTGTCTCTTTTTGGACCTTGCTGGTGGAAGTGAAGGAAGGTGTGTGTGGGAGTAAGCCTGGAGGAGCTTACACTTTTGGACAGGAAGCCCCAGGTGAAAGGACCTTAGGCATCGAGGTTTTCCACCCTCTTCCGTCTTGGCAGGAGAGTCAGAGTCTTCCTTAAAGCTGTAAGACCACAGTCCTCCAATCCTAATGCCAGGTGCATGCCTGAACATAAGCAAGCAGAGCTGGCCTTTCTCAGTCTCGGATTGCTCATGGGGTGGAGGTGCCTCCTTCCCAGTCTTACCCCCTCAGGTAGAGTTAGCATCCTGGTTCTGTTCCGGCCATTTTTGTTAAAACCATTTCAAAAGCTGTCCTCTGAACTGTAGCCCCACTGATCTGCCTCCTGGAAGCCTGTGCAGATGACCTCTGACACTGCTCTACCTGGGTCGACGCTTGCATCTATCCTGACTGGTTCTCAGTCATCTCAATCTTCCTAATGCCACACCCTTTAATACAGCTCCTCAAGTTATGGTGACCCCAACCATAAAATCAGTTTCGTTGCTACTTCATAACTGTAATTTTACTAATGTTAAGAATCATAATGTTGCTGGGCAGTGGTGGCGCACGCCTTTAATCCCAGCACTTGGGAGGCAGAGGCAGGCGGATTTCTGAGTTCGAGGCCAGCCTGGGCTACAAAGTGAGTTCTAGGACAGCCAGGGCTACACAAAGAAACCCTGTCTCAAAACAAAACAAAACAAAACAAAACCAAACCCAAAAAACAAAAACAAAAAAGATTCATAATGTTAAATATCTGTTTTCCAATGGTCTTTGGTGACCCCTTTATAAGGGTCATTCGATGCCCCTCAGGGTCACGACCCACAGGTAGAGAAAGACTAGCCATATGCCAGGGTGCTCTGTTCCAATTCCTCATGATCAGTCCTTGTCTATGGATCACCAGTTGTAAGCAGCTCCTGTCCTCAGGCCTCTATCTCCCACCCATGAGTTATCCGTTCCCTTCCCGACAAGCTCCAGTGGCCGTTGTATCGTCGATGCCTTACCTTACTCCTAACTCCTCTTTGAATTCCAGTAGGCTCAAGATCGAGGTCAGGTGGTGACATGACCATTTCCCAAGGCTGGGTACAAATGATCCTTTTGTTAAAGCCTTTCCAAGTCTGGGAAGTTACCCCCACTTCTTTGTGTTGAAATTCTCAACATTGGGGGGTAACCCTGGTGGCTGGAGGATGCTTTCTGAGGGCTCTCAAAGAAGCCTGCATAATTGGAGACTTAACCCCAGAGTGTGCTTGAGAGAATCCTGGAATACTCTCTTACAACGGCAAAAGAACAGGTCCTGAGGATTGGAGAGATGCTGTGGTTAGGCCTACACCCTTCCAGTCCATACACACCAGTCTTCTTGGCCAGGGATCCCTTCTTTTCTCTTCTGTGCAAGTTTCTTCTCTATTTATCCCATGCACCTCCCGGCTTGCATGATCTCTGTCTGGCAGGGCTTGCTCAGCAATCTGAGCTGCCTTAGCAAGTGTCTGCATTTTCTCAGGGCTTGATCCTTTCTGTCCTGGGTGGTCCTTCCTCACGAAGATGAGTGTCTTTTCTATAGTAGCCACAGTACCGTCAGAATACAATGGGTATGAAAAGTTCCAGGCAAAGGGCTGTGTGTAGAGGTCCCTGTGACTGGTTTAGACCCAACCACCAACCTAGATAGGTAGCCAGCTGGATTTTTGCAGAGGGCTCTGAACTCTTGGCATAGTTCTAAGCTGGCCCAGCAGCCTGTGGTGGCTGCTGGGCATAGAGATTAGATCTTGCCCCACCCATCTACCTATCCATTACCCTCAATTTGCTTTTTTTCTTTTACCAGCAAAGAGTTGAAATTCATAAGTTGCGTCAAGGTGAGAACTTAATCTTGGGCTTCAGTATTGGAGGTGGGATCGACCAGGACCCGTCTCAGAATCCCTTCTCGGAAGATAAAACAGACAAGGTGAGAGGGCTCTGGTCCCAGACCTCCCTGTGGGGAACAGAAGCTGATCCTAGACTATCCTTAATGACCTGGTAGGATTAGGTAGAAGGCAAGCTGAGACAGCCTGGAGGAGCAGAGGTGGCCACTGTCAGCAGGCTGGAAAATCCCAGGGGCAGCTACAACTGATCCCCTCTTGGCCCAATCCAGTGACCACAGGGCTTTACCTGCACTGTCTTTTTCCAGGGCATTTACGTCACACGAGTATCAGAGGGAGGTCCTGCTGAAATTGCTGGGCTGCAGATTGGAGACAAGATCATGCAGGTACGGTTGTCCCAAAGGAGTAAAACAAGGTTTGGGTAAGAGGGGCTGAAGCACTTGGGGTTGAGGGTTGACCTAGGGTCAGAGAGGAGCAGCTCATCGGAATGGGTGTTGGACGCGATGCAGATATTGCATCCAAGGGAGCTGGTTATCCTGTGTGCCTCTGCTGGAATGCTTGGCAACTCAACTTTAGGGGGATATTCGCTTGGGTAGCGTGGGCCCCTCAAAACCCTGTTTCCAGATTGTAGAGGGTGAAGAGCCTGTATTTTCTCCTTGGGCTAGGTGAATGGCTGGGACATGACCATGGTCACTCACGACCAGGCTCGGAAGCGGCTCACCAAGCGCTCGGAGGAGGTGGTCCGCCTGCTGGTGACTCGGCAGTCTCTACAAAAGGCTGTACAGCAGTCCATGCTGTCTTAGCAGTCAGCCACCGTCTAGACTTGGGCCCACTGACCTTTTTGTACAGTGAGAACACATCCATGCTCTGTCTGTATCTAGTTCTGGCTTCTGCTGTGTGCTGGGCCCCAGCTTTGAGGGCTAACAGCTGATCCCAAAGGTCCAAGCCAACCTTCTTATCCCTCAACCTCCCAGCCCGAGGCCCTGGGACCAGCTCTTTCTCCTGGGATACTGAGGATTGGGAATAAGGCCTGGAGTAGTTTCCAGTCTTCAGTAACCATAGTAGGCCCAGCCAGAGACCTCCTATGGGTTCTGCCACAGCATGGGCTGGGCAGTCAGGAAACACCTCTGAGAGCTGCCAAAGCTTGGAAGTGCCAAGTAGGGTCCTTTTCTCCCAGTTTGCTCTGGTTGAAGGGCTTGGATCCTGCCCTGTCATCTTCTCAGTGCCTCTCCCTATGCTTCCCTCATCATGGTGCCCAGCCTGGGGCTGGACCCACATATGCCAGAGACAGTATGAAGCCCACCTGGATGAAGAGGGCAGGCTCCCACTCCCTTCATTCCCCTAATGGGTGCTGGCCTCCCCACAAGTTTCAAGACTGACATTTCAAGGCAGCTCTCAGGATTGCCATTTTTCTCTGCACCTGTGGGTCTAGCTTTTGTATTTTTTAAGTCACAACTTTGGTACAAAAGTTTTTATCTTACTGTTTGAATTTAGCTTACTAATTCACACACCTGGAAGCAGCAACTTGTAGCATGTGACCAAGCCAGTTGGTTACTATGGAAATGGGGCAGTATGATGGTATCCCATGTTCAACACTTGTGTCCAATAAACAACGCTGGAATTCACCAGGGGTTTCTGTTAGATGTTGGGGAGGTGTCTTGGAGGGTGGTATGTTTTAAGGATGGCTAACTTGTCCCCTGCTGCTATGGAGTAAAGCCCAACTCCTGCTAGGTTTCTTTGTCTGGAAACCATGTTTCTGGTGGTACCTTAGAAAGCTCACTGGGGACACATTGTGGCTTTTCAGAGACAAAGTTTGTGGAAACGTCTAGAAGCACCTTACTACAGTTATGGGAAGTCTGAATTATATTTGTTCTTACATGTCACTGTGGAACCTTCACGTGCCTCTGTGCAGCCTAGCTTCAGTTCCCACCTGAGTGGGGCCTCATGGGCACTCGGGTTCATCAGAAAAATGCAAGGGGCCAAGAACTGGCTCAGTGGTGAGCTGGGAACTCTAGGCAGATGCCGCTCAGGGGCCTGCCTACTGCTGCCAAGCCAGAAAAGGTAAAGGAAAGCCCAGAAGGCTCAGGTGTAGGTCAGTGATAGAGTACTTGTCTGACATGCTCAGGGTCCTGCGTTTCAGTTTTAGCACCCTCTCCTAAAGAAAAACTCCAGAATTTAAAATCTGTAATTAAAGGGTAGCACCCAATAACTCTCTCTTCCTTTTCTAATCTTTTTCTTATCTTTTTTTTAAAAAAAGATTTATTTATTTATTATATGTAAATACACTGTAGCTGTCTTCAGACACTCCAGAAGAGGGAGTCAGATCTTGTTACGGATGGTTGTGAGCCACCATGTGGTTGCTGGGATTTGAACTCAGGACCTTTGGAAGAGCAGTCGGGTGCTCTTACCCACTGAGCCATCTCACCAGCCCCTCTTATCTTTTTCTTTTCTTTTTTTTTCCTTCCTCTCTTTCCTTCTTTCTTCTCTCTCTCTCTCTCCCCCTCTCCCTCTCTCCCTCCCTTTCTTTTTTGGGGGGTGGTGGGTGGGAGGGGTGCTGTTGAACCCAGGGTCTCAAGCCTGCACTCTGAGCAAACATTCTGCCAGTGAGCCACATCCCTAGCTTGCCCTTTTTGAGACAGAGTCTTGTTCAAGCTGGCCTTGAACTTGTGGCCTTAGCCTCCTACATATCTGACATTACAGGTATATATTACTGTGCCCAGCCCAATAACACATTTTATTTAAAAAAAAAATCACTGAGTGAGCGAGCTATGGGCTTGACCAGGCTGTAATCTTGACTCTAGGAAACAAGACATTAAGTTAGAGATTTGTCAGTCTACAGAGTAAGATCTTCGTCATCCCTGCATCATGCCCCACCCCACCTGAACCTTCCAACCCCTGCTCACACCCACAGCTTGAGCATGCTGATGGAACCTTGGTACTGGCAGATAAGGCACTATGAAACAAACCTACCTGGCTCTGGCTGGGTAGGCATCTTGAACCCATGAGGCCTTTCCTGATCCAGTGTGGGTCAACATGCAGCCACCTCAAATCAGCATACTTCACAGCCCTATGTATTTCTTGACATAGGTAAGCAAGGTCCTCTAAGCCCCCAGGACTTGGTTCTGAAGGCCAACATAACCGCCTTCAGTGTCATCTAGTAAACGTTCCGAGTGTACAAATAAGAAACAAACCACCTTTTAATTAAGGACACACACACACGCCACAAAAATGAAACCGAACAAGAAAAAAATACAAAAGAAAGAAATACAAGGATCCCTCAATATTCGTCTTATAAGAAACAAAAGAAACAGATTGATAAACTCAAGGCACACCCTGGTTCCTTCCCTACCTGGCGTAGGAAGAATAATGGGATGAGAAGGAAGGAGGTGTGGGATCAGGGTGGGACCACAAGCAACATAGGAGGTAAGCCCCTGTGCGCTGAGGCTCCTCAACAGCTGAGGAGTTGGAGTCTCAGTCTGGGGCTGGGGAAGGAGGCCTCCCTTCCCATCCAGGGCAGCTTACTGATTGACTGATGGGCTTCTAAGGCACAGGCTGGTCCTGAGTACCTGCTCCATAGGTGTAAGGTTACGGGGAGTCTGGGGACTCAAGATGGTGCTCCATCCGACTCTCAGAAAGTGGAGGTAGGAAAGAGGGCAAAAGAAAAGCCATTTTAAAATATACCTTGGAGGTAAAATAAAAATAAAAAAGGTACTGTGGTATCTTTGTGTGCAAAGATCCGGAGGGCAGCAGGTACGGGTCCACTTCAGACCAATCTGGCAGGCACCTCAGGGATCAGAAATATACTTTACCAGGCACTGGCCTGGGCCTCTTGTTCTGCAGTTACTAGAGCAGCGTTATATAGAATGAGCATAAGGAAAGTGGCCCCGAGAGCAAGGACCCCAAAGCTTGATCCCACAGTTCTCTCCCCTCCACCACCAGCATCAGCACCTTCAAGTCCATGGGCCACAGCACCTGGCTGCTTGGTCTCTGTGAACACTGTGGTGGGACAAAGCACCCTTGGCTCTCCCAGTTGCAAGGTTAGCTTTTCAAGCTGCTCCCAGAAATATTGGTGCTTTGGGGCAAGGTCATCAGCTGCAAACATGATGCCCAGTTCTGGCTGGGATGGCTGTCTGGACCTGTGTGTGCTGCCTGAAGCCTTAAAGAGAGAGAGATGGTATATCAAGACGCAGGAGGGCTGGGTGCCTCCAGCAGAGGGCTGGAGCTTTAAAGTTGGGAGAGACTGCCTCAAGTCTAGCTTTCAGTCTCAAGCAGAGTCAGGTGTCTGTTCCAGAGAGGGAGTCCTCCATGGTTCAGGAGAGGCCTGGATGAAGACAGGCAGGCTGAGCTTAAGGCTTTTGATTCTTGAGGAAGAGAATGCTGCTCTTGTTGGCATACTGTTCCAGCCCTGTGTGCCAGCTGCTTCTCTGGCCTTTGCTGGATACAACCTTTCCTACCAGGGCCCAGGCCCTGGCTGTTTACACTGGGTCTCTGGATTCTAATTCAACTGGTCGTACCCTGGTTTCTTTCTGTACAAGTAGAAGTGCTGGATGAAGAAGACAACATCAAAGAAGATGGTGAAGACGCCAAGTCCGAACTTGGTTGGGTCTCCGAAGATCAATGTCCATTGGTCTGTTAATAACCAGAGGGGACAGGATATGGTTTTAGGCTCGAAGTTCTTAAGGCATGTGGATGTGTGGGGAATGTGGAGCCCCACCCCCCCCATTTGCCCAGGAACTGTAGAATCTAGGGGTTCCCAGGGAGCCCCCCTGTCCCGTGCTTCCACTCACTGTGTAGAAGTGGCTCTGGCGGACTCACCATTATTGTAAGACTGGAGGAACATCTGGAGGAGGCTAAAGCTGCCCCCTGTAAAATCGAGGAGCACACCGCCAATGCTCCAGCCCTTGGTGCTTTTGTAGTAGAAGTTCATATAGGCCTAGGGACGGACAGATGGAAGGCTGTGAGGGCCAGACAGAAGCACACACGCCTGTGACTGGTACTCCAAAGGAGATCTGTTCATTCTTCTCACTCATACACAGTGACCTCTGGGCCTTGACAAACTGTGGCCAGGAAGAGTGTGTATGCAGGGCAAGTGAAGCGCCCCTTTCCTGGCCTCCCCTTCACCATCTCTGGATTCCAATCGGGTGGGTGGGGGTGGGGAATGCTGCCTAGTTTCTCCACCTTTTAGAGTAGACACAGCCTTCTCTGGTTTTTAATTTTATGCATTTAAAAAACAAAACAAAACAAAACGTCTCTCCCTATGTAGCTAAGGGTGGGCTTGAACTCACGATCCTTCTCCTCGAGCTTCCTGGGCCCTCCGAGTACTAGGAATACAGGTATGTGCTACCATGTCTCACTGGAACTGATTCTTCTTCACAGTTCCCGTGACTCTGTCCCTGATCTCAGCCTGAGCTCCACATTATGTAGGAATGTGGCTGGGAGCCACTTTCCGGTGTGGAATCCGGCTCTAGCATTGGCACTAGGGCTATTGTAGAAAAGCTACTGAGTCCCTTAGTTCTTCCACCTGTAAAGATGCCCAGCTGCTACCTCTGATCTGCTGGTCTTTTTGGTCTCTTAGGCAATCCCCTCTTCTTGTTGCTTCAGCCTCAAATTCTTCCTTCAAACCCACAGTGCTCTCTGAGTGTCTCTGGCTGGTACCATCTCTTTTCCTACCATCTAGGAGGGAAGGCTTGGCCTTTTTTTTGGTGGTTTCCTGGTTCCTCTCCTGATCTTCCTCATTCTATCGTATACTCACTGTTCCCTCTCCTTAGTTTGGTAAAACCTGACCCACGAGAGCAGGGCTTGGGTTCGGTACCTCTTGCCTCTCATACTACCATCCGTATGGAAATGCAGGAAGGCTCTGGAGTACCTGTGGGAAATACTTGATCAGTGTGATGATGAGCTTGATGTAGGAGAAGCAGAAGAGGAACTGGAGCCATGTGGTGATACCGACTGCAGCCACAATCATGGTGACTAGGACAAAGAGCCATGCGAGTACCAGGAAGCCAATGGAGGGCCATGACACACGCTGGTTGCCTCGCTGAGGATGAGACGGGTGGGTGCAGTTTGTAGATGTGGATACAGAGGTTGCTTCAGGGTTTGGGGAAGGGAGGGCTTTGGACACAGGGTGAGTGGGAGGGGAGGGCTGGAGGCAGAAGCCTGGCCTTGGTATAGCCTGCATAAAGAAGGGGCCAAGGGCACTGGGGCTGTGTCTGCACAAGGCCAAGAAGGTAGAAGACAAAATCCGGAGATTACTGGGTTCTCTTTGGGTAGTGGGTGAATCAAAGCTGGGCTGGGATGAGGTGCAGAGTCCCCAACACCAGCCCCACCCCTTTATAATCAAGCTCTCCTGTTCCACCCATGTTGGGTCCTCCAGTCTCTGCTGACCAAGTTCCGACTCTGCAGAGCTGGACACCTCAGAGCTCATTTGGAGGGAGCAAACAGCACAGGGGCATGAACCCCGATATCGGAGGCCCAGTACCTGGATGAAGCCCAGGGACCTTAGAATCTGTCCCTACCCCAGATTTTCTCCAGACATGGCCCCCAAGTGAGGCCCCTTCAGCTGAGTGTCACAGGGAAGGTATAAGAAAACCAAGCTTCATGAAAGTCACACAGCCCCTGCTGAGTGTGATGTGAGGAGGTGGCACATGATGGAGGTGACTGTAAAGTTGTCCCATCAGGCGTGCTCCTAGGAGACACCAGGGCTTCTTAAAGGTACCTTAGTCCATGCTGAGATACCAGACAGCTTTTCAGTGACAGAGATGAATCCAGGTTCCTCCTGCCCTCCCAGGAGTTGGCTTCCCACTGGCACCCCTAACCCTGGGCCATTCCCATCTGCCCATAGTTTCCCTTGCTTCATAGTGAATGACTTTGCCTTCCACTTTACCAAGGAACCTGACTTACCCTTGGCCCACAGATACCATTTTCCTGACACACTCCCTCAGTTATGCCAGGAACGGGACAGCAAAGTCCACCCCAGATCCACTCAGCCATAGAAGGCTGGGGGATCATGCCACCATCCTTTCAAGGCACGTGGGTAGAGTTGGGTGGGGGTTGGCTTAGGATACCAACGGCCTCCAGGTCACCAGGCCTCATCACTTACCTCATACAGGCAGCACTGCAGGATGACAATCAGGGTGAGGGCGACAGCATGCAAGCTGAAGAAGGCATCATTACTGTCGACGGGGTTCACACCATTGGGGTATTTGAGGAGAAACTCCTCCTGTTGGGGTGGGGGTTGAGGAGAAGCTGAGAGGTGAAGAGACACACAGTCATGCATGGGCTGGCGTGAGCCGTAGGGAGTGGGTGATACCGTACCTGGATATAGGGCACCCACAAAAGACCGATGTTGAAAACACTGTAGGCCACGAAGCCCGTCAAGTTCAGGGCCAAGAAATCAAAGCTGAGACCAATGACACTGAAGGGGAACAGACGGGAACAAAGTGGGTCAGGGGTGAGGCAGAGAACCCCTGGGATGGGCGTGGCATAGCTCCTAAGACATGGGAGAGGAGGCCTCAGCACCATCCTTAGAGATCTTGCCATTACCATAGCTGATGCCATTATACTGGCTCTCTTGAGAGCCTTCTCTTCCTACCCCCCCACCCCCCATTTCAGAGGTTTCTCCTGGAGGCCCTAGGAGAGGGAGCACCCACTTTCCTGGTTCACTGCTTGGCAGTCCTCTATGAGACCCAAGACCCTTGTGGCAATGTGAAGACAGGAGAGCCAGTCCTTGACCCCAGATCTACTTTTACTTTGCTAAGTCAAAGCACAATTCTTTGTCTCTGGGACTGAAAGCTGTATGTCATGATGCCCAGCCTTTCAGGGACAAGGGGCTTCAGGGCAGAGCATAATCTCCTACCCAGCCTAATTATACTTAGCTGAGAAGTTACCGTAGAAAAGGGCTGAACTGGGCAAGGAACCAAATAGCTAACAGGCATAGAGAGGTATAGGGGGTGTCTTCCTGCAGCCTCACAAGGGCCTGCAGGGACAGCTATAAGCTGGGCAGGTTACCTTTTCCGTCTCCAGTTCTGGATCACTTGTGGGTAAAAGGAGACAGACCACGCCATGAAGTAGATCCAGCCAATCACCTGGTTTATGATGCTAACGATTCTGCTGTGTATCACCAAGAACCGGATCCTGGGGCTAGAAAGGGATTTGGGGTCAGGATGCATTTGGTGAAGGTTTGGGAGGAAGTCCCCATGGACATCTGTGCATGGCCACCCTTCCCCCTACGTGAGGTCACTTGGGTGGGGGGTGGGCACCAGCCTACCAGGTCTGGTTGGAATGATTTCCATGCAGAAAAACAGTCACTTGTCCAATATTTTGAGAAGTCACTTGGAAAGAGGCATTTTTCTCTCCGCGAGGCACTATAACCTGTTAGGAACACTGAATTTGATCTGTGGCTGTGTATAATTATAGGGTTTAGCTCCAGGCAGCAAACCAGAGAATGTGGTAGGGGCACACGGTGTTTGCTTCTCTGCTCTCTGAGAACTTGCTAACCAGCCATAAGAACCACTGGGCTGGCCAACCTGAGCCCCACCCCGCCAAGTTTCCACCTGGCTTTCTGAGCAGAACTGTAGGCTGGTTCTTGACCCTCCCTGGCTAATCACTGAAGGAGTGTAAGATAGCTGTCTTTGCCTCCTTGGTCATGCTACCTCAGTTTACTCATCTGTACATGGGGATCATACTAGTGCCTTCCTCATAGCGCTGCTTTAGATATGCTGTCCCTAAAGCTTACAGTGTAGAGCTGGGCACATGGTGGGCTGGGAGTGCTTCTATCATGATGTATTATTTCTATTCCCGTTACCAGGATGCTTGGTGAAACTCATCAGAGGATGTTTCCTCATGCTCTGCTTCAACTGCCTAACAGCAAAGCAGAAGAGGTGGGGCCACAAGATGTTTTTGTGGTCATTTCTGCTTGATATTTACCAAAAGCCCTGTTCCCAGAAGATGAGCTTAGAGCCTGCCTGTGCCATCTGATTTTTTTTTTTTTCTTTTTTCTTCTTGGTCATCTTCCAGCCACACTGAAATCCCCTCAGAGAGGCAGGGAGCTGGATAGCATCTGTATGGAACCAAACTGTCCCACTTTCCCCAATCACCCTCTAGGTCCTACCCTCAAGCTATGTTGCCCTCAACCTATGCTGTAAGTACCATATGGATGTGACTCATTAAACAATAGTGTTTTTTTTTAAAGATTTATTTATTTATGTTATTTATATGATGCCAGAAGAGGGCATCTGATCCCAGGATAGTTGGTTGTGAGCCACCATGTAGTTGCTGGGAATTGAACTTATGACCTCTGGAAGAACAGACAATGCTCTTAACCACTGAGTTATCTCTCCAGCTCCACAATAGTGATTTCTTTCTCTGTCCCTTTCTCTAGTTTCCTAGGGCAGAGTCTTGATATGCAGCAGTCCCAGCTGTTCTCGGACTCACAGAAATCTCCATGCCTCAGTCTCCTGAGTGCTGGGATTGCAGGTACAAGTGTGTACATCTAGCTGCTTTCCCTCATACCCCACAACTCGACTTTGAGACCATCCTGCTTTCAGCTCCCAAAGGATGGGATGCAGGCTAGCAGGGCTTCCTACTGAAGACTCTCAAGGTCCTGCCAGGTCGATGCCAGTCATATAATACTTGCTACTATTGCTTTTAATCCCCAGAGTGTGGTCCAGGAGATGAGATGTGCCCTATGCCTACAAATGAGGAAAATTCTGTTGGGCTGAAGTCCCTGACCCAAGGCTTCCAGGCTGAACTCCTAAACCACCTGACTCCCAGGTTCTAACCACTGGCTTCTTATATCACAGGTACAGGACAAGGATGCTTAGCTCTGGACAGGGAGGGGACAGTGAAGCAGGAGACTGAGAAGGTGGGTTCAGGTGTTCATAAAGATCATCTTCCACAAATGCTTTGGCTTTGACTCCCATTGTTAATTAAGAAAAAAGCTTGGCCTACAATACATATCCAGGAAAGTGCACACATCACAGCTTGATGAAGTGTCTACAGATTGCAAACATTCAGCCTCCAGAACAAGAAATGAGAATCTCCAGTACCCCAGAGCTCCATTCTACCCCACTCCAGTCTCTTGACCCTGAGGATATCCACTGGCCTGACACCAAAGATTCAGTGCTTTGTATTTTATGTTCAAGGAAACTTAAAAAGCTCATTTGTGTGTGTGTGTGTGTAAAACTTCTTTTGCCTGATATTCTTGACTTTCATGTATTTTTACAAATGGATATCTTTACTTAGATGTCTACATCTAAACTAACTTATTGATGTCTGTTCTGAGAGTCTGCAGATCAAGCAAAACTTAAGAGTCCTTGCACCAGACCTGTTGTTGGGACTATGTCTTTCATTGTGTTGTATGCTGGCCTCAGCCCTAAAGCTGAGAGAGGGAGGGGGAGGGGAAGGGGGAGGGGGGGAGGGAGACAGAAAGAGAACAAGCTAGACACAGGTGGAGGCAGAATGAGCCAGAGAATAAGAAGGAGGCAGAAGATTAGAACATATTGCCAAAGTTAGTTTGAGACCAAGCAGAGCAATTCAGGAGAGGCTGAGAATGGGGCCAGTTTGACTCAGTTTGAGCCAGAACAGCTGAGTTGAAGCAGCCAGCCAGAGCTCAGAAAGAAGAAAGGGGGAGCTCATTCGGCAGTAAGTCAGAGGCTGAAAACACTCTAGGCCGAGACAAGACTGTACGGAGGCTAAAGTTCCCAGGACTAGGCCTTGGTTAGCAGATGGAGACTGTTAGCTTTGAACAAAATTATGTCAAGAGAATAAAAGTACTTTTACATGTGTGTGTCCGTGTGTGCGTATGCTGGTGCCAGGGACTAACACGAAAGCCTCACGTATGCTAGGTAATCAGTCTACACTGAGAACGCCATCATTTCCTAAAATGTTACGAAGTAAGGCTGATATTTCCTATCCGTGGATGTGGCAGGGCCTTAAAATCCTTTAGAACTCCTCCGTTCTCAGAAGCACCTTTGCCTCCGGCCTCTGTTTTGGCATCTGACTATACACCGTACCCTATTATTATTGACCATGGTTATGCTGTAGGATTGACCCCTATTCATCCTATTGGATGGATGAAAGCTTCCAAATTGTACAGCAGAAAACGCTCATCCTTGAAGAGTGCAGTAAAGCCCAAACCACAGATGTCTAGGATGATGGCATGGGGCGACCCCGGTGACTTGTATCCACAAGCTCTTAGTTAAAATGTGTTTTGTTGCCTAGCACGGTCTTAAGCGTGAGCGAAGGTCTGCTACTTACTTCATCAGGAAGCTCCACAATAGTCAGATTTTTTGAGCGAAACGTGACTTCAAAAGTGATCACCAAGGTCGAATTTAGTGGATGCCTGTGGAGGATAAGAGCCTTGTTACTATTGGGAAGTTGGACCCTGTATAGCAATCAACTCTCTGGATCTCACACCAGGCCTTCACATCTCCAGAAATCAGGACCAGCAAGGGCAACGTGCTCAGATTATACATGTCCAACCTCTGGGATTTCCGACACTCCAGGAGCCCTGGTCTGCTCCCCTCCAGTCTCCTGACCCTGAGGATAACCACGGCCCCGGCACCATGGAGTCGCTGTTTGTATACGTTATACACACGTGATCTGACAGCCCAGAGTTTTTTGTGTCTGGCGTCTTTTGCATGGCTTTATGCTTTACTTTCATTGTTCTCTGAGGGAATACAGTTACCTAGATATTTGCCCCTGAACTGGGAGAGGTTAAGAGGTGGAGCCCTGTTCTTGTGCTATCAGGAGACTAGATGTCCTTTGGGGTTAGGTGAGGTGGAATTCTGGCTCTGAATAACAGGGATGAGGGGGAAAGGCCTATGGTTCTCTGCCCCAGTGGGAAAGGCTCCTTCGGTAGGGTTAGGTCTGAGCAGGGTGTGGTGTGAAGGCCAGCAGGGACTGAAGGAGATGAGGCTCTCTGGGAGCAACCACGGGAGCCTCAAATGTGGGAAGGTATTTAAGGATGCCAAAGGGGAGGGGGCGGTAAGCATATAAGCTGGATGGTTTACATGAGGTAGGTGTGCAAGGCACAGAGGACAGAGCGGCAGGCCTGTGAGGAGGCCTGGGCACCAAAGCTCGGGGTTGAGATCAGGTTTTCCTGGATAGGTGAGGAATAAAGGACATTGACTCGGCCGGGAGCCATAGGCACGGTGGAGCAGCGAAGGCCACAAACATAGACCATTATCTTTTGGTGGAGGGTGAGCCAAGTCAGGGCCTTCAGGACGAAACCAGTAGGTGTCAGCAAGTTGGACAAAGGTAAAGTATGAGCTGGGACAAGTGGGACCCTTTGATACTGTCACTATGTCTGCTTTGGCAAGTGACCTTGGCAGTAGTTCAGCTTCTTGCCCCTTCCTCTTTAGAGTTCTGCTCAAATATTTATTCTTGGGAAGGGTCTTGGAGTCTGGCATCACCTGTGACCACCTGAAGACTCTCCTCTCTAGCGGCAACAGCTCATGTTTCTGCTAGACTCTGTGCATGTTTGACTGTGGGACCCTGTCTGAGGTCCAGGACGTGGACCACTTCTTCTTCTTTTTTTTTTTTTTTAATGATGCCCTACAATAAAGAGGTAAGAACATCACAGGCAGACTGTGCCAGAGAGGCTGAGGACAGAACTGGGCCTGAGAACTCACCCAAGGGTGATGTCGACGTTGGTTGAACTGCCATTTTCCAGCTTCACGGTGGGAGGAGCAGTGAGACTGACAGTTGACTCTGGAAAGATCCAAGTCAGTGGCATGAGTCACCATCATGTCAGAGAGCTCAGCCCACAGGGAGAAGTGGGCACCGGGCCTCTGCCATCTGAACTCACCAGCCCCTGCTCAGTCCTGCTTCCTAGGTCTATTTCCAGGCTTACATTGTGCTCTTCCCATCTCTGCACGAGGGCCAGATGGCCACAGGCTAGAGGAGGAAGTGCGGGAACTAACTCCTCCTCCTTCCCCTCTGTGAACAATCTGAGTTCCTCAGAAACAGTCTAGGAACTATGAAGCCCAAAAGAAAAAAAAAAAAAAAAAGGACATCTGTGCTTGGAAAGGGCAGACTAGAACCATCTACCTCAGCAGATGGACAGTGAATGGGTCCCCTCTGAAAATTTGGTCTGGCCTCATTCTTGCATTCTGAGATGGGCACAGGCCTGGCTAACATATTTCTAAGGAACCTTCTGGGCTTCCCTGCAGACTCAGCTCAACCCATGCATGGTTCCTTTCCTAAGGCTGTCTTTCTGCTGGGGACTGGAAGATAGTGGCTAGGGATATATGCTTTTAACTACCAGGGCTTGCTTCTTGGCATTAAGGTGCTAACCCAGGAGAAGGTGGACAAGCAGGCCGCCAGGGTGAGGGAAGTAGGTTTGGGTCTTTGAAAACCATTCTGGGGTGAGGGGCAGACTGGGAGTGCAGCTCAGAGGTAGGATGCATCAAAAAAGACAGGAGAAAGAAGGGAGATCAAGTACCCCAGCACACTGTGGTTGCAGGGGATAGCTGGCTAGCTTCCTTGAGTAGTTTCTGTATTCTTTGATCTCCCCTGTCACTGTACCATCTCCAAACATGCTCAAAGCTTCCTGGCATACTTGCCCCTCTCACAGACTTCACATCTTAGAAGTCATGATCAGGAATCCAGACTAGGAGAGGAGAGGGCATCTTATGTAGCAGAGGGAGTGTTCAATATGGTAAAGATGGCTCTCATAGGGATAGAAGAAGCTGCGGGCCTCTACCCAGAACCCTCCACAGCATGGATGAAGAACTAGGACCTGATGTTTTAGAGCTCAGGTAGGAAGAAGGAGCTTCCATGTCTCCTCCAACTTCCTCAGTTGGTTTCTCTTCTTGATATTTCCACTGAGAGTTTTTACTCCTCTGTACGGACATTTTCTGGGAGAGTCACCTCATATCCCTGGCTGCTCACTAGTTTGAAACTCATACTTTTGGGCTCAGCTCTGCCACATCTGAACTGCTTTCTCCAGCTTGGTCCCCATGTATAAATGCAGATGGTGGCTGTCCCCAAGTTGCAAGTCTCCCAGATGTGACTCTTCATAGTACACAGTTTCAAGGCCCCTCACCTGGATGGATTACTCAGAGGCCTTAAATTTGTGATCCTCCTGCCTCAGCCTCTCATGTAGCTGGGGTTATAGATCTAAGCCACTGCTATTGGCTAGTACACAGTCTGCACCCCACCTTATCCTGCTGGGGCTTTTGGGACTCGGGGAGTGAGGTCTCCCTATGTTGCCAAGTCTTCCTGGAACATATGGGCATGACTCATCTTCCTCTCTCAGCTTCCAGAGTGCTGGGACTACAGGTACACCACCATTTCTGTTATTCTCGTAACCCCCACTTGATAATTATCACAATAGGCAATGAGTAAATTTCAGTCCTATTTTAAATCAAGGAAACTCCCTCTAAGACTAAAGGAGTCCCAGTCCCCCCCCCCCCCTCCCGAGCCAGAAACGACTGAACAAGAACTCAATGCTACTCTTGTTGGCTTCAAAGCCCAGGCTGTTACCACTAGACTGAGCTGCCACAGGCTCCACTCAAGAGTCAGAAACGGCCGGGTGGTGGTGGTGCAGGCCTTTAATCCCAGCACTTGGGAGGCAGAGGCAGGTGGATTTCTGAGTTCGAGGCCAGCCTGGTCTACAGAGTGAGTTCCAGGATAGCCAGAGCTACACAGAGAAACCCTGTCTTGAAAAACAAAACCAACCAACCAACCAACCAACCAACCAAAAAACCAAGAGTCAGAAACGACAAACTCTGGAGGACTTTCTGTTGATCCGTTGTCCTTGATGCTGATGCCCCCAACAGAGAAGAAAAGTCTGGCAGAGTGAGGCTGGGATCCATTCCAATGCTAGGTTCTTACTTTTACAGTAGCTTCCACTGCTCCTTCATAGAGAGGAAGTGAATAAAATGGAGGCCCTATTGTGGTCCTCCTTCATCTGTGTCTCTGTCTATCATCTGTGTAATTGGAGTACAAGCAGGATTTGCCATTATCTCCTAGGCAGAATCCCTATGTGCTCATGCACTCATTTCCCAGAGAGATTGACTCAGTAGAGCCTGGAGGGCTGAGAGTGGCTGGGGCATCCCTCTGGAGAAAGGTAGCATGGCCAGGTCTCACGGTCTGACAGGCCTCATGGTCTGAGGCCTTTTTTTTTTTTTTTCCTTCTTCAAAGATTACTTCTCCAGTAGGTGTGGCTTCAAAAGAACATGACTGACAGTTACCAAACCTGAATGAGCTAGTCAGATGAGCCATTCCATGGCCATCAAGAGGACAGACAACCATAATGGTGGATGTAGCCAGTGTGTGCAGCTTCAGGGAACGTGTGTAGGATTTCTAGGGTATGCCCTAGATTTGCTGGAAATTGTTAATGAGGGGATTTAAGGTACGTTTGCTTTGGAGTAACAACCTATCTGATGATTAAAATGGGTCTGGGCACTGTGAATACTAAACACAGCTATTTACAGAAGGAGAGATGTCTTGGGTATTGCAAGGATGTCTGGGATGACAACAGCATGTGAAGGGATCCGCTGACAAGGCTGTGTAAGCTCCACTAGTGTGCTTTCTGGGTGGCTTGGGATGCTGTAACCAGTTCCAATCTCCTCTAAGGAAAAAGTATTTTCTCTTACAATGTGGGGCCAGGTAGACTTTTCTTGTGTCTGTATCTGTGAGAACTAGGTACAAGGCCTCCCTAGTGTCTCCCAGGGCCCATCACCCTTTCTGCAAGGTCCAGAGGGCAGAAGCACAGGCTATTCTTTACAGATACTATCTCAGCTTGGTGAGACTCGGAGAGCCAGTCATACAGGCTGACTAAGGAACCAACTGTTACCTGTGCTGATACCAAGAGAGCAAGAGGGACCCAAGGTTAAAATGCCAACTATGACTGGGATCATCTGGCTCTTTGTACAATGTCCCTACACCAGAACTGGATCTGGCTACCTCTCTTGAGTGGCAGGCCAACCATCAGTTGCTGGACAGTACCAAACCTTTGGTGACAAAGAGGTTACTCTTTACAAATAATCCTTGAAGTTTGGTTCTTGAAAAAAAAATTATCACACTATATAAATAGTATGAGAAGAAAATTACATCCCTAACAAAATTAAAACCCATCACAATATGCCTAGATATGAAAAGTTGAGACAATATACTATTAATACAATAGAGGCATTAAATAAATTAAAAAAGTTACTCTTTGCACTATTTCATTTTTACAAAGCTGAGAAGGCAGTCTTAAACTTACCATACTTCTCTATGAACATCAAGAGAAAAAGGGTCAAAATAAGCAGCCAATTCCTCCTCATGGTCTCTGACTTCTCAGAACTAGGAGGAAGAAAGAGCAAGAGAGAGGCATGTTAAGGTTAGATTAGCTCAGCTCTTGATGGACAACATGCTCCCTGACCCATGACAGGGAGACAGTTCATAAAGGGTTTCTCCTCCACACCTCTGACCTCACAGGCATCACAACCTCTGAGAAGGAGACCCGGAGAGGACCTATCTATGTTTCATGTAATGGGCAAAGCCACTCGGAGCAGCTGCGTGGGTTGTGTAAAGTCCTACTCCGAGGATGTGAACACAGCCTGCACTTTTCCCTCAGCTGCTTTCTGTAGCCAGTTAACAGGAAAACCAACCAACCAACCAACCAACCAACCAACACTGGCAGTGTTCTCTTAAAACAAAAACAAAAACAAAAACAAAAAACACCTTAGGCTAGAGAGATGTCTCAGAGGTTCAGAGCACTGGCTGTTCTTCCAGAGGTCCTGAGTTCAATTTCCAGCACCTACATGATGGCTCACAACCATCTGTAATGAGATCTGATGTCCTCTTTTGGCCTGCAGGCATACATGTAGGCAGAATGCTATATAATAAACAAACAAATGAATATCACTTCTTGGAAGATATGGACTGCTTCCAAGTGAAACTCAAACACTCTGTCAGCAAAATGTTCCCCAGTGCTAAAGGCTAAGGCATCTCTGAAGGAGAAACCTAGAACCGATGGCGCCTACTATGCTAAAAAGATCAGTTGGTCAAACACACAACTAGGCTTGTAAAAAGTTACAAGACAAAGTTACAAGACTTGCCATGCCCATCTTCTGGTGTGTGTGTGTGTGTGTGTGTTTACCATCTTCTACACCTCAATCAGATGGCACACTTTTAAGAGCCTCTACTATCCCCCACAAGAGATCTCCTGTGGCAGCTTCCCTTAGTCAGGTGTCTGAGGTAGTCCTGCTCTTGGTCCATAACCTGGAGCTTCCTCTGTGGGAAAACTGTTAATTAAGGTGGAGGTCCACCATGACTGCATAGCCCATGGGTTCGGCATAAGTGGAACTTCTCATCCTCTGACCTTGTCTGGGGAATTCGAAGCCCCAACACAGGCCTCTACCTGATGACTGTCACATAGCCTTAGCAAGATTCCTTCCTAAGGATCAATTCCCTTCCTTTTCATAAGAACCTGTTCGGTGAGCACCTGAGATTCCCGAAATGCTTCCCCATGCTAATGGGGCATTTCAGTACCTCAAGCCCTCAGCCAATGACCTTTGACTATCCTGGATGTTCCTACCTTCAGTCCCCCAAACTTTATAAGCTCGTCTTGGAGTGGTCATTCACCATACCCACTCACAGGGCTTCCAAAACCATGCCCACCACTCTTTGTCTCTGCTCCCACTGCCCCCTGTCCCCCGTGGACCTAATTGGCCATAATCCATGAGAGTGGGGAGACCCACATTCCTCAAGGGATAGTACAGATTGGACAAGGAATATGTTCCCTGGAGATGAACTATCTAGGTCCCAGGTTTCCCATTTACTTGTATGATTCTGGAATACTTATTAACCTATGTTTCTTAATGGGGAAACAGGGACAGTGGTAGTTACACCACAGGATTATAGTGAGATGAAATACAAGGCATACATTCTCAAAGGGGCTAAAATAGGCTCTGGAGGTCTGAAAAAATAGCTGTAATAATTGCTTATCTCTCTCCCAAACGTCATAATAAAAAAAAATAGAGCTTACCAGCTGTATTAAAAGTTTGAGGTGGATTGGTAAGATAACAAAAAGTTGAGAAACAATGAGGTAATGTTATTACTATTACCACCCAGGGCTCCCAGCAAGCTCTCACAGAGCATAGATTGTTATTTTCCTCAATATTATTGAAAAAGGCAAGATCCAGGTACCCTCTCATTCTCTGGGAGAATCAACACGAGCTCCTGGAATGGTCCTAGCAGAATTTACCCCCAACCCCAAGTTACCTACCTGCACATTCCTAAGCCAGATTCAGGCGGCGCCACATACTGAATAGTGCCACCAACACCAGCTGTCAGTCGGTGTCCGTGCTTTTGCTCACCAACACCCTGGCCCTAAAACCTAGAGATGTGCGGGCCTGGGTTGGGGCCAGAAGCTAGAAACCCAGGCGCTGCCCCTCTGGTAGCGTAGGTTGCCCCTCTGAGGTGCGGGGCTAATGTCTGTTGGGGTGGGTGGTGTCATACCAGAAAAGGGGGTAGCTGTCCCGGTCGCGATGGTTCTCACCTGACAGCTTCCCAGGCTTGGTGGACAGACCTCACCAAAAGCAACAATCTCGCACCAGAAACCGCTTAGGAGTGTAAGGACTCTCTGAGCTCCGCCGACTTTGTGTGAAAGAGGGGCCAGCTGTCACCTGACCTGAACCACCTGACTTGAAGCCGCGAGCCCTGTGCAAGGAGCTCTGGAAGTTGTAGTTTTCACGAATACAGGAGGATAACGCTTGGTAGGGGTGAGGGAAGGGTGGAAGGGCGGAAGAGCATAGGCACCTTGGCAGGGACAGGGGCTCGGATGTGAGGGGCGATCTAGTCTCTTGTAGGGGAAGCAGGGTTCTCGAAGTCTCTGTTGTCTCCTTGAAGCCCTGTGCTCCCTGGTGAAGACCCTGGGACCCCAGGCACTGTCCCGGAACCTCTGACCAATAGATCCCGCCTTCTGTCGTCTCTCCACCTATCACCGGAGGCCGCTGTGGGGAGCGCGTGGTGTTTGCTTTCCTCGACCAATAGAAGTGGTTAAAAGATTGACAAGGAAGCTCCGCCCCCTTACTGCCCTCCAGAGTGAAGTGTTCCCCGGCGTGCGGTTCAAGCCACCGAGCTGTGCTGTCACCACTGCCATGGCTTCGCGACCTGTCACTCTCGGTATCGACTTGGGCACCACGTCCGTGAAGGCCGCCCTATTGGAGGCTGCACCCAGCCTCCCATCCGGGTTCGTGGTGCTGGCGAGCTGCGCCCGGGCTGCGAGGGCAGAGACTGAGAGCGCGGTGGCCGGGCCCCAGGTGAGGCAGAGCCCTGGAGCTGCCGCCCCGGGACGACCCTGGGGGCATCTCGGGCAACACCTTCCCGCGAAGAAGTACCCGTGATTGCCCAGTCTGTCGGACCTCCAAGGCCTGCTGCCCTTTCCTCTAGGGCTTCAAAGCCTGCTGCAGCTCAAGCTAAGCCGTTAGATTTTGCCCAGGGAGCTTTCCCACCTGCTGGCACCGATCTTCCCGCTCTCCGGCTTTTCTGGGGCCCCTGACCATGGCGCTGGATCCCTCTACTATCCGCCCATCACTTTTTGTACTTTGCGCCGAGAGGACTTGCTTTCAAAGTGATAACCACAGGCCTGACTATCACGCTCGCCACTCATGACCCTGTGCCCTCTAGTTCAGGCATCATTTCCGACCCCACCCCCTAGGCAGGTTGTGCTCTGGAAATGAGACGTAGCGTTAGGCTTACCTCATGCCTTTGAAGTTCAAGTAAACTGATAATTTCACTTGGTTACTCAAAGAATTCCAGCCCCTGCTGAGCATCTCTGGAGGAAAGTTGTCAGAGCAGGTGGGGAGACACTGAGATAAGCTGATGAACATTTTAGAAAAGAATCAGACTGATGATTATACGCTGCAACCACTGGCTTTTGAAAACTAGAAGATAGAAAAGTACATCTCCAGGGGTCCACAGGATGGCTCAGCAGTAATAGCAATTGCTGAGTGAGCCTGGTCACCTGAATTCTACCTTCAGAACCTACCATGGAAGGAAAGAACTGACTTTTGAAAAGCTGCCCCCTGACTGCCACATGTGCCCCATGACGGGCACACATGTTTGTGTGCACACACACATACATGTATACACATATATACACACACTATATAAATATATACACATACATATTCACACATATATACACACACATATATACTATGTATGTTCACACACATACAGTATATATACACACACACATACATTCATATATATACATATACATACACACACACACACACACACATATATATATATACACACACACACACACTACACACACACACACACACATATATATATATATATATATATACACACACACACACACACTACACACACACACACACACACACACACACACACACAAACATACCTTTAAAACAAATGCAATGAATTAAAGACAGTGGACTCTGTTGGAAGATGATGTAAGTAGGATCAGAATGGCCTCAGATTCCATTCCTATTTGTTTCCTGAAAGGGTCAGTTTATAGTCAGTGAATTCACAGATATGAATGTCAAGGTGAGAGTGTAACCTCTCACTTTTTTCTTGGCCTCAACTTGTTCTCTGATCTGAACTAGGTGGCCACTAAGGCTTCCTCCAGCCAGAAACTTGGACTGAGTGCAGTACCTCACATTTGAGCTTCATGTCTCAAATGCTCTTGCCAAGGGTCTGTATTCGGTTCTTTGGGGGTTCAGAGTCCAATTTGTGGGATCACTTCTAATTTTCCCAGAGGCCTTCACATTTAATTTGGTTGGGGCCTCAGGGCATCTTAGAATGACTATTTGACTTCATGAATTACGACATGGAGAAGTTGGCTCTGATCCTGGGGAAGTGAGGAGCTGGGCCAAGGATTATAGTACAGTGGGTTCAGGCATTGCCCTTTTCTTGTGAAATTGATCTCTCTCCACCCCCACCCCCTGCCTCTCTCTGTTAGGAGATAGGGTCTTGCTGGCCTCAAACTTGGATCTTCCTCACTTAGCTGAGATTACATTTGTGTTCCACCCCATGCAGCCAGAATACAAGGTTTTGGAGGGAGACAGACTCTCTTGGTTGCTCGTCTCTGGCTCAGGCTCCTCAGCTGTAGGGTGCAGGGGTGGGTGGCTTTGAGTGAATTGCTGAGCACTCTTTTCAAGTCTGAAGTTCTAAGGGCTTGATCTGGGTATGGACCTACTGATGTTTTCAACTAAGAAAGAGCAGCAACAATGGTTTTCCTGTTACAGTATGGGTGTGCCCATTGTCCCAGGGCTGTCCCTGCTCCAGCTCAACCCTAAAATGAACTGCTGAACACAACCTCCTTGTCCTGACTTCCAGCTGGCTCATTTTCCTCCTCCGTGCTCTCCACCCTCACAACTCACTCACCCTGGACTCGTTTTAAACAGAGGCCCCTCTGTCCTGAGATGATGCGCCATCTGATGGCTGTTTGGGGACTTTTAAACTACCACTGTCCAACAGAAATGCAAATCACACATGTGAGCCACACATGTAATTTTCAGCTTTCGAGTAGCTATTTTAAAAGAAGTAAAAAGAATGGGCAAAATTAATTTAATTTAAAAGTTATTTATTTATTTATTTATTTATTTATTTAGAGACAGAGACCCACTACGTAGAACTGGCTGGCTAAGAACTTGCTATGTAACAGAGCTCTACCTGCCTCTGCCTTCTGAGTGCTGGGATAAAATTAATTTTCATTATGTACTTTTATTTAATGTATACAAAATATCTTTTTAACATTCAACAGTAGAGATGTGCTAATGAGATATTATGCATTATTCATATTAACTCTGAACTAGCTAGTGTGTGTGCACTTAGGTGCTCATGTGTATGTGTATGCATGCAGAGGCCAGAGGCCAACCTTGCACTGCATTCAGGTTTTATCCATGACTGCCTCACCTCTTTTAAAGTATCTCTTGTTGGCCTGGAGCTTGACAAATAGGTTGGTTGTTGCTCCAGAGCCCCAGGGATCTGCCTGTTTCTGCCTCCCCAGTGCTAGCTAGCGTTACAAGCACACAGCGCAGCACCAGACTTCTTAAAACGTGGGTTCCAGGGATCAGACTCAGGTCCTTATGCTTGTAAGGCAAGCACGTGACCTCCATCCCCTCCGCCCTCAGATGTAACTTACATATATGAAACATTTCAGCGCAGACTAGACATGTATGGTTAATGGCTGCCACACTGGACCATGTCCTGAGCAAATGTCCCTTCTACTTACTTCTTTTCCCTTCCCCTCCAGGTCTTTCTTCCTCTATGGAGATCACACACAGGTGTGGACCTCCTCTGTGCCTCTCACTGCTGTGTACTTGGCTTCTTGTTTAGGGTCTGGGGCTGCCTGCTCAGGATATGCTCTCTACACAGTCCACTCCATCCGCAGCTCACCCTTACTTATCTTCCTTCTTTGTTCTTCCTTTGTGTTGACCTGCTAGGCTAAGAGCTATTCTGACCATGCTTCCGTCGGTTTGTTCCCTGGAGGCTGACATCCCCCCAGTATGGCACCCTTTTTGCTACGCTGAGAATGTTGATTGATACAGGGGAAATGAAAGGTCTCTCCTCACTCAAACACGTGGACTTCTCCATTTCTCTTAGTTGTGTCAAGACCAAGCTGCAAGCTGGATATCAGCTCCTTGGGAGGCCGAGGCTGGAAGGGGGATCCCTGGGACAGGAGTTCAGAGCCAGCCTGGGCAATAGGGAAAGATGGTTTGTCCCACTCCCCTCCTTGTCCCCCATAAAGACCAACCTACAAGGGCACTAGACCTGCCTTCTATCTCACTTGAAATCTCACCCTCAGGCTCAGTAGGGAAGACTGAGCGATGTAGCCCTCATGCAGAAACTTCTCTTTCTCGGTGATTAATCTCCATCCTTTGGGTTCGTTCGAGTTCTGAAGAGACTCATCTTACCAGCTAATTTCTCCTCCTCCATTATCATGTAGAACTTTCCAAGTTCTCCACATTTCTTATTCTTCCTTCCTTCCTTCTATAAATGAGTGGTAATATAAACTCCAGTGGGTCCTCGTCACCTCTGCTTCTCTCCACACTGTAATTTATTTCTTTATTTTTGTCCTCTTGCTTCTTAATAAATCTATTTGCATTTTCTCCTATTGAATCTGTGTGCAGTCATTCATTCCAGCCCACCAGGAATGGAGGGGAGGGAGGGGAATTTCATCTGCCACCGAACTGCCAGATACTTCCCTCTGTCTCCGGCCCTACCCTTCCAAATTCCTTGTTTGGAGACCCTCTGCTTATTTCTTCTATTGACGGTGGAATAGGCTTTTCTCAGCAGAGCTTGATTTGTCAGCTGAACTGTCCAATGCTGTGCTTCCTCCCTTGTGTGGGGGAATGGGCCTTTGTTGGGCAAGTCTCAGGCCAGCCCAGCTGGAGCTAGCCAGACCCTTAAGGCCCATATTTTGGGAATGATTCTTCTCTCTAAGAGATCCCTGGAGGCCTTCCTCATTGGTTTCTGTCTGTTTGTCTGCCCATGCCCACCCTGTCCTGTTCTGTTTCTAGGGGCGGGAGCAGGATGTGACTAGAATCATCCAAGCCCTAAATGAATGCCTTGATGCCCTTCCCCGGCAGCAGCTCCAGAGAGTCCGGGGCATCGGAGTGTCGGGACAGATGCATGGCATCCTATTTTGGAAAGCAGGCCAAGGTATGCTGGGTGTGGGTAATGATCTCATGCTGTGGTCACTTGACAAGAACAGGGCTTCAAAGGGCTTTTGAACCAGGGTCAGGTTGTCCTGGCATGGGCATAGTGCCTTGCTCCTCAGAACAGCATATCATAGGCTGTCACCTGCGTTTTGTGTACATTTTGTCTGGGTCGAATGTGTGATGAAGACTCACACTGTCTGCTTGTGTATCCTTGTATGTTATTTGTGGACGGCAGAGGAGAAAGTGAGTTTGAATTTTCCTCAGGATTTAGTAGAGAGGATTTCCTATTGTGTCAGGGGCAACAGGATTAGCTGTAACTGGACAAGATGCCAGTGGAAACTGGATTCGAGTATTTAAAAAAAATATATATATATAATTTAATTTATTATGTTCATGTGGTGAGTGTGTGTGAGTGTGTGTGTGTGTGTGTGTGTGTGTGAGTGTGTGTGTGTGTGTGTGTGAGAGAGAGAGAGAGAGAGAGAGAGAGAGAGAGAGTGTGTGTATGTGTGTTCTTTTCTACTGTAGGTCTAGGGATGGAATGCAGGTGGTAAGGCTTGTCTAGCACTTTTAGCTGTTCAGCCATCTTGTTGCCCTTGAGTATAGTTTTTATTTATTTGTTTATTTATTTTTTAGTTTTTAGATTTGGTCTCATAGAGCTCAGGTTGGTCTTGAACTCATTATGTAGCTAACATTAGTCTCGAACGCCTGATCCTCTTGCCTGTACTTCTAACTACCTAGGGTGGTCCTTGGAAACCTTTTGTGGTTTCTTGGGATTCGACCTGGCAAGTACTCTTATCACTGAACTATGCCCTAGTTCCCTTTTTTGATTTTTATTTTGAGATAGTGACTAGATAAATTGCCTAGGCAGGGCTTGAACTCACATTCGCTCAGGCAGGCTGAAAAACAAAACAAAACAAAACAAACCCCCTCACCCCCCAAAACAACCTTCCTGTCTCAACCTCCTAAGTAGCTGGAATTACAGGTCTGTGCCAGCAGCCACAGCTGGGTAGAGTTTCTAATCTTTACATAATTTCACATAATTCTAGTTGCTATCACTTTAAGAGGCAAAACATTATTATTGTTATTGTTATTGTTATTATTATTATTATTATTATTATTATTATTATTTTCTTGTTATTTGGTCCTGGGGATAGGACCCAAGGCCTCAGGCATGCTAAGCATGTCCCTGCAAAGCATCCCTTCATCTGTCATCTGAGGGAAGCCTGTGACAGTGCGAAGGTGGTGACCCATTCTGTGCAACCCTGTGGAGGAATCCGTGCCAGGCAACGAGCACTTCAGGTGCCAGGTGTCAGGCTACAGATGTTACCTGCATGACCTCACCTGTCTTTCTCAACAGCTTTATGATGCGATGCGTGTGACTGCCAGCACTGTGCAGATGGGGAGCAGGAAGTTCAGAGAGGTTAGAATAACATGCTCGGGCCACACAGCTGCAATCATGGGCCTTCCCATTTCTGACACCGAGCTTTCAAAGACCAGAACCACAGGAGAGCAGTGTTTAGGGAAGGGAGGGACTTCCCAACTAAATGTCCACAGAAGGAATGGCCTTATAGCCACTCATCAACTCCTTGAGTTGCTCGGCATTACTTTTTTTTTTTTAATGATAGAAAATATCATATAGATATAAACTAGAAAGGGTAGTTTTATATTACAAAACTATCACTTAGCCTCAGAAATAGTGCAGATGGGTGTAATTTATTTATTATTTATTTATTGAGGTGGAGTCTTTGCACCCCCCAGACACAGACTCGCAGCACTGCACCTGGCCGAGCGTAGACACTACAAGCAGAGGAGAGTGGCTACTTGGGTGAGGTGGTTAGAAGGAGGGGGATGCTGGATTCATTCCTTTCAGCCTGGGACTCAGCAACTCAGGTTCCCTGGGTTATGTGAGTGGTGACTCACCTTGTCTAGTAATGTCTAGCCTTGTCCCCTCCACAGGGCTGGGTATCTAGGAAGCCCCTCCATCCCCCGTCTGCCTGTTGTCAGGTCCTTTCAGACAAGCTGACTGCTTGGCTCCAAGCACCAGCAGGAAGGGGATGAGGGCGCCAGAGCAACCTCTCCTAGGGAGTCTAGGTTGTAAAAGCTTTTTCAGTGCTCTAATTCTTCATTAACAAGAATAAATGTCCTTTTAATACTAAAACCCTTCCTAAAGGGGAGAGCAGAGATCTAATGATTGTGGTCTGGTCATCTCTGCCTTCTTTTCTCGTGTCTCCTGGACTCGGTACCAACCACA
Source organism: Mus musculus (assembly GCF_000001635.26). Classification (NCBI taxonomy): domain Eukaryota; kingdom Metazoa; phylum Chordata; class Mammalia; order Rodentia; family Muridae; genus Mus; species Mus musculus. The sequence continues at coordinate 298,204 of NT_166317.2, forward strand.
CAAACCATCAGCCACGTCACTGGAAGTGCTGCTTAAAATTTCACGGAGCCAGCCTGCTGCCTTCTTGTTTGGCGTGTGCTTCTGGGAAGGAAGAAGCGTGCTTACTGCTGCTGATTCCTGTTGATGGAGTCCAGCAAAGTCAGCTTTGGGACCAAGTTGTGCCATTTTTAATGGTGGCCATAATTCAGGTTGGTTTTAGTACCTACCACATGCAGGTCCTGTACTGTCCCCCTGGGAGACATAGCACTTGAGTGTAGAAACCCGTCCCTTCCACCACACGGCCAGCATGGTCAGGCGTCTGCCGATGGCTAAGTGCTTCAGTGAGGACACAGGCAGTCTAGTGGGAGGACTGGGAGCGATGAGCATTTCTGCAAGGCCTGTGGTTAGGCCTGTTTTCAGAGTCCACTTTCAGGCTCAGTAAAAGAGGGAGAGAAAGAGGGACTATAAAACAAAGCTAAAAGGCAAGCCGCAGGTGGGACGAGAATATCTGCTAATGTAGAGTAGGCGAAGGACAGACGACTGGCAAAGGAAAGTCAGATGGACCAAGGGGCCTGATCAACAAGGGTCCCTGCTAGAGGAGCTACTGAGGAGACAATGCTCAGTGTCACCTGCAGTTAGGAGAATGCAAATGTCAACAACCATGAGATATCATTTTACACCCACTGGGCTGAAAGAAACCAGAAGGCATGGGAATATCAAGAGTTGTCTAAGGGGCAGGAAACTGGTTTATTAGAAGTGTCATTGCTGGCGTTGAACTGGTGTAAATCGCAGAGCTGTTTTGGAGAGCAGCTTGGCAAGGCCCATTTAAAAAAAGGTGGCTGCTGTGCCTCAGACATTGTACTTCTTGGAACCGGTCCAGGAGAAGTACTGGAGGAGGCATTGTCACCGCCCTTCACTGCAACTTTATTTATGATGGTAAAAATGTGACATTCACCTGTGGGATGACATTTGGTAATTAGAATAAGGCACATTCAAGCATACTGGCACACAGAGAACTCAAAGCATGTTATTGGGCAGCGACAGACACAGTAGCGTATTCTTGTTTAGACAGATACACCCAGGCCAACTCCACAAAACAAAACCTGTTGTGTGAGTGTCAACAATAGACAGGCATCCAGTGAGAATACAGTGATAAGAAGGGGGGGATGGGCAAGGAGGACCTTTTCCCTGCCTGTAATATTTGAAGACTTTTTTAAAAAAGAAATTGAGAATATGCTTATTTATTATTATGTCATTAAAAGCTTCAAAATAGAGCAGCTCTTTACCAAAGGGAAGGAAGAAGAAAGGAGGGATGGGAAGAGGAGGGACCCAGTGGGTCAGATTCTAGGAACAGGCTTCTGATTCTTAGATTTACATTCCTGATTCTACCAAACTGATTATTGGGCCTGTGAAGCTGGGCAAAATTTAGCAGCATCCCGCTTCGTTTTTTTTTTTTTTTTTTTTTCTTATGTGGGGAGAACAATCACAGAATCAATTCTCAGCACCCATAGAGCTGCTCACAGTGGTCTGTAATCTCAGTCCCAGTGTGATCTGGTACCCTCTTCTGGCATGCACAGGTACTGCATGCATGTGGTGCACAGATAACACAGGTAGACAAAACATCCATACTCACTAAAATAATTACCACATAGAGTAAGTGAATTACTATCTTTAAAGTGTGTCTGTCACTCTATGGCACATTATAAGCATTCCATTTTTGTTTTATAATAAAATTACAATTCAAACAACGTAAAAATGGGATCAAAGGAGTTTTGGAGATAGATGAAGGGGTTGAGGTAAGAAGCCCACATTTAGATTCAGGTGGCAGTGCAGCTGTGGGAAGGCTATCAGTGGAGAAACGGCCCATTCCTGTCCCCACCTCGCAGGGGCACATAACACCAGGCAGATGTTGTAGGTCCCAGATGCCCCAGTTTCTACCTGTACCCTCCATTTGCTGGGCTGTATGTCAGGAATACTGACAGAAAGACTGACTGACCAGGTCCCTTTAGAATCTTTGCTATCTCATTGTTTCCTCTATCTGCAACATGTGTCCCCAGCTATTTTTTTTAATGAGAATGGCAGGTTTTTTTTAAAATAAAAGATGTATTTATTCTATTTATATGGGTGCTCTGTAGCTGTCTTCAGACACACCAGAAGCAGGCACCAAATCCCATTGCGGATGGCTGTGAGCCACCATGTGGTTGCTGGGAATTGAACTCAGGACCTTTGGAAGAGCAGCCAGAGCTCTTAACTGCTGAGCAGTTTCTTCTGCACCTCCTGCCCTGCCACAATCTTTCTGAGAAGATTTAGGTCACTATCAATGACCTAAAGATCTCCCACTAGGGTCCATCTCTTAAAGCTTCTATCACCTCCCTCTAGTACACGAACTTTGGGAGACATCCGAACTCTATGTGCTCTTAATGTATCCTCTCCTTTAATGTAGACAGCGTCACACAGACTGACTACACATGGGACTCCAACCAGAATCTTACCTTTAATCCTTGTGAGAACCTGTCATAAAAGTGTCACAAACACTAGGATCCAGAGGTGCAGCGTTCTAAGTGCTTTCTAGTTCTGAATTTCCAAATGGTTGTCACCAAGATACTGAGCTAACACTACCTTTGTTCCCATGATTGGTTTCAGAGGTATCATAAGAGGGGGAAAACCCACAAAATGGGAGAACACTGTGACAAACCTTGGGGTAATGTGGACTCATTTGATCTGTTGTGCATGTGTGTGGTAGTTTGGTCTGGGTAAGAGACAGCCAGCCAGGGGAATTCTGGCTTCCTCAGGCCACCACAGTCCCATAGGAACATGGGTGTCTCCAGGGATCAAGGAAGGTGTTAGAGAAAAGTTGTCCCCATCCAGCTCCAGAGTTGGTGACTTAGCATCTAAGGGTTCATTTACCAGCATTTGATCTTGGGGGCCAGGTGGGAAGCCCTGGCACGAGGAGACAATTTGTGTGGCACGGATAGATTGCCTATGGATCCACCCAGGATCCATGCACGAGGAGACAATTTGTGTGGCACGGATAGATTGCCTATGGATCCACCCAGGATCCATGCATCCTTCCTCTGTACTTTAGGGCAAGACCTGCCGCACAGATGGTCCTGGGCAGAGTGACTAGTGTTGCTGAGCTCACAGACTAGGACAACAGACACGTGAAAAAGTTTTCCTCAAGGAAAATATTGTACTGGGTTAATTTGATGGTATAAGACAGAACTCTTAGAATAGGAGACACTAAGAATTTAAAATTAGTTCCATACTAGCCGGGTAATCCTAGCACTCAAGAGGATCAGGCAGGAAGGTGGTGTGGTAGAGGCCAGCCTGGGTAACATAGTGAGAGACAATCTACAAAATGTAATTTGGAACCCTAGGCGAGGGTTACCATTGCTGTGGTGAGGCACCATAGCCAAAGCAACCTGGGGAGAAAAGGGTTTATTTGGCTTAAGCTTCCTCACCACACTTACCAGCAAAGGAAGTCAGGACAGGAACTCAAACAGCAGGTTTCTGGAGGCAGGAGCTGATGCATGGGCCACGGAAGGGTGATGTGTACTGGCTTGCTCCTTGTGGTTTGCTCAGTCTGCTTTTTTATAGACCCCAGGACCATCAGCCCAGGAATGACCCTATCCACAACAGGCTGGGCCCTCTCCAATCAATCACTAATTAAGAAAATGCCCTCCCTGCTCGCCTACACCCTGATCTTATTGAAGCATTTTCTCAATTGAGGTTTCCTCCTCTCCACTGACTACAGTTTGTGTCAAATTGCTGTAAACTAGCCAGCACATATACTAAACAGTATTAAAGGGAGATATGTCAGCAAGACACCACAAAGGAACATATAATAAGAATCAGGGCTGGGTAGTGGTGGCGCACGCCTTTAATCCCAGTACTTGGGAGGCAGAGGCAGAGGCAGGTGCATCTTTGTGAGTTCCAGGTCAACCTGATCTACAGAGCTTGTTCTAGGACAGCCAGGGCTACACAAGGAGACCTTGTCTTAAAAAGGTAAAATTAAAGAAAAAGAACTACAGAAATTAGGTGTGAAAAGCATGGTAGGTGAAACAGAGAAATTAATAATAGAATGGATGAAACTTTAGAACAAATATCAGACTGAGATCTGTCATGGACCTGGTGAGATGGCTCAGTGGTTACAGGCTTCTGCTGCCAGGCCTGACAACCTGAGTTTGACCCCCAAAACCTACATGGCAGAAGGAGAGAACCAACTTTGCAAGTTGTTCTATGATCTTCACACTCACTTTGGCATGCAGGTGTACAGATGCACGTGCACACGGGTTCACACACACAAATAAATAAATACACATGCAATTAAAACTCAAGACCTGTCAGAAGGAAGATTGAAAGAACAAATATCTATCAATCATCTATCTGCCTACCTATCAACCATCTATTATCCATCTATCCATCTGTCATTTATCTATCCATTGACCAGTCTTTTATCTATCCTTCTATCACGTATGTATGTATTATCTATCTTTTTGTGATTTATCTGTCTGTGATCTATTTGTTGTCTATTATTCATCTATCATCTATCTGTCTGTCTATCTATCATCTATCCATCATCTAGCTATCTTCACTTATCTTTCATCTATCTCTCCATCTTTGTCTATGATCTATCTATCTATCTATCTATCTATCAATCATCTATTTACCGTCTATCTTCTATCATCTATCTGTCTGTTCAAGACAGACAGAGGACATAAACAGAAGCCCTCACATCTGAATAGTATGAGACCCAGAAAGAAAGATGAAAGTGGAGAGGAGGAAATAGTTGAAGAAATAATGAAGAAGAACTTCTAATTGACAAAATAAGATGGAATACCCCAGACTGAAAGGGTGTACGGAGTATGTACCAAACCCCGCAGACAGTTCTGTTTCAGTGAACTTTTAAGAACTTCAAAGACAGAAAATTTAAAAGCTCACAAAGCCCCAAGTCAGATCCCACACAAAGAAAAAGGAGCCACTAGACCACTAGACTTTTTCATACAGCAGTACTCTCTGGAAAACAACATTGAGATCACCCCATTTCTGCATCACAAATTATCCCCAAATGTAGTGACTTGCAGACAGCCACCACTCATGTCACTCAGTCACAGCTCATGATGCCCTGGCTTCAGCTGCCTGATTCTTGTGTGTAGTGTTGAAAGAGGATGCTTGCTGATATCCATCTGTGTGTGTTGGGAGGGGGGCAGACTTGTTCTAGATGGCCTTACTCTGTGCCTACCTAGTACATTGATGAGGAAGGCTGCAAGGCCAGCTCCCCTGTGAATGCCTGCTAGATGTCTACATGTGGCTTATGCACTTTCTGGCACAGTGGCCTCAGGGTAGTTGGACTTTGTACTCAGAGGCTGGTTTCTCTGAGAGAGATGTGGGCTATAACCCTTTGTGTTTGTATGTGTGTGTTTGCATGTGTGGACACAGATGTGCACTGTGGCCACATTCTGACTGTGTGTGTGGTGGGCGCTCTAGGAGTCTGTTGTCTCCTGTCTCCATATGAGGCAGGGATTGAACTCAGGTCCTCAAGCTTGGTGGCCTGCTCCTGTATTCACTGAGTCATCTCACTGGCCCTCATTAATTTTTGAGATAAGATCTCTCATTGAACCTGAAGCTCACCCCCTTCCCTGGGCAAACCAACTAGTGAGCCCGAGTGACCTAACCATCTCTGTTCACTAATGCTGGGATGATGGCCATGTCTAGTGCTAACTTGGGTGTTGCGGATTTGAAATTTAAGTTTTCTTGCTTGCACAGTAAGTAAGTGATCTTACACACTGAGCCGTCTCTTCAGCCTTGCCCACAATACTTGTTATAACCTAGCCTTCGTTGTCCCCGATTATGACATCCTCCATAGTCTATTGGTCACATAAGTCACCAGGTAAGCATACACCTAGGGGGATAAGATTCGGATACTGCCACTTAGAGGAGATACAGCAAAGTATTTGTGGGATCTACCACAGCTAATGTTTTTTAAACATTGAAGGAAGGGAACTTTGAACTTAGACTGTTCCAGTGGATCAAGCTGTCATTCAACTGTGAGAGCATGAGGGACATTCTGAGTCACGAAGACCTGCAGATGCAGAAAGACCTGTGCTGCAAGCTGTTTTGGATAAAGTATTTAAGTCAGAGTGCAGGGAATTCCATGGGATGTTAGAAGAGATGGATGAGATAAGCTTGGCCAGACCTCTTAAACAAACCCGTGACCTTGGGCTTGGGAATGTGGCTCAGCTGTAGAACATGCGTTCAGTGTTCAACAGGCCCTGGGTGCCACCCGTAGTATAACAGCAGTCAGTTGGCACAGGACAAAAGGAAAGAGAAGATGTCTTGGTGATCACTCTGGTATCAACTCTTTTGTCATGAGGTTGGAAGGACACAAAGAGCAGGGGACTCTGAGAGTTTGTTAAACATCATCTCTTATGGGGGTGGATGGGTACAGTGTCAAGTTAGAAATGAATTTAATAAGCCAAACCAAAGAAGAAAATAGTCTGAGTATGCCTTTAATCCTAGTATTTGTGAAACAGAAGCAGGTTGATCTCTGTGAGTTTAAGGCTAACCTGGTCTATAGAGTGAGTTCCAGGACAGAAGACAGGGCTACAGAGAAATCCTGTCTTGAAAAACCAAAAAAAAAAAAAACCAAAAAAACCCCCCAAAACAGAAAACAAACCCCCCAAACTCAAAAACAAACAAGCAGACAACCCCCAACCTCCAGAAAACCCAACCAATTAAACAACAAACAAACAAACAAACAACCCAACCTTTCCCTACCTATACTCCTACTCCACCCCAGCTCCCACCTCCACACAAGAAGAATGAAAAAAGAAAGAGAGAAAGAAAAATCAGAACAGAGGCTTGACTCATGGAAGGAGTGAGTGGCTTGCCCAGGGTCCCTCAGCCACTCTGATATCAGAGCCATGTTTGAATGAAGCTGTCACAGAGTGGGGATGTCTGTGCTATAAACTCACAGGCCGAGGAGGTTCAAGGATGTGCCTATACACACTCAGTACTGTTTCTCCATTTTTGTTATCTCCTTTGTTGCAGGCTGTGAATGGATGGAGGGAGGGCCTGCCTTTGTATTTGAGCCCAGAGCTGTGAGCCACTTGGTCACATGGCAGGATGGCCGTTGTAACAGTAGTTTCCTGGCTTCTCTGCCCAAGCCAGATTCCCATCTCAGTGTGGCCACAGGATTCGGCTGTGCAACCATCTTCTGGCTTTTGAAAAACAGGTATGACAATTGTTCTTTGAACCAGCATGTGATTTCTGGGGTGAGAAACAGCAGGGACCACATATGTAGCAAGTCAGCATCTCTCTACCTGCTGCCCTGGCCTTGAGTGTGGCCTGGTGCAAGGTGGAGTTACAAGGTTCAGATTTGGTCTGGAATGGTTCCGTTGATGGAGGATCACCATTGGATATCTGTTTCTAAGCAGAATCGGGGATGGGGGTGGGGAGGGAGAGACAGAAAGGGCAAGTGACTTGTGAAGTTGAATTCACAGTGGAGTCAGGGTTACAGAGGACAAGGCCATGACTTTCTTTCCTGGATATCGCTTCTTCCCCCAAGTCGCCCGCTTCGATGACTTGGGATAGCTTATTTACAGTGGCTGGGGTAGCCTTTCCCAGGGACTCACAGTATTGAGGCTCAGTGTGTGGGGTTGTGGCTGTGTCCCGGCTGTGCCATGCCTAGTGCCCTCTGCTCACAGCTAAGCTACAGCATGTGTCTCAATATCCTCATTAGATTAAACTGAACTGTTTTTGGTGTGACAAACAGCCCGGAGTTTCTGAAGTCCTATGATGCAGCTGGCACCATTCAAGATTATGTGGTTGCCATGCTGTGTGGCTTGCCAAGACCCCTGATGTCTGACCAGAATGCCGCTAGCTGGGGCTATTTTAACACCCAGAGCCAGAGCTGGAACTTGGACACGTGAGTATGACCATGTGGGTGGATCCAGATGGAGGGTGTGCCTGGAGGGAGGGCTTCAGTGGGGGCATGGAGCTTTCACTGGTCATTGTGTTTTAAAGTAGAGTGTGCACTGAGCAAGTCTGTCTGTCAGAGGGATGCCTTCCAAGATCTTTCTACAGAAATGTTTGCCTTTGCAGGAGCAGAACTCCAGGGCCCTGTGAGCTCACTTCCTTCAGGGTCTCAATTTTGAGCCCTGAGGTACAGTTAAAAGCAGGTGGTAGTTCAGGTAAAGACCTTTCTGGTGTGTTTCGTGCAGCCTTCACTAACCATGAGCAACGGATGCATCAGGTGTTCATACGGCTGCTGGGCCTGATATGGCTCGGAATGTGCTTACCAACGCTAGTGGTGCTGGGGCCCTGGTGTCCCCTTTGCAGAGGGTTTGTGGCCCCTTCAAACACAGGCATTGGAATGCCCTTGAAGCCTGACTCATCTCTAACCCACCCCATTCCCCTCTTGTAGTTATCGCTGTTTCCTGATGGCTGCTCTTGTCCCCCACTGGTTGTCCCCCAACCCCACTTCATGGTGAATCTCAACTTTTTGTCCACTATCTACAAAACCCAAACTCATGGCTTTAAAAACACCCAAGACATTTTCTGATAAGGTTGCATTCTGTCCTCCCTTCTGCTGTGTGTAAGCTGTAGCACTACCTTTCCAGGAACCGGTAAAAGCCACATGACCAAACACCACGCGAATGCTATTGCTCACTTTTGTTTTGCAGACTGGAAAAGGCAGGCTTTCCTATCCACCTTCTCCCCGACATTGCAGAGCCAGGCAGCATGGCAGGCAGAACTTCTCACACATGGTTTGAAATCCCAAAGGGGACACAGGTGGGCATAGCCCTGGGTGACTTACAAGCCTCTGTCTATTCCTGCATGGGCCAAAGGACTGATGCAGGTAAGTTTGCCTTCCGTTCTCTCCTTAGACTCATGCTGGTGTTCGCTCTCTGCCAGCTCTGACTCAGGGTCTTTGACCCACAGTGTAGCCACAGGCTCAGCATCCTAAGGTGCGGAGAAGGTGGAAACACCTTCATCCCTGACCACCTGGGCTTTACTCCTGCTAGGGCTAGGAGTGGGAGAAGGCTCTCTTTTTCTTTCTGTGTACTCCATGACCAAGAAATTAGAGATTAGCTAGCACCATGGCTCAGAGGCAGAGCACCTGCCCAGCATGCATGAGGCCTGGGTTCTGTTGTCAGAATTGAGGGGCGAGGCAAGAGGAGGGGTCTAGTGCTGTTGTTGCGTACTTGTCAGGGAAAGGTGCATTAGATGCACTGCTATGGGCAGAACCCTTTCTGTCAGGACATGGTCTCCATTTGGTTTCTTTTTAAGAATCTACGAAAACCTAAGAACATGCTAGTGGGGTTGTAAAGTGGTATAGTCCTTTTGGAAAACAGTCTGTGGGTTCTAACACATTAAATATGGAGTTATCATAGGACTGATGATTCCAGACCTAGAGACACAGCAAGAGAACTAGAAACATACATCCACACAAACACTCCAACCCCTTAGTTCATGCCAGCAATGTTCACTACAGCTGTAAGTAGAAGTGACCTGAATGGAGTGTGAAACTGTGGTCTATCTATACAGTTATCTGTACAGTTAAAAGAGATGGAAGTGTTGAATTCTACAATGTGAAGTATGAAAAACAGGCACAAAGCCATATGTCACATTAATAGACAATGTCACAATGTCATGGCATATCATGGAGAGAGAAGGATGGTTGGTTGCCAGAAGCCATGGTGTATGATTGTTACAGGCTGTATTTCCCTTTTTGAGTGGTGGAAATGTTATAAAATGGCTAGTGGTAAAGGCTGTTCCTAGGAGATGGGGAAAGGGCGACTTTTTCCTATTGTAGGGCCCTAACGCAGATCACTTCTGACCCTGGATGCATCGAGTTTCCCTACTCACTAGCAAACAGTGAACCAGGCAACAGCAGACACCGGCTGATTGTCCTCTCATTCAGTTCAGCACCAATGCCTTCTAGGTAAAGACAGCTTCGGATCCCACAGGTTGAGAGCTTAGGTCAAGAGAAGGTCTCCTGCCCCATCCCATTCACACACCAGCATAAGGCTGTTTGGTCTGGGCGTCTGCAAGTTGAGATTCCCATACTCTCTCTGTAGAGAGATATATTAGCTGGTTTATAATAAAGGATATAGCAAAGGATGCACTTGACGAGATGGATGTGGAGGGCATTGTATAGGAGATGGCATGCGAGTTTCTATATCCTTTCTTCCGTGCCACTCCCAGAACCCTCCATGTCCTAGTTATAGGAACCTACTTTATCTTGTCCTTAAAACACAAGTCTTCTGGAAGAGCAGCCAGTGCTCTTAACCACAGAGCCACCTCTCCAGTTCCTAAGCTCTCTCTCTTTCTTTCTTTCTTTCTTTCTTTCTTTCTTTCTTTCTTTCTTTCTTTCTTTCTCTCTCTCTCTCTCTCTCTCTCTCTTTCTCCTCCTCCTCCTCCTCCCCCCCTCCTCCTCCTCCCCCCCCTCCTCCCCCCCCCCCTCCTCCTCCTCCTCCTCCTCCTCCTCCTCCTCCTCCTCCTCCTCCTCCTCCTCCTCCTCCTCCTCCTCCTCCTCCTCCTCCTCCTCCTCCTCCTCCTCCTCCTCCTCCTCCTCCTCCTCCTCCTCCTCCTCCTCCTCCTCCTCTTCTTCTTCTTCTTCTTCTTCTTCTTCTTCTTCTTCTTCTTCTTCTTCTTCTTCTTCTTCTTCTTCTTCTTCTTCTTCTTCTTCTTCTGGCAGAGTCTAATGTAGACCATGCTGGCCTTGAACTCTATTCTTCTGCCTCTATTTCCTTCTACTTCTTGAGTTCCTAGGATACAAGTATGCAACACCATAACTGGATTTTCCCTCCCATAAAACCATGACATTGAGTGTTCTGGGATAAAGCTATAGTTGAACGCCACAGACTAGAAATTTATAAAGAAAAGGATTTATTCAGCTTGTGCCTCTAGAGGTCGTATCTAGTCTTCTTGCTGGATCATGATATGACAAGGGACATCAAATAGGGAGACAGAAAACTAGCTGATGTGAGCTAGCTTTTTTAATAAAGCTGGTCTTGCCATAATCCACAAACCCAGTGAGCCATCTGGCCCAACTTGGAAAGTTCCTGCTGGCTGCCCTTCTTAACCTCATAATGGAATAGAATACCATCATGAGTTTGGAGGACTTTCTAGTCATAGTAAGTCCCCTGCCCCTTCTGGGGTGGTTGGATTCTCTGGGTCCATGGGCAGGGTTGGTGGGGTCCCATCCCTGGAACCTGGCTGAGAGGCATGTAGGCCATGGGCTGCTTCCAGCTTATCATAGCCTTGCTAGAGGGTTTGTTGTGGCACAGCTTGTAGGTTCTTTATTGCCTTTTGAGGCCTTTGTAGTTCCTGATCCCCCAGCAAATGAGGAAATTGAACACTGACTTCAGTTTGGTCTCTAAACCTGCTAGTTCTGGAAGTAATACACTTCTGTCCCTGCTTTATTTATTAGACACAAATTGCTGAGTCCTGCTCAGTTGGTGGGGAAAATTGTCTACGCCTCTTAAAAGAAGTGCTATTCAAGAACACACAGATTTTGAACAGAGCCACAGTTTTTCCTCCTCTCTTACTCTGCTATGATGTTATGCTGTGTGACCCTGAGTTAGCCCTGCAGGGCTGAGCTCTGTATGCTGTCTTTGTGCAGTTCTCAACATCAGCACCTCGGTCCAGCTGGCAGCCTCCATGCCTGTGGGATTCCAGCCACTGCAGACTCCGGATCCTGCAGCCCCAGTTGCCTTCTTCCCTTACTTCGACAGGACCTACCTAGGGGTGGCAGCGTCACTCAATGGAGGCAATGTGCTGGCCACGTTTGTCCACATGCTTGTTCAGTGGATGGCAGATCTTGGTAAGTGTAACCCACAGAGTGGCGTGTTCTGTGCTCATTGCCCTTGTCATTTAATGTGTACTGTTTAGTCTCCCACTGGCTGAGTCCCTGCATATTCCTGCCAGTACACGGCCCCCTTTTTGTGGCAGGTGGCTGGGTACCTTTCCCCTGATCTTGACTGGATTATTGAGACAGTTTTTCAGCTACCCCCAGCTCCACAGTCATTTTCTCTACTAGAGAGTCCAGGTCTTCTTGTTCCTTACATTTAAGGCCTTCTTTCTTATGATTACAAATATCTGAAATGGAATGGCTAGAAACTCAAGAGGGAAAGTGACCACTGACATTTGACAACACCATAAAGTCCTAATAGCACTTACTTCTGGTCTGTGCTTCCTGCCTTGACTTCTTAGAAGGCTTCCTGGAAATTATGGAGCCTTCTTTCTGCCTTCTTTTATTCTGGGAGTCTACCAGGTTTTTCTCTGCTACAGTGGCACACATAACTGACTTCTACCAGAAGTCTGTCCTATAAGCTCTGAAGGTAGATATTTCTGGTTAGTCATCCGGTTTAGGGAAATTTTGGTCATTAGGTACAGTGATCACTGGAACATGTCAAAGTCAGATAACTGTAGGAAACATGAAATATGGGAACAAGTTGAGGCACAGGCAGAAGGCATTTGGGAGGCTTCCACCGGCTGGATACATGTTGGCAGGCCAGGATTAACAGATCTTGGGGTAAATTCTACCTCCTTGGCTGGGATCCTCTTAGTGTTTCTTTGTAGGAAGAACCAGGAGAAAGTTTTGGGTTGCAGAGCCAGTCCTTAGACCCTCTAGGCAAACCCGATATTCAGTACTGCTGTAACTGGATTGGGTCTCTCAACTGTTCTCTGAGCAGTCGGTAGGGGGATCTTTCTCTTCCCTGTAAAAGAGATGGAACTATTCGGTTTATGGCTCTCATTGGTGGTGTGAACCCGGGGGAACAGACTCCAAAAGTGAGGTCGATTAAAGTCTCATGCAATAGCCAACTTTATTCAGAGCATCAGACAATTTATACTCAAAGGGTTAAAAAGAGTCACTTGAGTGAAGTGTACAATCACAAGGGCAAGCCATAGGTGGTGGGCAAGCTGCACATGGCAAAACCATGTTTTTCTGTAGAGGCATATAAACAAATACCAATGGACAGCTGTAATGAACAATCTAAAACAAACCACTCACATTCACAACAGCTGGGAGGGGCACACAAGCACATTCCAAGAACAGTTCCATGGTTTGGAAGAAATGAGGTCAAAGACTCTGGTCTTGTTTGCTTGGTGCTTTCTGACAGCACTCAGATTCCCCCTCCCACAACCTCATTCTTGGACTAGGTTCCACCATTGTTCCATGTATCTCTCTGTGAGACCTTTCACATTCACAATGCTTTGAAGATTAGTGCTGTAGTGTAATTTACCCTTTTATGAAATTCTACTATGATGTGCATTTCTCTCCTTTGACAGAGCAGTTTCCCCAAAGGACTTAGTCTTACACATTTATATGCTGTGCACCCTAAAGAACATGAGTTTTCAAAAAGTTTTTTCTGTGTTGGGGATTAACCCATCTCCTTATACATGCTAGGCAGATGCTCTCTGCCTAACCCAAGAATGGAGTTTTAAGAAAACCTAACTATAGATGAAGGATTTATACATAAAGAGACAGACCCACCATTTTCCCCCAAGTCTAGTCTTGGCAGGTAGAGACCCTAAATTCTTAGTTTCTCTATGTACTTTTTTGTATACTTCAGTTTTGTTTGGTATGGGAACTAGATTATATTTTTTCTCCTTTAGTTTTTTTTTTATGTGTATAGATGTTCTTGACTGCATGTATGTCTGTGCATCACATGCATGCAGTACCTAAGAGGCCCAGAAGAGGGCGTCACATTCCCTGGGCCTGGGGGTTACAGACAGTTGTGAACTATCATGTGGGTGCTGGGAATTGAAACCAGGTTCTCTGGAAGAGCAGCCACGTGAAGCCAAATTTTATATATTCTTCAAATGTGAGCTGAGAAGAATTTTTGGGTGGGAAGGCCTCAAAACAGAGCCTGCCTGTCTTCACTGGCTACTTAGGTTCAAAAGTGTGCATTAGTTTTGGCTGTAGCTCTGGCAGACTGTCCCTGCCTTCAGAGCATCTTAGCTCTCTCAGGCTTGAATCCCTATTGGTGGTGGTTGGGCGGGAGGGACCTGACTTTCCCCCTTAGCATCTTCCTACGTAGACTCATAGATGGCAGGTTCTGGGCTCCAGTGGAAACCCAGTTTTCATGCTGTGCTGTTGGTTCTTGTGGACCAACAAATGTGGGTCAAAACTTATTTCTCTGTGATGTTCCCTCTTTGTGTCTTCTTTCTGATTTTCTCATTTAAAAAAGAAAGCTGGAAGCTGGGTGTGCTGATGTATGTCTTTAAGCTGAGGCAGTTGGAATTTTATGAGTTTGAGGCCAACCTGGTCCTTATAGCCTGGTATATATTCCAGGCTAGCCAGTCAGGGCTGCATAGTGAGACATTGTTTCAGAGGAGGTGGGAAAAAGAGGGGAGAGAGAGGAAGGGGAAGGGGGAGAGAGAGGAAGGGGAAGGGGGAGAGAGAGAGAAACTTGGGACTAGGGTTGTTGTTTGATGGTGGAGTGCAAGGTTAGTATATGCCGGGGCCTGTGTTTGATCCCCAGCACCTAAGAACAAATAGGGAAAGAAATAGCTGTTATTTTAGTGACATTCTTAGAGGGATCAGACTGTGACTCATTCCATACAGTATTGAAATTGTTTTTCTATTTTCAATTCCTGAGTGCACATAATTGAATTTATATGCTGGATGCTCTGTCCATGTGACTCACGGTGGCTTTCTAGGTTACTGGTTCTTACAAATGCTAGGCAAGTGTCCCACCAGTGAGTCACACCCCCAACTCTAATTGTGGAGTCTTAAAACTCCACTGAGGGCTTAGAAGATAGCATAGTTGGTAGAGTGAAGCACAAAGACCTGAGTTTGGCATCCAGAAAAGCTGGACCTGGGAAAGCTGGGGCACATGGGGCTATGCACAGAGCTCATTGACCAGTCAGCCTAGCAAAAGATGGGTAAGCTCCAGTTTTAGTCAGAGACCATATCTCAAAAAATAATGTGCAGGGTGATCAAGGAAGACACCTGATGTCAACTTTTGGTCTCTACGTGCACATACGAACATGTGCACCCTGCTCACATGTATGTACACATTTGAATAAGTACGTACAACACACATGTTTATACATACATACAAGGCCCCTCCAAGACTCGGTATTGATCTCTCCATGCTCAGAAATGATGACCTAGCCTGGGGGCAGGGTGGGGCTAAGCATGGCATTGTACAGATGCCCTTCAGGTGATTCTGATGGCTTCGAATCTGCAATGCTCTAGTTGGGACAGCAACGCTCTCCTGTTGGGAGGTTTTCATACATACAGAATATCAGGGTCTGCTCCAGATTCTCTGAATCAGGAGCTTCACTCATATTTTATAGTCAAACATTGGGAGCATCTACAGCCTTAGGCTGGTGGTTCTCCAACCTGGCCGCATCTCAGAATCTGTAGCCTAGACTGGTTCCATCAGCGGGCCTAGGACTGGGTCCCACAGTTCCTTCAGAGCATCTCAGGCTACTTTGATGACCTACACTTAGTAAAGGACCCCTAGTATGGATAACATTTTTCCTTCGTCAAAGTTGGATTTGCTCTCCCTCAGCTAATTGAAAGTTAGAGATTAGAATCATATTCTCTCTCTCTCTCTCTCTCTCTCTCTCTCTCTTTCTTTCCGAGACAGGGTTTCTCTGTATAGCCATGGCTGTCCTGGAACTCACTCTGTAGACCAGGCTGGCCTCGAACTCAGAAATCTGCCTGTCTCTGCCTCCCAAGTGCTGGGATTAAAGGCGTGTGCCACCACTGCCTGGCTCATACTTTCTTTTTATGATGTTTGATATTGAACCCAGGGCTCTAACCATGTTAGGTGTGCTTTAACACCAAGCCATTTCCCAGCTCCCGAAGTGAATCTAATTAGAAAGTATACTGAAGCAAAGCAAAACAAACCCTTTTGTTATTATCTTACCTTTAATTTCTTTTTGAGATGAAGGTCTCACTGTATAGACCAGGTCAGCTTCTAACTTGTGATCCTTCTGCCTCAGCTTTCTGAGTGCTGGAATTACACTGCACCCAGGTAATTTTATTTTTTAGAATGCAGAGATAACTAGAATGGGGATTAAAATCTTACTGAGACTGGTTTGACATCTATCAGCTGAAGATAGCAAACATACTACTTCTTCCTGGGCCCCAGGTATTTCATGCATACAACGAGAAGGGCTTAGGCTACATTTGTATGGTAAGGATGGCTTAGTGTGGGGTCTATGGATTGTAGAGATTCCATTGATGACTCAAATAGCAGTTCCGATGATGCTTGTTGTTAATGGATGTTTGCATTTGCCCTCTAGGATCCCTCGTCTGTGCTATAACTATGATGCTCAGCTTAGGGTTAGAACTCACAACGATATGGATGAATGATCTCCCAGAAGTCTAGCTGTGGCCACAGAGAGACAAATGACTGTGATCTAGAGCAGAGTCTAGCCAGCCAGACTGTGAATCTCCGATCCATGATGCTTCCAGCCACAGTATAAAGCCACAGCAGCAGTAGATGGAGCTGTCCCTTTGCCCTGGGGATTCTAAAACAGTCTCTGCCTGCCACCAGGGGCTGCATGTTCTCACACAGATCTCCCGTTTCTGACAGGTCTGGAGGTTGAAGAATCCACTGTGTATTCACGCATGATCCAGGCGGCTGCACAGCAGAAAGACACCCATCTCACCATCACCCCAACAGTGCTGGGGGAGAGGCACCTGCCAGACCAGCTGGCCTCTGTGACTAGAATCTCCTCCTCTGACCTCTCCCTGGGCCATGTGACCCGGGCCCTCTGCAGAGGCATCGTTCAGAACCTGCACTCCATGCTTCCTTTCCAACAGCTCAAAGAGTGGGGTGTGGCCCGGGTGGTGGGGAGTGGGAGTGCACTGTCCAGGAACGAGGTGCTGAAGCAGGAGGTCCAGAGGGCGTTTCCTTTCCCAGTGTGCTTTGGGCAGGATGTAGATGCAGCCTTTGGGGCAGCTCTGGTCATGCTCCAGAGAGACCTTAGCCAGAAGGAGCCTTAGTTCATCAAGCTCCTTGGCTAAAGGAATGCTGGGAATCTTACCTAATTGACAATGTCAGCATGATCTCTGGGTTGTCCTTTTCTGGGACGGCTCTGTGGGTGGACTGTAATTTATACTTGATCTTGAGGTATGATCTAGACTGATGAAGATCTTACCTTCAGGGCATATGATAATCATACAGCCAGGAATCTCTAACCAGACCCCAAACTAGTGCCTTCCAAGAATAGGATCTTCTGAGAGCTGACTGAAAATGCAGATGTGGGAGATGGAGAGAATGGGAGGGAGGAAAATGGGAAGAGGGAGAGGAAGGGAGAAACAAACAGTTTCCCGGTCACTGGGCTCGGCTGTGATTCATTCGTAGACAGGGAAAAAAGAAAGATGACTTATGTAGCCATGGCTCCAGCAAAGCAGAGAAGACCTGCTTATGCCCAGCACTTGGATTGGTTCAGCTTTAAGTTAAGTGCATTGCTGGAAAAATCCTCCCCACCAGGTTGTAGCAGGTGGAGGGAGGCCCCTCTCCCAGTCTCGGGGAAGAGAAGGAGCCTTCCTTAGTTCATCAAGCTCTTTGCGATTCTGGGAATCTTATCTCACCTGTCAGCTTGATAGCCCTGTCAGTTGAAGAGAACAGCTATAGCATGGTCTCCAGCCAGAGAGAGACCAAAGGATATGAAGCACCACACCTTGGAGGAGAAAGCTGAGGTCTCTGGGCTTGCCTTGCCATGTGCTTCTGGGACAGTGCTGCACCGTGGCTACCCCGAGTCTTCTCAGCACAGCTGGCTTAAAGGCACATCCAGGAGAAGAAAAGTCACCTGGTAAGAACAGCTAAAGGGACCACAGAGCACTGTGAGGAACACTGACTGACAGACTGTTTTCAAGATGGCAGCAAGGCACCAGCCCTTTTCTATGACTGCGTATGGCCACATGTCTCTCTAACCCCTGCCACAAGGGGTGGCCAGTTTCATGAGAGAACCTTTATCCCACAGGCCCCACCCCTTTCTCCAGGGTGAAGATCTTGCTGCCCTCTGGTGGTTCTGGCCCAGTAGGAATGTCCTGTTCAGATAGGCATGCATGGAGGGTCAGAGAATCACCAGTCTTCCCATGTTACAGTGCCTTCAAGAAGAGGGTCACCATCACTGTCTACTCATAGGCTCCCAAAGGACCCCACGGCTCAGGGGCACCTGTGACTTTGGGGAGAAACCATGTCATCTCTTTGTAAGAGTTATTTCATAAGGTATACTATTGTGGTAACCCCTTTGATGGATTTACCTCCCACTGCTGGCTCAGCTAACTGAATAAATTTCATTTTTCCAGAATTTTATCCCTTTGATGAACACACACTTCTCTGTTTGGGGGAATCCTGCATGACTGATGTGGCTTGCAGGAACCCTCATGGGTCAACATGGTGGCACATGCTTTTAATCCCAGCACTTGGGAGGCACAAACAGCTGAATCAGGGTGTTCCAGGTCTGCATGGTGAGCTCCAGGAGAGCCAGAGCTGCATAGACCCTGTTTCAAAACAGGCAGATGGATGGACAGACTGGCCTGGGTTCCCTTGGGCAGATGAGTTGGGACAGTCACGTTGCAGCCCTTGGGGAAGGCTTATGAGAGAGGAGGAAAGGCTGAGGGCGTCTTGGTTACCTTGCCAGCTGAAGGAGCAGTGTTCTAGAACCTCTTGGCTCTCTAAGGTGCAGCCGGCCTTGCCTGTTGAGAGAGCTATGGATAGTGTGTAAATAAAGATCAAGATCTTGAGTTGCTGAGATGGCTCAGTGGGTAAACAGACTTGCTGCCAAGTCCAATGGCTTGAGTCCTATCTCTAGGATCCACATTGTCCTCTGACCTCCACACCTGTGCACTGGCACATGCATTTCCTGCCCCAAATAAATAAGTAAATGTAAGATGATGATGATGGTAATAATGATGATAAAAGGTAAAGATCTGGATGGGTCTTCTTTAGGCCATGGGGCCAGCGTGGCACAAGAAGTCTGTAGTCTTTTCAGGCCACATATCTGCTGTACCCTGGGTGCTGAGCCTTGGAGTCCAAGCTTGCTAACTAAATGTCTTGCCTGCTGCCTCCCTTGCACGCAGTGGAGGTAGGGTTGAACACGTAGATCAGGGCCTCTTTTCTGTAGTTTGAAGTTACACCCCGCTTGCTGCTTCAGCTCTCATTGCTGCAAAGTGCCAGAGTGTGTCAGAAGCCAGCTTATTCCTCCGATGATGAGTTAGGCTGCTGTTAGCATCAGGCTGGGCATCAGTGCTCTAGTCTTAGGAGCACTTACATTTTTTTTTCTTGTCTGATTTGCTTTGGCTGGGGAACTGTAAACAGAAGTGTGTCTGTTTTGAGCAGACATCTTTGCCACACTCTTCTTCCCTTTGCCCACGTGATTGATTGGTCGTACTCCAGACGGCATATATTTTGTCTTCCTGGGTCCTTGTCTGAGTGCAATGGCACCGAGACTTTACCAGTCAGGGAAGAACACAATTGTGAGAGTCTTTTCTGTCTGGAGCTTTGAGTTTGGGGATATTTTATTATCACTGTCGATCTGAAATCATCCTGGCCATGCAGCTTCAATAGCCGTGGAGTCTTCAACGTTTCCACTGTTCCCAATGCGGACCACACTAGCGTTACCTCCAAAAAACAACAGGGGTTCTGGGAAGCCCATCACATTGATGTGTTAATGATTTTTTTTTAAAAAAAAACAAGAGCACAGATCTACTTTTATTTATTTACTCTCCATTAGTTTAAATCTGGGATGGAAACAGCATCACACGGATTCTGTGTCCAGTGGCCTTTGCAGGAAGGTTGCTTCAGAATTTGGCATGAACCATACCACTGTTTGCGTGGACCCGAGTTACTTTTTCCCCAGATTGCTCTGGTTTTGTTTGGTTTGCCTCCAGGAGTCACTGTATTGCTTTTTGCTTTATACACATAAGCACATCTCTTGCCTAAGTAGAACTCTGTTTCATCTCGGGCATCAACGCCTTCAATTTTAAGAAGAGCCATGTGCTCTCTTTGGTTCCCGATACCTTGCTTGTAGCCAGCAAAAATGGCCTTGCACCACAGCCTTCCAGACATACTTGCTTCTAGAAGTACTGTTCCCAGCAGGCTTCCACAGGCGCCAAGATGGCGGAAAGAGGAAGGCAAGGCCTGGTGGTGTGTTGATGAATTCTTATCACCAGGAGATAAAATAAGCCTGGGTGACAGTAATCTCCATTCCCAGAAGGGTGAGTCTTGTATACTCCATGAAAGTGACATCCAGACAAGTCTTAAGAGCTTCAGTAATATTTTATATTTTCGGTACCTGCTGTGCAGTGAGAACTGATCTAAGTCCTGCTTATTTGAACCCGTTTAATTTTTTTTAACCCAGGAGGTGAGTGTTGTCCCATTTTATAGGTGGAGAAACAGACACACTAGAAAGCTAAGTAACTTCACTTGAAGCACACGACGAATGGTCCCAGTGCCAGAGCTCACTCTCTTGTCTCTCTAACTTATTCACTTTGACCATATTTCTTTTCGCTACATTTCTTATTATTTTTAAATTTTATTTACTATTGTTTCATCATATTCTTTCCACTCCCCCAACTTCTCCCAGATCCTCCCCACCTCCCTAACCAACACTTCATGTTCTCTTTCCCACTTTTTATCTCTAAAACAGAAAAAAACCAAATATCAACAAAACAAAATTCCCCAAAGACAAAAAAAAAAACCCATAAAACAACACCACAATACAGCACAATACATGCACACATACACACAGACACACACACACTATGGAGTCTGTTTTGTGTTGGTCAGCAACTCCTGAGGATAAGGTCTCCCTTGGAGTGTGGTTGATATACCCAGTGTCACTCCCTTGGAGAAAAGTGATTTCCCTTCTCCTAGCAGATATTAATTGCAAATAACTTTCTGATAGGGATTTTGTGTCCAGCCATGCTTCTCGTTCCAGGATTTTGTATGGCTTAAATTTGCTCAGGTCTTGTGCAAGCTGTCACACTCTTTGCAAGTCCATACACTGTTTCCTCAGAGTCTTCCACTGCCTCTGGTTCTTACAATCTTTCTGCCTCCTCTTCCCCATAGATCTCGGGCCTTGAGGGGAGAGGTTTGATGAAGACATTCCACTTAGGGCTTAGTGCTCCAAGGCCTCTCACTCTGCACATTGTCCATCGTGGGTCTCTGTGTTAATTCCCATCTATTGCAAGAAGCTTCTCTGAGGAGGGCTGGGTGAGGCACTGATGGAGTGCAGGGGCTCTGGGGTCCCTGGTAGACTGGTTCTGTAGGCTGGTGGGATACCACAAAGGAATGAAGGTGGGCTAAGAGAATTGGCTGGGGATGGCAAGGAAGAATTAGGGGGACCCTGGGTCTGTATGAGGAGGCAGAGATTCAAGGGGATGAAGGTGGGCTGTGAAGACAGAGCCCACTCTCTTAGAACTCTAGGGAAAGGGGTAAGGGCAAGTGCATGTATTCACATTCAGGTGTTGATACATCCAGCGTGTGACACCTGATCTGGAATAATTTGGTCAGAGGGGAAATGAAATGATGCCTCCCGGAGTTCCCGTGAGACATGTTGGCCAAACTGTCACTGAAGGGTGCATTCTCCTGAAGTTAGTGGAGTTTAGAGGGCTGGGGCTTCTTGGGTTGGAGGTGTATGGTTGATGGTTTGGATGGTATGGGCACTGGATGGGAGGGTAGCTTCTACAGAAGGCAGCAGCCTTGGGAGAGGCTATAAAATGACCTGGAGAGAGTTGGGCAGACAGAGGTGTGAACTTCAGCCCATGCTTCCCGGACAGCACCACTCAGCCTGAGAATGCAGTTACATACGGATCATGTAGCATTCATGTTTTCATTTTTTTCCTCCCAAGCAGAACAGAAACCCCCGAAGGCAGGTCCACGTGCTCTCTGTTCTGTCCTCTTTCACCCTGATTTGCCCAGTGCTGATATTTGGAAAGCAGACTCCTGCCTCTGTCTATGGCTCTGCATCAGGTGCCTACTGCACAGTCCTGGTGGCACATCTGCCTGGGGATTCCCTGCAGCAGCAGCAGGGACACTGTTTTCCAGTCAGTGGTTGCTATAGGCCCTGTCTGATGTGTGTGGGTCTTGTATGATTCTTATCCACTGTGGTGTCCCAGTGGGCAGAGGCCTTCTGCTCACCTTCTTGTATCAATGTGAGGGCCTCAAAGCAGAGGCCTTCTGCTCACCTTCTTTTATCAATGTGAGAGTCTCAAAGCACTTGACTTTTGCCTCAGCCATGACTTTTGTCCAGGTCAAGTTGTTTCGTTTTTTTTTTTTTTTTCTTGTTTCTAATGCTAAGGGGCAGACATTGTCTAGCTGTGTCCATTATAGAGCCAGATGATGGACTATCTTACAGTCATTTCACACAAAGTCTTTGTTTAATGACATAGGAAGATGCCCTAATAAAATATCTACCATAAAATAAAAACATTTGCAACTCACCATACTTCTTAATTTATAAGGTACTAGTGATTGAAAGAGGCTTAATAAAAAATGTTTTAGGAATAAATAATCCATAGTACATTAAGCATAGATTAAAATGCAAGATCCATTTCAACCTAAGACAAATCAGAAGGTAAGAAACACATCAGGGCAAGTCTTAGGCAGCAAGATGGTGTCATTACAGAGATGTTTGCTGGGCTGACTCTTGACTCATGAAACATTAAGCAAATCTTTTTTTTTTTTTCATTATAGAGCAATTAGTCACAACCTCAGGCTAATGGCCGGACGCAGCTTGGCAGTCAGCAGCTGTGGTTCTGAGAACATTAATTCCTCTGGTCTGCCTTGGTTCCTGGAGGTCATTTACCACCAGTTCATTAGTCCCCAGCACGAAGAAATAGTCTCAGGTACAGCTCCGAGGTCATGCTCCTGCAGCTGGCATTGAACACAGCTGGACCTACTCTGTGCCAATCCACTTTCTGGCCGCACAACCCTCTAGGTGCCTTTGCCCTTGCTCCCTGTCACTGCCCTGGGACAGCTCTGGAGGTCAGGGACCAGTCTTCTGTGTTGGGTGTATGGGGGCCTCATTTCTCCAGCTAGCCCAGATGGTCAGTTCCTTCTGTTCCTTTCTCTCCTCCAGATTGGCCCTTTTAGACTCACACGGACACCCAGCAACGCAAGCGGGATGTGGGAGGGGAAGTCATCCTTGTCTAGGTTTGTTGTTTGTTGCCTGGATCAGGGACCATTGAAGCTGTTTAAAATCTGGGAAGGGAAACAGAAAAGTCAGGAAGTTGAGTCCCAGCATGAGATTTAGGGAGCTCCAGGTGAACCAAGAAGCCTGCCCTGCTCCCGGGGTTGGGACTGGCACCATTCACCCCTACCTGGCTCTTCTGGAGATGCCATTTTGATAACCAGTCCTTTCAAGGAAGGCTTTAAAACCTTTTCCACCTTGGATCTCTTTTCACCTGAGAAAACTTTACCTGAATGAATGTCTATAGGTGTATAGAAGAGGTATATGGAGTAGATGTTTGTGGACCATATAGAAAAGTTTACTTTAGGGCTGGGTGTGGTGGTGCACACCTTTAATCCTAGAACTTGGGAGGCAGAGGCAGGTGGATCTCTGGGAGTTTGAGGCCAGCCTGGCCTGTCTATAGAGACTCTGTCTCAAGACAGACAGTCAGACAGACGAACAAGAAACTTATTTAAGCCAGACAGTGGTGGTATACGCCTTTAATCCTAGCACTTGGGAGGCAGAGGCAGGCAGATTTCTGAGTTCGAGGCCAGCCTGGTCTACAGAGTGAGTTCCAGGACAGCCATGGCTACACAGAGAAACCCTGCTTTGAAAAACCAAAAAAAAAAAAAATCAAATTTAATACTAATGAGGCAGATGAGTTTGTCTAACAAAACCCACCAAAACATACTGATTTGATATTCACGTGCTAAAAAAAATGTTAGGAAAATATTACAAGTCTTCGTTTTCTGTAATTCTACCATCATTTTTATGTACAGACAACTTTGTTTGCACAATCAAAATGCTGCAGTTCACAACATACAAATCTGAGCCACGGTGTTTTAGGTTTTGATCATTGGCATTGCGTGTCATGGACATGCTCACAATTCAGAGTGAACCTGGCTTGTGTTCAGAGCCAAGGCTGCAGTGAAGTTGTGCAATGTGACATCTGTGGGCAAGCGTTGCCAGAAGCACCTTAACTACATTACACACTTGATATTGAATTAAGTTTTGAGCATTCAGAAACCTGTTACTGTTTTGATTTTTTTTTTTTTTTTTTTTTTTTTTTTTGCTATCCCCAAATTTAGTAATGTGACATGTGGCGTTTGGAACCGACAGTTTAAGAAAGAAGCTTTCCTTCAAACCCTCTGAGGATTTTTTGTTTGTTTGTTTTTGTTTCTGGCTGTGTCGCTCTAGCCTCATACCTCAGGAGGAGCCAGGTGTGGTGGCTCATTTCTGTCATCCCAGCACTTCTGACACAGAAACGTGAAGGTTGATGCAAGTCTGAGGGCAGCCTGGTCTACACAGTGTGTTCCAGGTCAGCCACGGCTTTGTAGCCGGATCCTACTTCAAAACACAACAAACAAAAATCCTAGAGAAACTCAGAGAGAAGCAATTTAGATCCTAGGGCCAGGATCAAGAGCTCATCTTAAGTCATTGTGGCCCCTGGTGCAGCACTCATAGGAAACAGTGGCTCTGGGTGACCATAGTGGCCTCTAGCATCTTTTGTGCCCAATTTTGCTCGGTCACTTGTCGGTGTGTCTTTCCTCTTTCCCATCATCCAGAGCCTAGGGAACACTGGTGCCCAGAAGTTACCATGAAAGCGCGCTTGACTTCCAGAGAGGTTAATGAACACCTTGTCGCCCAGAGCCAAGATCACCGTGCTGCAGCCTGTGATTCAGAGAGCCTCGTCAATCGCTGTGATGCTTAAACAGAAGGTTTGTCCTTGCCACCTGTGCTCAGTACAAATGATATTCAGGTAAAGTCACACCAGACCACAGTCCACACCTGCTGCCTTGGGCAGGGCACAGTGCAGGTTCATAGTGATGAGCACAACAGCTTCTATTGCCCCAGGCCATTTGGCATCTCAGAAGCAAGTCACAAAAACAAGAAGTGCTGTGTCAAGCTAGCATTAGGAGGCACCAGAGGACACCAGTGCAACCATCGCCATGCTCGGGCAGGTCACGTTGCCTGTGTGTGCTTCATTTCTATATCCATATGATGCGGGCAGTCATATCCAGTGGGCTAGAGAGATGGCT
The DNA here is from genome assembly GCF_000001635.26 of Mus musculus. Taxonomy (NCBI): domain Eukaryota; kingdom Metazoa; phylum Chordata; class Mammalia; order Rodentia; family Muridae; genus Mus; species Mus musculus. Next base: position 323,376 of record NT_166317.2, read on the forward strand.
GGGTCAGAAACAGCACTTGCTATTCGAGCATGAGGACTTTAGTTCAAAATCCCAACACCCTATAAAAAGTCAGGCCTGGGTGCATGTGCCAGTAAATCTCACACCTGATTTTCTGCACTGGGTCTGGCAAATACAAGCACAGGCACATGCATCCACATGTTTAGGAACATGTGTGTACACACACCCACACACCCACACCTCATACTTAGCTCATGAAGTGTTTGTGAGCCCAATGGGATAGTATGCATGAAGTGCATATACCAACCTGGAATGTTCTATGCTTCCAGTTAAGTACCTCTGACCACTGCTGCTGTTGACATTGGAACTGGGACCACAGAGCCACCTACCACAGGAAGTGTATAGGCCGAGTTTTCTGAAGGAGTTTGGAAGTGATCAGTTTAGGCTGGGCTTTAGACAGGGAAGGGCCTGTGGAGGTAAGGCTGGATGGCAGAACTGTGATACCTATTGTTCTTACCTGGTATCTGAAGACTGCTAAGTAAGTGGAGAAGATGGATGGTGCAGGTGGCTTCGGCAGAACAGGGGCAGAGGAAGAGTGTGGGGGCAGCGTAGTGGGTATAGAGGAAAAGCCTCTCCACCCCGTGATGATAGAAGATGGGTCCCAGTAGGAAAAGAAACACTCTGTGGGCTACAGACACAGAGCTGAAGGCCGGAGCATCTTTCAGCAGTGTAGACCACCAGGAGGCTGGGGGAAGGACCAGGATGACTGGTGATCAGGAAGTAGGGATGGAGGGGCACTTCTGACCTCCCAGCTGAGAGAGAGGGACTGGCTGGCAGACAGAAGGAGGGATGGGTGGGAGGCCTAGAAATTGAGGGCAGACAGGTCGGAGACGGAGAGGATGACGACAAGAGATCGTATCTGACTAGAGGACCAGAAGAAGGAGAGTCCTTTTACAGTCAGGGGACAGCCAGTCATGGATGCTTAATTCAGACAGAACAGAGGTGGCACTGAGACCAGCTGAGAGAAGGATTTGCTGTCCCTAGGTACAGGTTCAGGGAGGTAGAGATGGACCTCAGAGAGATACAAGGTCTGGGGGGTTGTTTAAGAAAGACAGTTCAGTTTGGGAGGTGAAAAAGCTCTGGAGAGTTGGTGATAGCAGATGCCAATAATGTGAACGAACTGAAGGCCACCCAACTGTGCATTTGAAGTGTTTAGGATAATGAAGTTTAGACTCCCTATGTCTTACCACAATCTAAAAAAAACAAGAACAAGCCCTTGGTATCCTAGGAACTGCAGCTAAAATGGAGCAGTGTGGTGAGGAATGGTTGCTAAGCCTGGCTCTCATGCCCAGACTAGTCATGTGATCTGAAAGTCATGTGATCTGAATAACTGTCTAACACCTCCAAGTCACAGGTTTCTCTTCAGCCACTTGAGTATGACAGTCTTTGCTCCCCCTTGCTCAGGGTTGTTACTGGGCCTAGAGGTGGGTGTGGAGAAGCTCTTTGGTACCCCTTCTGCAGGGTGGCTGGGAGTTACTGTGCTCTGATGACTCCACTCTGGTCCCAGCTTTGTACTACTCCAGGAGGAGCTGCAGTGGCTGGTCTGAGCTCCATCCAGGCTGTGTCTGAACCATGACTTGTTAAAGAAATAAAAAGGAAAGAAAAGGACATGGCCACTCCTAGGTATGGTGGAGGAGAACGTTTATTGTAGATAAAGGGCAAGCATAGCCAGAGGCAGACATGTCTGGGAGAGTCCAGAGTGGTTGTGTCCCTGAGCCATGTGGGGAGGTGGGGTGGGGGCTCGCAGAGAGGGAGGGAGAGAGGAGAGAGGGGAACCAGATGCAGCAGCCAGGAGGCCAAAGGTACAAAAGGGGTAGGGAACCACAATGTATAGATTATATAGGGAAGAGCCTCTGGCAGAAGGGCAGCCCAGCCTCTGGGCTGGAGAGTTCAGGATAGAGGGTAGGGTATGCCAGCCATACCCTGAAACAGGTAGGGATTGAGGGGTGCTGGGAGAACCTAGAGGTCAGGTCCACTTTGACATGTTAAATAGGCATCTCAGCCATTTGTCCAGGGTAATATAATTGAAACGTAATATAATTTGAAATGTAATACAATTCAGATCCCCCTGGCTTCCTAGTGGCAGTTGCTTGGGTGGATGGATTTTGCAGAATGTTTGTGGGTGCAGCCTTGCACGTACTCCCTGAAAGCTGGTGGACTTTCCTAGGCAGGATCTGGGAAGGAGTGGACTTGTTCTAATCACACACTGTGTGTGATGTGTGATGTATGAACCTGCTTCTTGGTAGTTAGGACGGCATTGGAGGAGGTGAGAAATTAGCACACATCATTTTGTGTGTGTGTGTGTTCTGTTGTTCACTAAGGAACCCCAGTCCAGTAAGATTGGGTCCTGGAAGACCTAGAGACCCCCAAGCTTAATCTCTACCCTGGGTTTGAGTACACAGGAACCCAGAGGCCCAAAGGAGGCAGGGCCTCCAGACGAGACAGGTGGCTCAGAGGTCCCAGTCATTTCCCTTTGAAAACACGGCAGCTTCAGGACACTGGGTTTTGCATCTCTGGCTGTGAGAGTCCTTTAAAGGAGCTACTTCCCAGACATATAGAAAAGATGGTTTGGAAAATCAAGGCTCCAAGAGCTAAGGCATGGCTTAGGCTGGACTGGGCTGCAGGCAGCTAAGTGCACCTCGGCCCTGGCATGACTGGGGGTGGGGCATTGGCTGTGGTTTCTGAAAAAGGGCAAAAATGATGGGAAAAGCTTTGGGATCCTCTGGGAATCGGAGCCGTGGCAACAGCAGCTGCTGCCATTGCTGCAAATGTTTCCTTGAGTGCCAGAGTATGCCCAGAGCCCATCCCTGCCGTACACCAGGGGAGGGGCGAGGACCCTCACAGAGGCAGGGAGGCCACTCTTACCACACAGCAGCCTGGCTCTCCCACAAAGAACAGCTCCAAGGCACTTGCTCCATTTGGAGTGTGCCTGCACCTAGCTGGTAAGTCCTTCTCATGGGCTGATGGCTCGCCACTGTCCAGCTGTGTGTGGTTCTGCGGGGCTCTGAGGGCCTCGGTGATCCCATCTGAAAACTGGGTTAGTACAGTGGCTGCCTTGGACTTCTGGGAGGCTGAAGCAACAGTACTGCACACTTAACTTGGCTGACTGTAGGCAGTGGGTCCCTGAGAGAGGTGGTGGTTAGTTGGTTTATGTTGGTTCCTGCAGGAGGATTGAGAGACTGCAGATGCCGTAGAGCCCAGAGGTTTGTGCCTATCTGGAGGCCTTCCGTGGGCTGGCTTCTTTGTGCAGAGGTGCAGGGCTGGGCGGGGCAGCCTGGGTTCTTGTCCTGGTTCCTCTGTGTTTTTAGCAGTGTCCTTCTGTTCTTCATTTCCCAGTGTAGAAAACCCACTCAGTTCTCTGTCTTTCCTGAGTTGATGCTTGGGTCTGGTAGAAATGGGTGTGATGTGGGTGACTATGTTCCCCCAGTTTCTCAAAAATCATAGGCAGCCGGAGGGAGATGCTCTCAAGGTCTTAATTGGAGTGATGTTCTGGGTACTGAGGCAGATGGGAGAAGCACCCTCAGTATATCGCTATGGCCTGGAGAGAAAGGAGGGATACCTTCCCCTACAAAGCCAGATTGAATACCACCCATTGACAAAGAAAGGCAGACCCGGGGTTAATGTGGGTCTCTGTAGGCAGGTTTTTCAAGACAGCTCTTCAATGCATCTGAGTTCACAGCCTTGGCATAAACCAGAGCTTCCACCTCCATCAGAAAACCAACAGGTGTTTGCCTAAAACAGGGCCTAATTCCCCGATCGCTGTAACATGGTGACAGGGATATCATACGGGGTTCATGTTCATGGTACACTTCAGGCATAGCTATGACAGACTGTCTTGCCCCTGTCTTTTCCCCTTAAATGTGCACCCCCCACTCCTGTGTGCTGCCCAGCAATCGTCTCACCAGTAAACTGGGAGAAGCTTGGTTTTCAGTGGGGGGCTGGAAGTAGAATGTGAGCTGCTTCCTGCTTCCTGCTTCCTGGTTTGGTTCGATTAGGGTCAGCCCAAGGAAGAGTCAAAGACCCAACCATCAGGATTCCTTTACTCTTGGATTTGCAGGCAGCTTATCCACAGGGCAACCATGGACATCGGAGAGAGTGAGGCATAGGATGTGTACATTACCTGCACTTTGCTTGGGGTTTGGGGCATCTAAGGATGCTTGCTAGCTTCATCAGGAGGCTTCTTTAGATTTGGAGCTATGTCTGCTTCCAGGAGTAGGAGGGCCTGGTCTGATCAGTCCCCAGGCCTTACTGTGGAGTTTAGGACCATGTTTAACATGTGAACAGTAGCCCCGAGCCTTCCAGAGAGATGACAGAGTGCTAGAGATGCTTTCAATCAAATCCTGGTTTCCTCCTGATCACTGTGTGCCATCTGGGAAATGACACAACCTCTCTGGGCTTCAGCTTCTCTATCAGCAAAAGATTTACCTTTTAGAGATGTGAGAAATAAGTGAATTTTGTCAAATGTTTGTGTTATACACAGCATGTGCCCAAACATGCTGGCCAATCTTATTCTTATTTGCCTCCTGTGCCTACCGTTTACTTATTTTAATTGATTTTTATTGTGCTTGGAATGGGAGCCAGGGATTCATGCATACTCCTGTATCCTACCACTGAATCATACCCCCAGTCCTGTTGAGCTTTTAAACCAACTACAGTCTCCACAGACTATGGACAGTCCTGGGCAGGAAGCTGTCTTCTGAAAGCTGACACCAGCACCAGTCCCCTTGCTTCCAAAGCTTCTCACAGCTTCCCGTTGTCTGCCTAATCCTGTTCCCATTCTGTTTCTTGGCCTTCAAGGCCCACAGCGTCTATAGCACAGTGAGGATGGAGCTGTGTGACAGGCCAAGCAAATGAGGAGAGGTTAGAAGGGGGCATCGGTGTCTGGGAGCACCCAGGATCAGACAGCTTCAGGTGCTCCTGAGAGCAGACCAGCAGGGGAAGCAGCTATGCTTTGCCAGCCACAGGCTGGGACAGGTCAGGCTTTTGTCTTTGTCTTTTTTTTTGGCTGTGAACATTAGTCCACAGCAGACTCATGGGCCTGGCCTGGCTCCATACTCGGGATTTGTGCAGTCTGAACTTTCCCTTGAAAACACAGGACTCAAGAGACCTCCCCCACCTCTGTCAGTGGCTGCTTTCCAGAATGCAGGCACAGCTGGAATGTTCATTTCCCTAACCGACTGTGAACTGAGGAGGAAGAGAGTATAGGACTGATGGCTTTTATTTCTCTCACAGAGTCCAACACTACCTTTCCTTTTCTAAAAACATGTTTTAAAATTTCTTTGAGAATGTTATACATGGATACAGTATGTTTGATCATATGCACCCTCTTAACCCTCTTAGCCCCAAGCTACCCCATGTCACCCTCTGAACTTCATGTCTTCCTCCTCCTCTTCTTCATGAATGAAACGAGTGTAGACCTAGTGTTCTTGGGTATAGGATTATCCATTGGAGTACGGGCAACCTGCCAGGGACTACACTTGTGAAGAAAATTGACTTTTTTCCCTCTCAGCAGCCAACAACTACCAATAACTCATAGCCCTCTGGCATCCACTAAAGTGTGGATTCAATTGATCTTGTACAGGAAACCATGGCTGCTATGAGTCCCCCAGTGCAGTGGTCCTATCATGTCCAGAAGCCATTGTTTCATGGTGGTCCTCATGGACCTCTGGCTCTTCTTCCACGGTATTCCTTGAGCCTTAGTGGGAAGGAACACATCATGGATTTCTGCTGGGCAGAGGTCACAGGGCATGGAAGGAAGCAAGCAGCTAGACAGATAGTTAGACAACAAGGCGGACTGTGCTAAAAGGGTTATCAGGGTGGACAGGCAGGGGCCTGGTCACTCCAAAGGTTCAGGGATGATGGGGCTTTGCTGAGGTAGGAGTACTCATGTTGGCTCCTGGGGGGAGGTGGTATTTGAGAGGTGGGAAGATTTTGGAAGGGAAGAGGAGACCACAGTCCAGGTGGAGGTGGGTTGGGAGGAAAAGCCTCTGGTCCAGGAGAGGCCTGGGCACTAGGAGGCGGGGCGGCCAGCAGGTGGAGGGAGAGCATGGGAGATGGGGTAGGAAGTGTCAGCTCCCTCTCAAGGGGAGTACACTCACCTGAGCAGCCAGCTTAGCTCTAGAGGTTCAGGTCTAGAACACCTGCCAGCCCCACAGCAAACGATGTGGCCAAGTATAGACCGGGATGCTCGAAATACACCCACTTCACAAAATTGACCCAAGGCATGCTATGTGCTGCACATGTGTGTGCACGCACACCAATTCCCTCCTGACACAGTGGTTGCTGTTGCTGCAGCTGTGTGGAAGGGCAGAGTCGGGTGCTATGTGTGGCTGCTGGCACCCAGTACAGAAGTTTTGCAGTACGGATGGGGTCATTCTTCTCCTCTGTGAATACAAACTGCGTGGCTCTTTGGGGGCTTGGTCATCCTCATCGGTCTTGATACTGAGTTCCTCCACAATGCGTCTCTACTCTGATATGGGGATGTAGGAAGAACAGACCAGGCAGCTGAGCACTCCAGACCTGGCTGGCTCTAGGTGGGAAGCCTGGCCACTGTGACCACAGAGCCTGCTGATCACTGCAGTTGTTTCCCCGGGGCTGCTGAAGTGGGAGGCACAGCTCTGAAAACTTTAGTTCTTCAGGGCACTACTAATTAGACTTTCAAGGTGTCCTGATTAACGGGGTGCGGGGGGGGGAGGGGAGGGGACTTGACAAGAAGAGCGTGGAGGGGATGAGACTCTGTGGTCCCCAAGATGGGCACAGACCTCATCTTTGTGGCTATCTGCAGGTTGCAAATTGGGCCACAGAAGATCTGGAAAGGATGGAGAAATGGGCTAGCTTAGACTCGGATGAATCTGAGCCCCCAGCCCAAGAGAACTCCTGCCCGGACCCTCCAGACAGAGACCCTAACTCCAAGCCGCCTCCAGCCAAGCCCCACATCTTTGCTACCAGGAGTCGCACCCGGCTTTTTGGGAAGGGTGACTCAGAAGAGGCCTCTCCCATGGACTGCCCTTATGAGGAAGGCGGGCTGGCCTCCTGCCCTATCATCACCGTCAGCTCTGTTGTCACTCTCCAGAGGTCTGTGGATGGACCTACCTGTCTCAGGTAAGTCTGGGGGGGCCTTCCCTTCCAAGACCCAAGTGCCACCCAAGACCGGTGGCAGTCCCGGCCGTCAGCTAACACCTCCGTTAAATGTCACAGAGCTGGGGAGCTGGGGAGCTGGGGAGCTGGGAAGCCTTCAGAGGTGGTCTGGCCCACACTCTTGCGATCTTGCGGGACACACAGTCACATATGCTGGAGTGCATGTGCATGCTGATTCCAGCTGCCAGCACATGCCAACACATGCTAAGTACCCAGACCCCAATGCTCACCAGCCCCAGGTACTTCAGCTTCACGTTCAAGGTTAGGATCTTGTGGACCAAGAAGACAAATTTTGTACAGGTGAGGAGCCTACCAGCCTTCCTGCCTCCCCTGAGGCAGGGCAGGGAGTCACTCAGGATGGCTTCTGGGTAGTGTGAAGGGCTAAGGCATCCATGGATGGATAAGGGCTTATCCATCATTCATAAGGGCCAAGGCAACCATGCCTAGCCCCTCTAGGCTCCTGTCTCCTGAGCTCCAGAAGGAAGGCCAGTGGGCTGGGTGGAAGACAGGTGACAGTAGCAACAAAAGTTTTCTCCACGGTGTCTGCAGATAGGCCAAGGGCAGGATGGGGACACGAGTATCCCAGGGTCCTCATTACAATTACATGTGTTTCCTAAACTGGCTGGTTTGCCTTGGGACTCAGTCACACTCCTTGCTGGGCCTGAGATGAGGGTATGACTTATTTCTCAGGCAGACATCCCAGGACTCTGTCTCCACTGGTGTTGAGACGCCCCCAAGGCTCTATGATCGCAGGAGCATCTTCGACGCTGTGGCTCAGAGCAACTGCCAGGAGCTGGAGAGCCTGCTGTCCTTCCTGCAGAAGAGCAAGAAGCGCCTGACTGACAGCGAGTTCAAAGGTGGCCCTGTGTGGACTGGCTTCCCAAGGGGCCTTTTCCAATCTTGACCTGGCTTTGACCCTCTCTCTGCCCTGCAGACCCAGAGACGGGAAAGACCTGTCTGCTCAAAGCCATGCTCAATCTGCACAATGGGCAGAACGACACCATTGCTCTGCTCCTGGACATTGCCCGGAAGACAGATAGCCTGAAGCAGTTTGTCAATGCCAGCTACACAGACAGCTACTACAAGGGTGAGGTGGGGGTGGCCTGGTACGGCTACAGAACATCTGCACCCTGGGGGGACTGCCCCAATCCCTGTCACTGTGTTGTTTTCTCCTGGTTCTGATCCCTGCCCTTGCACATCTGCAGTCTCCTCCCGTGGCCCTGGGATCTCTGCTGCCCTCCTGCTGACTTGGTGGTCCCTATCCCTTGCTGTCATATCTTCTGCCTTTCTTTCTCCTCCTCCCTCCTCCCTCCTTCCCTCTGCCTCCTTTCCTTTGAAGCTTAGTATTTTCTGCTCATTTTTGTTGCCGCTTCAAGACTTTGCTGGCCTAATTTGTAGATCCTGGCCTCCTACAGTGAGAGGTTGTGCAGACATTTTCTGGGTGCTTCTTTCAGAAGCAGTTGCTACTTGCCCAGGGCCCTTCCCTGGGCACATCTCTTTGGGCCCCCCCACAGGACTGTAATCACAAGGCCAACAGTGCGCCTCCCTCTCTAGGCCAGACAGCATTACACATTGCCATTGAAAGGCGGAACATGGCACTGGTGACCCTCTTGGTGGAGAATGGAGCAGATGTCCAGGCTGCCGCTAACGGGGACTTCTTCAAGAAAACCAAAGGGAGGCCTGGCTTCTACTTTGGTAGGGAGGCCATGTGGTAGACATGAGGGAGCTAGAGGCCCAGTCATCCAGGGACTAGCCTCATTGGTGGGGCTCCACTGGGGATCCTGTGTTCGCTGCAGGTGAGCTGCCCCTGTCCCTGGCTGCGTGCACCAACCAGCTGGCCATTGTGAAGTTCCTGCTGCAGAACTCCTGGCAGCCTGCAGACATCAGTGCACGGGATTCGGTGGGCAACACGGTGCTGCACGCCCTTGTGGAGGTGGCAGATAACACAGCTGACAACACCAAGTTCGTGACAAACATGTACAACGAGATCCTGATCCTGGGGGCCAAACTCCACGCCACACTGAAGCTAGAAGAACTCACCAACAAGAAGGGGCTTACACCGCTGGCTCTGGCTGCCAGCAGTGGGAAGATCGGGGTAGGCTGGGGCTTTGGCCTGGAGCTGTGGACACCAGGCAGGGAGGGTGGCTGGGTAGAGGGCTGTGTGTAGAGGACTCTAATTCTACCCGCTACTGAGGCTGTGAGTGTGAGCCAGAGGAGGTGTAAGCAGAAACCAGGAAGGTCAACATGGCGGTTTCTAATTTCCAACTTTGTCACAGGGACTCAAGGTGTGTGTGTGTGTGTGTGTGTGTGTGTGTGTGTGTGGTGTGTGTAGCTAGGTTGAAAGAAAAAAGAGGCTGTTGGTGCTTTACTAGGGTGAGCAAGATTTGTGGAATGACAGGGAGGGTCCTAAGGGGGAAGCTTGGAGTATACCAGGCCCCAGACAAATCAGGGTTCTATAGATAATATCAGCAGAGATAATATCAGTAGAAATACTGGGAAACTGTCCCTGCCCCTTTAAGCATTTAAGCCCTGTAGGAGTCTACCTATGGCTTTCATTGTATTTCATTGATTCTGCCTCCTGCTCCTCCCCCCCCCCCCCCCCCCCCGGAATTGCACTCTGTAGCCCAGGCTGGTTGTAATTTGCTAGCTTGGCCCCAAAGTTGCAACAATCCTCCTGTCCCAGCCTTCTGAATCTGGAATTACAGGCATGAACCATCATGACTAGCTTATTCCTTAGATTTTGATGATTTCTTTCTGGCTTAAAGTTTTCTAGAAAACTTCACTGTCCTTTACAGAGGACTGTAAATCTTGGGGCCCTGGAATAATATACCTGATGTGGGTGTAGCTGAGGTCAGAGGGCAGCTCTGTGGATCTTGATAGTGAGGACGTTGCTGGGGCTTGGCCTGGGTGTCTGAGTGATGGAGTTGGGAAACTGAGTGCATTTACCACAAGAACTCAGAGCCTGCCCGGGGAAGCCACCCATGGCCTGGGCTGGCCTGATGGGGATCTCCTACCTGCCACAGGTCTTGGCCTACATTCTCCAGAGGGAGATCCACGAACCAGAGTGCCGGCACCTGTCCAGGAAGTTCACTGAATGGGCCTATGGGCCCGTGCACTCCTCCCTTTATGACCTGTCCTGCATTGACACCTGTGAGAAGAACTCAGTGCTGGAGGTGATCGCCTACAGTAGCAGTGAGACCCCCGTGAGTGGCCAGGGCCAGGACAATGTATACCCGGCACGACCCTGCCCTTGCTCCAGCTCCATCTGGCCTCTCACATAGAAAACCTGTTGCCAGGAGCCTGTGTCCTCCAGACCTAGTCCACCTCCTTTTTCTTGTGTTTTTCTTAGCAAATGAACGACAACCATTAGCTCATAAACACGAGAGCATCTCAGAAGTGCAGAGATAAGGACAGCTCTCCCTATGGAGTCCTTTGGAGTCCTTTTATTTGTGTAAGCAGGATCACGCTGTGCACGCTGTAGGTTATGCAGTTGCTTTCACTCACTCACGTGTGCTGTAGTTAGCTTTGTATTAGCACGCAGGCGTCTGTCTCACTTAAAAGCTGTTGCCCAGCGTTCACCCACGGGACTGGCAAGCTATCTGCAGTTGCTCACACACTGCAGGCCACTGACACAAGCCTGAGGATTTTCCCCGTGAAAGTTATGGGAAACTGCAATCTCCAAATCAGAAAGCATGCCCGATGTATCTCTTCGTAGTTTTTGAGACAGGGGCTTGCTCTGCAGCTGAGGCTGGCCTTGGACTCCTGATCCTCCTCACTCTAAAGTGCTAGGACTGTAAGCCAGGGGCCACCACACCCCACAGTGAGGAGGAACATCGATATGCATTTACTGACCTTTTGTACTTCTTTGGTGGGTCTTGGTTTACGGGACTATGTGCTGGCTGCTCCTGGTTTATAGACACCCTTGGCTTCTTAATGAACCAGTCTTTTCTCTATTGTTGTGCTGCCGTGTAGTTTTTCTTCCTGTCTGTCTTTTGCCTTTTAATTTACACACAACACCCTTTACTTATAAAAGGGTTTCATTCTGATAGGGTCAAGCTGCTTGGTGGGGTTTTTTTTTTTTCCTTTTCCTCTCTCTTATGGCTTCTGGACTGGTGCCATGCTCTGATCTTCATTAGAGTTAGTTACATAGTAGCCTTTCTGTATTCCCTTTCCACTCATTGGTAGGTGTTCATTTTGACTACTTTATCTAGAGATTCCTTCTGTGTGCCAAGGATGGCATTTTACTTAGTATTTCTGGCTTCAAGTGAAGGCTCAGTGATACTGAGTAGTCCTCTCTTCTTAAAGTCATACTCCAAGCTTCTGAAGTGGACTTGGGAGCTGAAATCTCTGCCGGAGGCAGGGAGAGGCTGCCATAGTGCCTCACTAGATAAAGTTGCAATTATAAGACCAGAGTCCAAGGAAGGTGAGGCCTTGGCCTATATTGCCCTGTGAGCACCACCTAGGTTGCCATGTTGAATCTGGCCTCTGAGTTCTTAAAGGGGTGGTCTGAATGAGAATGACCTCATCACAGACTGAGGAATTTAACCCGGAGGAAAAAAAGCTCGGGGACAGCCATCAATAATTCATGTCCCGAACGCTTTCTGGTGGGCCATTCGGCTTGAGCTGATACACTGGTAGAAGGCAGAGATGACCAAGTTACTCCAAATAATAGATCATCCCTGTAGTTGACATCTCTTTAGAGGCCCTTGACTAGCAAGGAGCGTCCCATGCTCCAAAGTGTATAAGGAGCCACACACAAGTGTCTCTGTGGTAGAGCGTAAGTATGAGAGAGAGGCTAGGACAAGCTGCCTTGGGCTCATATGTTATACATCCTCGGTCCCATGAGCCTTCATGTCTTTGGATATGAGACTTTTGCCTAGAGGCTACTTCAAATGACAGTATTTGGCACTGTCCTCCTGCTCTGGGACAGGCCTTTTAGGTTCCTTCACAAGCCATGTATAGGTCCTTGCCATCTCTGCCTGACCCAGGGCTGCAAACAGGAGAAATGAAGACTGTGAAGGCAACCCCAGCTTCCCAAGCAGCCTCTTGTCTGGGAGCGAAGAGAGCCGATTGTTAGAAATGATGAGATTAGATTGTTGGTAAACACTGAAGTCCTTAAGTGAGTCCTTAGGGTAGCTGTTCTCAAGCTTCCTAGTGCTAGGGCCAGTTAATACAGTTCTTCATGTCGTGGTGACCACCCCCCAAGAAAACTATTTTCATTGCTACTAAATAACTGTATTTTTACTACTGTTATGAATTACAATGTAGATATCTGTGTTTTCTGAGGGTTTAGGCAACCCCTATGAAAGGGTTGTTTGACCCCCAGGTTGAGAACCACCGATTTAGGACCTGCCCAGTTTCTCACCAGTCACTGTACTCATGGAGACACTGAAGCTATGAGCGTGGTCAGTCAAGGAACCACAGCAAAGCAGGGACCAACTCAAGGCCTTGGCTGTACAGTGTCTCAGACCTCTGGTGACACTTGGTTGCTGGGCATGCTGAGGGGATAGTCATCCTTAACTGTGTGGGCTACACAGGAGTGAGGAGTGCCACACGGGTGTGGCTATCCAGGTAAGTTGCTGGTGCTGGAGTGAGCCTCCCTTCTCTCTGCTCCCATAGAACCGCCACGACATGCTTCTTGTGGAGCCCTTGAACCGACTCCTGCAGGACAAGTGGGACAGATTTGTCAAGCGCATCTTCTACTTCAACTTCTTCGTCTACTGCTTGTATATGATCATCTTCACCACGGCTGCTTACTATCGGCCTGTGGAAGGCTTGGTGCGGCCAGGAACACGGGCCCTGTTTGGGGGTTGGGGTTGGGTGAGGCATTTCCCTAAGATGCTATAGGCTTCAGGCCCAGAACTTGCTTGGGACTCCCCTTCCTAGCTCACTGAGAGGTGGAGAGACTGCCCTGAGAGCCTCGCTTCCTTGGCCTCAGTTTCTCTCTGACCCAACCCTGGGCTTTGTCTTTTAAGTCTGAGGTCCTGAAAGGTTGAGCATTTGAGCACTGAAGTTCCTGAGTACTGGGACTCAGAACCGGGGAGACAGCCACCTTAGGGCTGGGTGTCTGCAGATCATGGAGTGTGAAAGCCCCAATTCCATTTGCTGGCCTGCACAGTTTGGCTCACCGGCTTATTCATTACAAATTTGTTTCTTAGGCCTGTGCCCTTGAATACTTCTGTGCTAGGCTGGGCGCCACCTCTCAGCTCAGCTGAGGGTGAGACGTTTTATCCTCCTCTGAGCTATGGACTCTATTAAGTTTCCAAGCTGAGTCCTTTTCATTTAATACCAGGGGCACTAATTTTCCACCCTATATGTAGAGAGAGCACTTTACCTGTAAATTTAGTGTAAAAACTGGAGTTCTGTCTGTGCATAAAAGGCATTTAGCGACTTCATTAGAAACGAAAATGGTAATGGGTACAACTCGGTGGCATAGGGCTTGCCTAGGATGCACAAGGCCTTGGGTTTGAGTTCCAGCACTCCAGCATTGTAACAAAGTAACAAAAAGAAAGGATACATACATACATATATTTTGAGAGAGAGAGAGAGAGAGAGAGAGAGAGAGAGAGAGAGAGAGAGAGAGAGAGAGGAGGTATATGCCAATAGGCAGGATAAGTGAATAAGCTAGAGCTTGCAAAGCCACAGTGGCAATACTCTCCAGAAAATGCTGGCTAAAACACAAGGGCTGTATATGTGGGTGTGCGGAGGACAGCCATCCCCACCCCCACACCGCGCCCCCCTCCCCCAATCTATGGAGAACTTTGATCTTACCTCCTGGCAGAACAGCTGGGCACCATAGGCTGTGGGAAGAATGGGATTTATAACACACCAGGTCTGTAAGAGCATCTCCACCTACCCTGTCACCTGCTCCCATTCACTCAGAGCCCTGGGCAGAGATGTTGCTTGGGGGGATAGCACAGCACTGGAAGGATCCTCTCATACCTAGAGACTCGGGGGGAAGCAAGTCTTACAAAGGGACCGTCTTGCAGATGTCCCATGATAATTCATTGTCTCTGTGCTTCTCTCCTTGAAATTATTGTTGTTGTTATATATGTGTATGTGTGTGTGTGTGTGTGTGTGTGTGTGTGTGTGTGTGTGTGTGCGTGTGTGCACATGGAGATCAGAAAAAAAAAACCCCAACTATTGGGAGTCATCTCTGTCCTTTCGCAATGGGTTCTGGGGACTAAAATCAGTTCTGAGACTTGCACAGAGCCTGCTTCTTCCTGTGGAAAGCCATTTTGCTAAGCCTCTGTTTCTCTCTTTTAATGGAGACTTGTCTCCTAGGCAGGAGCCAAGTCTTAATGATGAGGCTTGGTACCTGGTGGCATCTGGTGGCACCTGGTGGCAGTGTTTGTTGACTGGATGAATGAATGAGTCACCAGCTCCTCTGTGCCTTACAGCCCCCCTATAAGCTGAATAACACCGTTGGGGACTATTTCCGTGTCACTGGAGAGATCCTGTCTGTGTCAGGAGGAGTCTACTTCTTCTTCCGAGGGGTAAGCATCCCTTCACAAGTTGTGGGCTTCTCTTGTTGCTGACACATGGCTGAGAGCTGAGTGGGTGAAGCTGAGAACCCTCAGGTGTTCATGACCAGGTTTCAGGGACCTCCAGTATATTCCCAAGGGCACATGGTGATCAAGCAACACGGGTGGGTGGATCTCTACCACTAAGTCTCATGGCTGTTCTTGTGGGAAGGGTCTTTTCTTTGACTGCTTGCCTGGGAGGCTTCAGGGGTCCTTCTACCTAGCACTCCATACTGAACACCAGTTTAACAGTGAAATGCGGCTGCATCTGGCTTTTGTTTCACGAGTGCTGGCCCTCCTGCTCACACAGCAAGCACTTTGCTGACTAGGGGTTCTCCTCAGGAACCAGGGTTTTTTCCTTGAAGTCAGAATGCCTTTTAGAATTTATGTTAACTCCTCTGTAAAAACTAGAGCTTAGAGAATACATGGCTTATAATTTTTAGTTTCACTTTCTTGGAATAAAATTTGGGGCAGGGGTGAGAACACAGGTCCATGAAATGAGAACTGGATGCAGAATTTGAAATCATTGTTTTTTTTAAAATTATTTATTTTTTAATCTTTAAAAAATATTTATTTTATTTATATGGGTATACTGTGGCTGTCTTCAGACATACCAGAAGAGTGCATCAGATCCCATTACAGATGGTTGTGAACCACAGTGAGGTTGATGGGAATTGAACTCAGGACCTCTGGAAGAGCAGTCAGTGCTCTTATCCACTGAGCCATCTCTCCAGCCCTGGTTTTTTTTTTTTTTTTTGTTGTTGTTGTTTTTGATTTTCGTTTTTGTTGTTTTTGTTTTTGACATGAGGTTTCCCTGTGTAACCTAGTCTACTTGAATTCTTGACCTTCTTGCCTTAACTTTTCTAGTGTTAGGATGATGGGAGTGCACCACTGCACATGGTTAGATCATTGTGATTTTAATCTATAAACTTCCTGGGTTAAGTCACCATTTGTGTATGTGTGTGTGTGTGTGTGTGTGTCTGACTTTTCCATTGCTGTGGTGAGGCACCATGAACAGAGAGACTTACAGACAAAAGAGCATATTTGGCCTTATGGTTTCAGAGGGTTAGAATCTGTGATGGAGGAATGGAGGCTGCAGGTAGCAGGTGGTTGGAGCAGCAGTTGATAACCCACATTTTGAATGACAAACAGGAGGCAGAGAGAGGAGAGAGAGAAAGGAAGAAAGGCAAGAGAGGAGAGAAAGAGAGAGGAGGGAGGTGGGAGAGAGGAACAGAGAGAGAGAGAGAGAGAGAGAGAGAGAGAGAGAGAGAGAGAGAGCATTGAGGATGGTTGGGGTAGAAATGTTTGAAACCTCAAAGCCTGTCCCCAGGGACACACGTCTATCAACAAGGCCACACCTCTTAATCCTTCCCAAGCAGTTCCACCAATTTGGGGATGAAGTATTCAAACACAGGAGCCTATGGGGACATTCTCATTTAACACCACATTTACTTTTGTGGAATTTCTTATCAATCACTGCACGGTCTTCGTGGAAACGCTGTCTGTTCATAGTTGTAACTTCCACTATCTAAGAAAGTATAAAGCCCTAGCAGCAGGTGGGCACCTCTTAGCAAACAGAGGTAAAACTGGGGGCAAATGTGTGTAGGTATTTTGGAGAGGATTTCACAGCCACCAAAGCTTGATCTGGCAAGTTAGCTCGGTTGCAGCTGTGTAAAGGGGCTTTTGCTATGAAGTGACACTCAGTATAGTACAGCACGGTAGAGTGGGGAGAACACACGAGAAGAAAGGAAATCTCTCAGCCCTATCCTGGGATCACAGCAGTCAATAGGATTTTGGTGACCCTTTCCTTCCTCAATTGCCTTCGAGATCTACTTTTAATTGCAGTCGAGGTTTTTAAAGCTCTCCATGAGTCACATAGCATCATCCACCCCATTAGCTTGGCTTTACTGCTGCTCCATTCTTCATGCTCCTTGCTGGGATCCATTCCAGTGCTCTAATACGGTGGTGCTGGGAAAGCATGCTGAGGAGTCCCCATTTCAGACACATTGAATGCTTCCTGGAAACTTACTTTGTCTGATTATTCACAGATCCAGTATTTCCTGCAGAGGCGACCATCCCTCAAGAGTTTGTTTGTGGACAGCTACAGTGAGATACTTTTGTAAGTGATGCTTTATGCTCTGTTTGACCTCCTGGGGCTAGTTCTTCCTCATTCTCTTACCTATGCTTGAGCAGGCACGTAGTAGGGCCTCAGTAAGCACGTTGAAACAATGGAGGTAGGCACTCTAACAATATTATTCAGACGAATCAATATCAGCTGTTGTTTACTCTGCCAGATAAATCAGGTGCTGGGGTCGACAGACTGTGTCATAGGTCACAGGATTTACAGTTGGAGTTACTTTGGCCACATTGTGTGCGTGCCCCTGACACTCACTAGGTCAACACTGGGAGACAGAGGTGACGTATACCCAGTTTTTGCCTTCAAGAATTTCCAGTCTGTGAGGCAGTTTTTTTTTTTTTTTCTTTCATTCCAGCTTCATGGACATCTTGGACTAGATAGTAGGTGGGAAAGGGATTGTCCTGTGCACTGAGTATTTAGCAGCACCCATGGCTTCTCCCTGCTAGATAGCAGCAGTTATCTTACTGTCCTGACAATCAAAACCGCCTACAGACAGATACCGACAAAAGTCCTCTTGCTATGGTGGGTGGGGGCAGCAGCTGTGGTGGTGTGTGCTTCTGGTGGGAGCCACTGCTCTTACAGGAGACCAACAAGCAAAGGCACATGTGTTGCAGAGAGCCTCTGCTCATAAAATCATTTAGAATCTGCAAAACCCATCCTGCACAGAGGCTTCCAACCACGGGGCTCCTGGATCTTCACTTAAACTTGCTTCCCTTCCCCCATCAATCCCGAGGCTTCTCCTGAGGTGTGATTAAGGAGTTGGTTTCTAGTGCTGTTGTGACTAGTTTGTTCCTAGGATTCATAAACCTCATGTTCCCACCCTGAGCTTCAGAGACCTTTATTTTAGTTCCAAAGGGCAGGCTCAAACTCTAGGGTCTGCAGCAACTGGCTGTCACAATACTGATTGTCTAAAAGAAGAAATGTTCCCCTGCATAGCGTTATGCCAGTAGACTCAAGATTTCATTTCTAAAAAGTATAGCTACATTGTAGTGATGTTCACACACACATGTTTACATACACACATGCAATTGTACTTATTAATATAGAACATATAGTTTTTTAAACTTATTCATTTACTTTATGTATATGAGTACACTACAGCTGTCTTCAGACACACCAGAAAAGGGCACCAGACCCGTTTGCAGATGGTTGTGAGCCAACATGTGGTTTCTGGGAATTGAACTCAGGACCTTTGGAAGAGCAGTCAGTGCCCTTAACCACTGAGCCATCTCTCCAGCCCTTGAATGTATAGTTTTTATTTTATCAAAATAAAGGTACGTAGCTTTTATTTTTATCGAAACTACTCATTCATATTAATATAAATCACAAGAGTGTAAAAGTATTTATAGAGAGAACCAGTTTCTTGCCCCCAACCCTTCCCATTCTCTGAAACTCTCTTTCTTTGGTCTCTTTCTTCTGTCACCTATTCCTGCCATAGACAAAGCTCTAGCATCCTTCTCCCGTCTGCTTCTCCTCTTTCATCATCCCAGTGTGATTATATAATATTTTGTTAGTCAGTAGTCAGCATTTGCACCTTCATAAATATTCCTGACTGTCGAACAGCTTCATAATAGTCCTAATACACGTTTTGTTTCCTCTGAAGTGAACTCCCTCACTTTCCCCTTGTTTAGCACACACTATATGTAGTGTTAATTCTTCCCACACATCCTGAAGCAGGTACAATTTCCCTCAAACTCAAGCCTCTAAATTACAGTACATGGTCAAATCTCCCCCCCCCCCCACCCCTCAGGAGACTTCTTTCTGGAGTTTTCTTTCCTTTTGTTTGTTTGAGATGGGGTCTGGCTGTGTAGCCCAATCTGGCTCCTGTTCTATAACTCACAGCAAACCTCCTGCCTTTGCATCTGCAGTGCTGGAGTGACAGCTGTATGTCACCATCCCCTGTTTCCTGTTTTCTCTTTCTGATTGGATTTCCCCCAGCCTGATCCTTCTCACCCTGGTGAGATGCTTCTCTCTGCTGCCAGCCTTGGGATTCTCCTGGATCTTGCCCCTCTCTCACATCTTCCTCTTTCTTGGCCTGTTCTTGTTTCCCGGCACAGTCTTCAGTATTTTCGGTGGGGCAGCCCTGAGTGGAAGCGCTGACTCTGTACAGTGCCGAGTGTGTAAACACTCATGATCAGTAAGTTGGTGAATGCAATACATTTCTCTCTTAGATTTTTGACATACAATGGATTGTGCACGGAATGACTATTATAAATTAAGGAACATCTGTACTATATTTACATTGTGCTTCTAAGAATAAGATTTTTGCTTCCCAACATGTCATACGTTTCCTCCTTGTGCCTGCAGAAAAGGTGTGGGCTATAGGAAGCTGGCAGCCCAGCCCCAGCCTGTGAATGGCTACATTCTCTCTCTTTCAATTCTTGCATCCCCAGAGCCTTTTGTTCTTGGCTTCTCCTAAGCTGGTCGGTCTCCTTTGCCTCTGCCCCTAGCTTTGTACAGTCACTGTTCATGCTGGTGTCTGTGGTACTGTACTTCAGCCATCGCAAGGAGTATGTGGCTTCCATGGTGTTCTCCCTGGCCATGGGCTGGACCAACATGCTCTACTACACCCGAGGATTCCAGCAGATGGGCATCTATGCTGTCATGATTGAGAAGGTAGGTTCCCAAGTGTGTTTTCCACAGAGTCCTGTTTGCCCTTTAGATGTGGGATACTGTCCTATGCACTCTGTTGAGCCTCTCTGTATCCTCCGGGGGAGCCGTTGGTTTAGCTCTTAGCCTATTTATTCCCCAAGAATCAAGCAACCTGGCACTGACCTGGACATGGAGGTTTTCTTCAAACTTCTTGCCTCTGCATTCCGAACAAAAGCCGTGGGCGAGGTGTGAGTGATTCCTTCATGATGTCCGAGCTGAAAACTGTAGAATCCAGCCCGTTGGAAGTTCCTGCCCCATGGTCTCTGGCCACTCCAGGCTGTTACAGCGCAGGTCATTCCTGTATTCCTCCCAGGGCTGGGCTTGTTTTTCATGAGCCTGCTCTTTCCTGCAGATGATCCTCAGAGACCTGTGTCGGTTTATGTTCGTCTACCTCGTGTTCTTGTTTGGATTTTCCACAGGTAACATGCTGAGGCAAGGCTGGTGGGTGGGCAGGGCTATTGCTCATTTGACTTCCCCAGGGCTCTGCAGGGCCAGGGGAGGAGGAGCCAGGTGAAGAAGACAGGTGCATGCTTGCAGGTGACAGAGTGGATAAACAGAATGCACATCAACATGAACCAGAGAACTTGGAAGTGTAATTTATGAGATGTTCTCAGACATCTTAGAGATACTGTGCTACTTGCTTGCTGTATAGCTATTTTTTTTTGCTCAGTTTTTAAAAAATGTTTTAGTTTGTAATGTCAATATATATATTTTAAAAAGATCTATTTATTGTTATATGTAAGTACAGCTGTACTCAGACACACCAGAAGAGGGCATCAGATCTCATTACGGATGGTTGTGAGCCACCATGTGGTTGCTGGGATTTGAACTCAGGACCTTCGGAAGAGCAGTCAGTGCTCTTATCCGCTGAGCCATCTCGCCAGACCTTTGCTCAGTTTTTATCCAAATTATTTCAACACTATTTCAGACTCACAAGAAAGTTTTAAGAGTTGTAAGAATGACTTCTCTCTTCTTACTGAGATTCCCCAATTTTACCACCTTAAAATCGGTCTCTTTGCCTCTCTCTTTCTTCTCTCTGTCTCTTTGTCTCATTTTTCCTTCACTCCCCCACTCCTCTTCTCCATTTCCCCTCTCTTCCTTTCTTTGTTCCTTGTGCTGGAGGTTGAGCCCAGGGTCTAATACGTGCCAGGCAAATGCCCACTGAGTTACAGCATCAGCCTTCAAGCGATCCCCTGACCCCACCATCCTCGCAGCTTTAGTCCCTGGCATTTTACCACAAGGAGGAGCTTTTTTCCCCTCTCTGCAATTGAAATTTTCAATGCAAGGATGGCCTTGGGGCCCTTTTTTGCTCTGTGTAGATTTACATGGTCACTTGAGTCATAATACTTATTACCATCTGTTACTTTGAAACTGAGATCTGGCCCTTGAGAGCCCCTTTCAGCCAGATCCTGGGCCCCTCTAGCTGACCCACATCCTGTTGTGAGCACATGCCTTTGCCTCAGTCCTTGTCTGATTTCTGCAGTTAGATGGTTGTCAAGGCGTGCCTGTCTCTGCTCCCATTCTGCGGTTTATTTTATCCCTCCTGTCTAAGAGGGATGAGTATCCATGACTAGGAGGAGGGACCTGGTAGGTATGGGTTGTGGCACTTGATCTGAAGTTATGCGTATCAGTACAAGAAGGGATTGGGCTCAGGGGGTTCTTGGGTATTGGTGCATAGTAAGAACAGGACCCGGCTGCTTAGCAGTTCTCCAGCTCTGTACTACACTTCCAAAGAAGGTTATTAGGGGCTACTCTGCTTTGAACTGCTCGACACCTATGGTTCTAGAGTGGACCTTGAAAAAGATATGGTGTGGCTGGCAGAGTGAGTCAGGCCTATCTCGTTACGTTGAGCAGGTTGTACACTACACAAAGGGCTTAGTATGTGCATGGTCTACATAGCTTTGCATATTTCTTCAAACACTTCGCCTACTAGATCATGATAATGCTCTTTTAACAAAGCAGAGTTTTATTACAGCTTTATGCTAGTCTGGGTTGGGGAGGTGATACATGGTTGAGTGGCTTTCCTGCTGAGGGGTGCTGGGGTAGGAGAGGTATGCATCAGGAGGTCTGGGGTCTTGGTTTTCATCCACCCACACCTCTTTCTCTTGCGACCTGTAGCCGTAGTGACACTGATCGAGGATGGGAAGAATAACTCACTGCCTGTGGAGTCCCCACCACACAAGTGTCGGGGATCTGCCTGCAGGCCAGGTAACTCTTACAACAGCCTGTATTCCACATGTCTGGAGCTGTTCAAGTTCACCATCGGCATGGGTGACCTGGAGTTCACCGAGAACTATGACTTCAAGGCTGTCTTCATCATCCTGTTACTGGCCTATGTGATTCTCACCTACATCCTCCTGCTCAACATGCTCATTGCTCTCATGGGCGAGACTGTCAACAAGATTGCACAAGAGAGCAAGAACATCTGGAAGCTGCAGGTGGGCAGCAGAGTAGGGGTGAGGGGAGTGCAGCCTGGAGGCTGTTCCCTGTTCCTTTTGCTGTTACAAAGAGGGTTGCATGAGCCCCTGTGGGGTTGAGGAGGGAGCAGAGAGCCCAACCGGGCCCAGGGATCAACATCATCAGCTCCCTTGGTAGACTCCCTTCCTGTGGGCATCCCTGTTGTCCATCATCTACAGTCAGGTGAGCCTAGTTAGATGCTGTAACTAACAGATGCTGTATTTGGTCCAGGGCAGAGCAATCCCGGAGGGCAGTAGATGTAGATTTAGCCCCATGGGCTATCCATTGTAGAACATCTTGGTTTAGGTGAGTACTGAACACTAGACACATGGGGATTGTTCTCGTGGGGTAGGCCCTAAGGATTCTCTTTCTAAGCCGAATGGCTCATATTTGCCTTCAGAACCCCCACCAACAAAGATTGTTCTTACCTGGAAGCATTTGCTGGATGGTGGGCCCTGCTCTCTAAGTGTCTGTCTTACCTGACTTCATTTCACCTTTCACAATCCTCTGAAAGGAATTCTGTCAGCATCTCATCTTTAGCACTGAGGTCTAGAGACTATGTAGTCATCTCTCTCTGTTTCAAGCCACACAGAGACCCAACAGTCTGGACTCTGATCTTAATTAGCACCCACAGGGTCCCTTTGTGAGCTCCATCAACTCCTAGGGCTGCCTTCCTGGAATTAGCAGGCAGACACCAACCAAGCACAGAAAGGCTTGGCTGGTCTCCTAATGCCAGGCATTAGAAACAGACTTGTAGTAGGCTGCCTCAGGGGCTGAAAGAGATTCTGGAGAGGGTGATCCAGGCTGGTGGCCTGTTTCCTTTTCCACCAGCGAGCCATCACCATCCTGGATACAGAGAAGAGTTTCCTGAAGTGCATGAGGAAGGCCTTCCGCTCCGGCAAGCTGCTGCAGGTGGGGTTCACCCCGGAAGGCAAGGATGACTTCCGGTGGTGCTTCAGGTAAGGTCAAAGCAGGAGTCAGAGCTGAGAACTGGTCTCAGTCCTGGACATGGGGGACCCATCTGGAGCCAGATGAGGGTGTAGAGATCAGGCTCAGGGCTCCCTGAGGCTAGACATAGAAATAGGGACTCTCAAGGCCAGCAACAGGTCCAAGGGCCACCATGGGATTCAGCTCTGGGCATGAGATACCAATCTCAGATCTCAGGAGGTAGAACTTCCAACATTAAGCACCGAAAAACTTGAGGTGTCCAAAAAGGACTACCTGGTGAACAGAGTCAAATCCAGGCATCCAGGGTTTAAAATTCTTGGGCCTTGTGGTGTGGTGGGAAATAAGGGGTGTCCATAAAATAAGCCCTGGCTGTCCCTCTGCCTGCTATGTCTTCATCCTAATATGAAGGCTGTCCAGCCTTAGACAGCGGCTTCCCAGAGCCTGTCCCCTCCCCCACAGGGTGGATGAGGTGAACTGGACTACCTGGAACACCAACGTGGGCATCATCAACGAGGACCCAGGCAACTGTGAGGGCGTCAAGCGCACCCTGAGCTTCTCCCTGCGGTCAGGCCGAGGTGAGGTGTGCTGGATGAGCCCATGGCAGGGAGGGGCTTGGCTCTGGGAAGGAGGGGTCTCTACTCCATCTTGACTTTCCTCACATCAGACCTGGGCTGCACAGCAGCAGCAGACACTCGGCCACGCTTAGTGACTGGTATATGCCCTCAAACACATCTGTGTGCCCAAGGAGCACTGCCAGCGGCTCCTCGGACTCACTGCCCATCTGATTTCAGATTCACTTTTGGCTGTTGCATGTTCAGAAACCTGAGAAGATGTAGCCAACATTTTCAAGAACCCCGCCATTCTGTTATGGAACCCCATATGGGGTCACAGTCCACAGTTTCAGAAGCTGGGTGTCAGGCTATGCAGTAGTGTCCCAGAAAGGTTGTAGGGTTTGTTTGTTTTGTCCTTAATTATTTTTTTCTTTCTCAAATGTGATGTCTTTTGGTCTGCCTTCATATTCACTGACTCCTCTTTTCTTTTTTTTTTTTAGTGAGCTCCCAATTGCTCTGAATTCCATCCAGAGAAATTTGAACTTCAAACTTTAAGCCTTTTGGTTTTAGAGTTTCTATGTTTTTCTGTTGAAGTTTCCATTTCTAAAGATTTATTTATTTATTTTGTGTATATAAACACACTGCTGTCTTCAGACACACCAGGAGTTTTTGGATCTCATTACAGATGGCTGTGAGCCACCATATGGTTGCTGGGAATTGAACTCAGGACCTCTGGAAGAGCGGTCAGTGCTCTTAACCATTGAGCCATCTCTCCAGCTCAAAGTTTCCATTTCTTTGCTGAGAGGTCCTCTAGCCATTCCTATATTAGCAGCACGTTTCCTCTATTTCTTTTTTTTAAAAAGATTTATTTATTTATTTATTTTAATATTTTTTATTATTACGTATTTTCCTCAATTACATTTAGAATGCTATCCCAAAAGTCCCCCATACCATCCCCCCCCACTTCCCTACCCACCCATTCCCATTTTTTGACCCTGGCATTCCCCTGTACTGGGGCATATAAAGTTTGCGTGTCCAATGGGCCTCTCTTTCCAGTGATGGCCGACTAGGCCATCTTTTGATACATATGCAGCTAGAGTCAAGAGCTCCGGGGTACTGGTTAGTTCATAATGTTGTTGCACCTACAGGGTTGCAGATAAAGATTTATTTATTTTATGAGTACACTGTATACTGTAGATGTCTTCAGACACATCAGAAGAGGGCATCAGATCCCATTACAGATGGTTGTGAGCCACCATGTGGTTACTGGGATTTGAACTCAGGACCTCTGGAAAAGCAGTCAGTGCTCTTAACCACTGAGCCACCTCTCCAGCTCTTCCTCTATTTCTTTGAACATATTAATAAGTTACTTTGCACTTCCTGTCAGCTAAGGGGTGGACTGGCTCAGGGGTGGTACTCTCAGCCTGGCAAGGACAAGGCCTTGGAGTCAGCTGTCAAAGCTAATTCCAACATCCGGGCTATCTTGGCATCCATGTCTCTTAACTCCTTTTTTTTTTTTTTTTTTTTTTTTATGACAGAGGACCACATTGCCCTGGTTTCCCTTTTAGGCCCAGTGTTTTCAGATTGTGTGCTGGGCATTGTGGATAAGATACTGTGGAACCTGGATTTGGTTATCTTCCCTCAAAGATACTTCAGTACACCTTAATCGTGTACATGTGTAAGTGAGTGTAAGGGTGTCTCTGCATTCTGTCCATGCTCCCTTCTTGCACTCAAGCTTAAGTGTGTCCACCTCACTTCCAACCCCACTGCAGGCATCTCTGCTAAACCTCCTGTACTCTCATCATCAGCAAGCAATGTCTAAATCTCAGCCAAGGACTTGTGGGTAACCACCCAACCCTCAAACCAACCAGTCTCCCAATGTTCTCCTATGCTCTGTTCTACTGATTCTAGCTGTGTCAGCTGCTAGGATAGCTGCTTTCTCTTTAGCTTAGGGGAAATTCCATGCTCTATAGGATGGCTGCTGACTGTACAGTAGTAGGTAAGGCTGTCTTTTAAGCAGAGAGATGGGTGTTCATAGGGCTCCTCTTGTGAATGACGGGCCTCTTAGGGTTTATAGTAGCTCACATCTGTCACATGTGTTCAGGCCTAAACACATCTGCTGAATGGAATTTTGCTCATCTATGGTTGTCATGAGCATGGCAGTCCAGTCCAAGATCGTCTGTTATAATTGGATATGGAAATCTATTTCATCAAAAGCTCACTCAGGGGCTGGCGATGTAGCTTAGTGGTGGTTGAGCACTTGTTTAGCATGTGAGTCCATCTCTAGTACAGAAAAAAAAAATAGGCTCACTTTTGGATATCAGTTCCCTGATCTGGAGCTTTGTTAATTTCACATAGGTCCCCTGCAGTTCTGTGACTTTCCTAGGAATGCAATTGGAAAGACTCCCTGGTCACCTTATCACCCTTGCTCACTATCTTTCCTTCAATTTGTTAGGTGTGCTAACACTCTCAGATCTACTCAAAGCTGGCTTTGTGGGTGATCTGAGTGGCTTACCATGATCCTCCTACTTAGTTAGCCTTTGTTGGGTGAGTCTGACACTGGGGAGTTTATTTTAGATGTATTTAAGTGCAGGATCATGGGGTGGGGTACAGTTTCCTGGTGACAGTTATCACAATAAAGCTAAAGGTGTGACTAACACGTGGCCTCTTCCATAAGAATGGGTTTTATAGATTACGTGCATAGGGGAGGATCTGCTGTGGTCTAGGCCAACCTAGAGGTCACCAAGCTATAAAATACAAGTGGCAGCTCCCTTAGGGATGGGTTCTGTTGACTGAGAAACAATGCTCAAGATAAAGGTCTATGGAGGAAGAATCTGGGATAAACATAATAGTCTGGGGAGTTTGGGTGTGGCCTGACTCTACTGATAGCACAGGTCACCAAGGCTGCTACCAACACCCAGCCCAGCCTTCTGGATGGAAAACAGGTATTTATGTGCTCTGCTGAGGAGACAGCCCTGAGTGTTTAACATTTCTGCTTTCCCTGGAGCTCATCTGTGAGCACGAGGACCTTATGGCTCTCTACCCTGTACCTCTCAGTGAACTGCTGTCCAGTTAGAGCGGCCATTTGGAACAGAAGCGGGGGGGGGGGGGTGCCGCATTAGACTTTACACATTCACTACTTGCTTTCTCACTTTTGTGACAGTAGAAACTCTAGTGATGATAGCCAGATACTTTAGATAACGGGGACCCCTTCTCACCAAGATGCCTGCGCTAGGAAGATGTGGGAGAATTCAGGGGAGAAAGGCCAGGGAAGGAAGGTGGGAACTGGAAGGACTAGGAAGTGTGTGGGAGCTTCAGTGAATGGCTTCTCTACTGGTATAACAAGTCGAACTGAGCTGAACTTATAGTTCGTTGTGGGTAGCTCTCAGGCAGGTTCACTGACCTCACAGGAGGGGGTCAGTGGAATCACAAGGCTGGGCTGAGGCAAGGCTTCCTAAAGGGGTGTGGGTAGATCTTCAATGTGATGGTGGGGGTACAAATAAGGTTATATTATAACCTTATTTTGTGATTTTAGGGCCCTGTAGGTGGGACTTAGAACCAGTGGTCAGTTTTGAGAATCCTGAACTAGGAGCTGGCTTTGTCCAGCGTTTTGTGTGGGCTTTTGAAAGCGAGGGCTCCTGATCAGAAGAGAAGGGTGGGGATCTCTTGGCCCAGGCCATCTTGCCTTTGTTCCAAACCCTCTGGCCTAATACTTGGTATTAGAATATGATGGATGGTGATGGGAACCTCAGCTACCTCTGGAGACCCTGGAACTGGCTAGGTCAACAGTTCCCAAACTGGGTGTCTCTACTTCCTAGCCAATTAGTCCAGATCTCAACAGGCAGTGGTAACTGAGTCTTCCTTAAGAGCTCCCTGGAACTTTAGGTCATGCCAAAGTTCTTATTTGAAGCCCAGTGTCACCATGTCTCCCTTGGCATTTTCTTCTATGCCCTGGTGGGGCCTTGACTCTAAGTCTTGATGTTTTTTGGCTGCTGTTCATCACTTTAGGATTGCCCAATGTGGAGTTGTGTTGCAGAAATCTCTTTACCCTCTCATTTGGGCAGAGAGGCAATAAAGCCTGAAGCAGGTGTGAGATAGACTCATGAATTATCAGGTTTACCAGGGCCTGGGGGAGAAAGGAAGTATAAACTGGGTGAATGAGCTCAACTGTCAAAGAAGAGGAAATTTCATGGGTCTAAGAGCCTGGAGATTTATTTATTTTTATTCCAGACAGGGTCTCACTATGTAGCCCTGGCTGTCCTGGAACTTACTATGTAGACCAGGTAGCTTTGAACTCACAGAGATCCATCTGTCTTAGCTTCTTGAGTGCTGGGAGTAAAGGTGTGTGCCACTACACCTGGCTAAGATTTTTCTTAAAAGATAGGTTTTGAAATGAAAATATAATAACTTTATTTTCCTCTTCCCAACTTCTACCCATGTCCCTTCCTCCAACCTTTCTTTTTTATTCATACATTTACATATACATGTACAAATACAAATACACATATACATATACACGTACACATACACATACACATACACATACACACACAAGTATAACTTGCTGAGTCTGCTTTTGATTTCAAAGCTAACTACT
Source organism: Mus musculus (assembly GCF_000001635.26). Classification (NCBI taxonomy): domain Eukaryota; kingdom Metazoa; phylum Chordata; class Mammalia; order Rodentia; family Muridae; genus Mus; species Mus musculus. Next base: position 351,396 of record NT_166317.2, read on the forward strand.
TTGTACTGGATAACCAGTTAGATTGGGATGGGAGAGGCTAATTCTCCCTCTTAGCAGTCATTAGTTGCCTGTAGTTCTTTGTCTAGTGGTGAGACTCTGTGAGGTTTCCTGCTCTGCATTAGCCTGTCTATTGTTGTTTGGGTCTTATTTAGGCAGCCATTTCTAGGAGACAGTCTCATAGCAGACTTCCTGGTCCTCTGGCTCTTGCAGTCTTTACTTCTGTCTTAGTTAGGGTTTTATTGCTACGAAGAGACAACATGACCAAGACAACTCTTAGAAAAGAAAACGTTTAATTTATGGCTGGCTTACAGTTTCAGATGTTCAGTCCATTATCATCATGGCGGGAAGCCTGGCAACATGCAGGCAGACATGGTGCTGAAGGAGCCATGATCTAGCCAAGTTCTATATCTTGATCCTTCGGCAGCAGAAGGGGACTGCATGCTACACTAGGTGTAGCTTGAACATGTATGACCTCAAAGCCCACCTCCACAGTGACACAGTTCCTCCAACAAGGCCACACCTCCTAATAGTGCTATTCCTTATGGACCAAGCATTCAAACACACCAGTCTGTGGGGGCCATTTCTATTCAAACCATCATAGCCCCCTCTTCCAGAATGTTCCCTGAGCTTTCGGTGTAAGTGTGTTGATACTGTATTCAGTGGGGCTGGGCTCTCCGTGACCCATGGATCTCTGCTTTGTATCTGCTTTGTATGACTTGTGATTTTCAGTCATGGTCTCTGTTTGCTGTACAGAGGAACTTCTTTGATTGCCCAGGTCTCCTTTTACCTGAAGGTGTGAGGCTCGCGAGCAATCCGTGCTTGTTTTGTTGCATCCAAGGTAGTAATACCATGCTGCCTTTCAGTTTCAGGGAGAAACTGGAAGAACTTTGCCCTGGTTCCCCTTCTGAGGGACGCAAGCACTCGAGATAGGCATAGCACCCAGCCGGAAGAAGTTCAGCTGAAGCACTATACGGGATCCCTTAAGCCAGAGGATGCTGAGGTCTTCAAGGATTCCATGGCCCCAGGGGAGAAATGAGGGACACCATGAAGCAGCTGATGCTGGGTCTTTGGGTGGCCCATTGCTCCCGTGGGGAAGGATCTACTCAGGGAGCAACAGAGCCGGGTTGATGTTGGCTGGCTGTACTCTGCCTGCCTAGGCATGTCCCTAGGACTTCACTGGGCCTGCTGTGGGAAGGTGGGAGGTGTGTGGGAAGCGAGCTGTGAATCTAACCATGATCTTCAAACATTTGGCTTTCAACTCTTTACTGGCTTTATTAAACAGAATGGATGGCAGAGCTCTACTTGGACACAGGTCAGATCCTGGTTTTATTTGACTTTTGGATGGCTGGGACTATGAACAAATGGAGTCCAAGCAGACAACCTTTAACTACTTGCTTTGATATGAAATGCTGGGTCATTTCTCCCCTACGCTCTGCTGACTATCTTACCTGGGAGGTTTTGGAGGGTTTTGCCATTTGGTGAACGCAGAGAAAGTGGGGGTACGCTGGGGTTCACCAGTCTCACTATCAATTCCATCAGAATCAGGTTGTGACTTTCCCCTTCAATGTAAAATATCTGTCCTCCCCCCAAAACAGTAGCTTCATTGCTGTTTAAATAAAAATATAGAGGCACACTCAAAGGACATGCAGAAAAATCTCAATGATCTTTCATTTGTTGTAATCATAATTTTGCCCCACTCTGTGCAGTGCTAAATGTACCTACCGCTGTTAGTCTTGTAATTAATAAAATAAACTATGTGTGTGTCTGCAAATACGCTTTGTAACAAGTGTGGACTTGGCCATAGTAATTGGGCTGGTGTTGCTACGTGTTTCTCTGTTCAGTCTGTTTGTGCCCCTCTCTCTCTCTCTCTCTCTCTCTCTCTCTCTCTCTCTCTCTCTCTCTCTCTGTGTGTGTGTGTGGTAAAACATTTATTTCAAAAGTACCTTGGGGAGGAAAGGGTTTTCTTAATCTTACAGGTTACAGTTCATCATCAAGGGAAGCCAAGGCAAGAGACTCAAGGCAGGAGCTTGAAGCAGAAGCCACAGAGGTCTGCTGCTTATTGGATTTTATTTGACAGCTGTGTTGTTCAGTGAACAGCTGTGATGAGTCAAGGGAGAAGGGGTAAAAGTATTTATCAGAGCGGAGCAGACACAAAGATTTATTAAAGAGGGTAAAGTGTGAGATGGAGACAGTGAGACTATTATTTATTATTATTATTTTATTTTTTAAATTATCTTTAATCTTTTTTTTTTTTTTACAGTCCAGTCATTATCTCCACCCCCCAGACTGACCCCATCTTCCCTTAGACAGTTCCTCATCCCATTCTTCATCCCTGTCTGTTTCCAAGAGGATGCCCCACACCCCACCCGTCCTGGTTTCCCCACTCTCTGGGGCCTCAAGTCTCTCTAGGGTTAGGTGCATCTTCTCTCACTGAGGCCCAGGCCGACCAGGCAGTCCTCTGCTGTATATGTGTCAGGGGCCTCGTACCAGCTCAAGTATGCTGCCTGGTTGGTGTCTCAGTGTCCAAGAGATTTTTAGACAGGGTCTCACTATGTAACCCTGGCTGTCCTGGAACTCACTATGAAGATTAGGCTGGTCTCGAATGCACAGAGATCCACCTGCTTCCTAAATGCTGGGATTAAAGATGTGTACTACCACTGCCCAACTAACAGTGAGTAAATTCTGAGAGAGAGAAAAAAAGCACTCTATTGAGGGAATGAGAGTTTGTTTTTCTCTTTAACAGTTAGAAGGAAGATAGTTACCTGATCGTATCTTGTGTGCTATTTGTTTGGGCCCATATCTGGAACGGATAATGAGGTTGGCTCATTATTTTGTTTAGTAGTAAGTTTTATAGCATCTTTTGTCTTCTTTCTTTTTTTCTTCCTACTGTAAATTATTTATTTATTAACCACAGCACAAGTGTGAAGGTCAGAGGACAACTTATGGAAGTCAGTTCTGTTCTTCTACCTTGTGGGTCCTGGGGCTCAAACTCAGCTCTTCACACTTGGAGACAGAAGACTTTATGTGCTGAGCCATCTTGAAGGCTCAGTGGTCTTTCTTGAGACTGACTAGTGTAAGGGCTCCTGGATCACCGGGGAGTCAGGTTCTACAAGTCTGTGTCAGGTAAGACAACTTTCTGGGGCCAGACTCCAGGCAGTCAGTGTCTACCAGTTAAAGTGTGGGAGTTTCTGCCTCTACAAGCTAGGCACCATGCCCAGAGAGATCTTTAATCCCCTAAAAAAGTGTCACTAGATGGAGACCAACTGTTTAAATTTAGGAGCCCACCGGGGACATTCTACTCTTTAGAGGGAGTACCAAGACCCTCTTCCATGTTCTTCAGCAATATGCCTACCCCACATGTAAGGCCTAGTGGAGGAGCCAAGGCCCCTGAGGTGCCCATAGGTGAAGCGAGGTGTGCACAGCCCACAGGGCAGATGAGTGAGGAGGAATACAGACTGCCCCCCAGGATGGTTGGAGTGTTTATGAAAGGGCTTGATATGCATTAGCCTTTAAGCTTCCTAACAGCTCACGAGGAAGCTGTTATTAGCCCGACGTTATAAATGAGAGAATCAAGGCTGGGACAGCGAGTTACACAGCCAGCAAAGAGTGTGACCCGGGTTTGACCCCAGGTCGTCTGTCTTTAAACCCATCTTTACTGCTGAGTCAGGCCTGGAACATGCAGGCCACTTCTGTCTGAAGGGAGCCCTGCCAGGTTCTCGCTACCTGCTGTGGGCCCTGGGCTGCTTGCTTTCCTTGTAGCTCAGCTCAGAAAACATTGTGTGATCCTTAGATGACTACCGATTTCTTTTTCATTTGACCCTGTGTGTGGGGCAGACAGCAATTACTGTCCAATCTGAAGGAAATCTGCTCTTGAAACCTGTCTTCCGGTTCCTCTGATATGGAGGGTGCCCCGGAAACCACATGAACACAGGGGATTGACTTGGTCCATCCCCTCTGCAGCTTGAGCCTCACTTCATTCATGCCCACATCTTTGAGGCAGCACTTGGTGGAAGAAGGTTGCCAGTCTGATACACGGACAAGCTCTCCTATGAAAGAAAACTGGGAAAGACTGACCTGTTGTCTTACAGTTCTTGCAAGGCATCTATTGTTGTAACCCAGTCAGGGTTTCTTCAAGCTGTTTGGTCTCTAGGTTAAATTTTCCAAGCAGCTCTAGGAGATGATTCAGAATATCTTGAACACATTCTGATGAGTGGGAAACCCCTCACACCCATCCCCATGGGATTCAGGATAGAATGACTTGATGGATATAATGCAGAAGCGTCCGAAGACAGTTTAGACCTTAGGTGCTGGAGTCACATCATTTGGGCTCAGCCACTGCTGGCTATGGGATTTTATCTTGAGAACTGGGTGGAACCCTTTGGAACTTTGTTCTAGGAGTGGATACCTCTTCCCCTGGAGCTAGAGGGGTCTTGCTCTGGACCCCTGAGGTAGATCAGTCCAGTGGCTGAAGACCAAGATGAATATCAAGAATTAACTGAAAGGGAAGATTTTTTTTTTCAGATTATGAAGAACATGCAGCAGATTCATCAGGGACTGAAATTCATATTTGGATGACAATGATGATGAAATAGACCGGATATTGGAGATGCTTATGTAGAGTTTTGTTTGGAATCAGACTATAGGCAAAGAGAATAAAATTAAATTTGAGTATTTAAAAACAGTTCAGGTATGGTGATTTAGCAGAACACAGGAAAGCAAAAAAACGTGTCAGACTTGTACTAAACTGAGATATGTTACTAACGTATGCAATTTTAATTTTTGTTAACACTACCTACCAAAATAAGCTTCATTCCCCATAACTTGACAAGTGTATGTGTGTGCATAGCTTATTATATGCCGTTGATTCCACTGTTTTGGCTGTAATAATATTTTGAAACAGATGAAATGTTGAAAGTAAAACAAACAAACAAACAAACTTTTGTGTGACTTTTTCCTCTTTTTCTTTTTTTAATATTTTTTATTAGGTATTTTCCTCATTTACATTTCCAATGCTATACCAAAAGTCCCCCATACCCTCCCCCCCTCCCCTACCCACCCACTCCCACTTTTTGGCCCTGGCGTTCCCCTGTACTGGGGCATATAAAGTTTGTGTGTCCAAGGGGCCTCTCTTTCCAGTGATGGCCGACTAGGACATCTTTTGATACATATGCAGCTAGAGTCAAGAGCTCTGGGGTACTGGTTAGTTCATAATGTTGTTCCACCTATAGGGTTGCAGATCCCTTTAGCTCCTTGGGTACTTTCCCTAGCTCCTCCATTGGGGGCCCTGTGATCCATCCAATAGCTGACTGTGAGCATCCACTTCTGTGTTTGCTAGGCCCCGGTATAGTCTCGCAAGAGACAGCTATATCTGGGTCCTTTCAGCAAAATCTTGTTAGTGTATGCAATGGTGTCAGCGTTTGGAAGCTGATTATGGGATGGATCCCCGGATATGAGTCTGTGAGTCTAGAAGGTGCAGAGAGTTGGGCAGGTTTGCTCACCGCCTCCTGGGAACCCTCTGTTGGTGTTGGGCATCAGACAGAGGAAGGCTTCTGCAGACAGACTGCTGTCTAGGCCTTCTGCTCTGACCTCAGCTAGCAGGATGAGGCACACATGGGTATCATGGCAGACACCTAGAGGTTGCCTGATGTTCAGGCGTCTGGAAAGCAGGCTGGGGCAGAAATAAAGAGAATCTTCCTTTTCTCTCTCCTTGCCTGCATCCCACCCCAGGCTCTGGCCCAGTCTCCTCTTCCACACATAGATAGCCATATCTGAAAGGTCTCTTCCTTGTATGTTCTTCCCAATATGGAAGGAGAGTTCAGATTGCTGAAGAAAAGTGAGCATGGTACATTTCAGGGCTGCTCCAGGAACTGGGAACCTGGTAGTGGAGGACAGTTGAATGAACCCTACAGGTAATCCACATGGCAGACAGGACCAGGCAAGCAATGCTGGGTTTGCAAGGGCTGGAGGATGAGGTAGAAGGAAGGACATGGGACTTCCGGTGGCATAGGCCTGTGGTTGTGCTGTGTGGATCCAAGACTCAAGATAGAGAGCTCACAAAGACAAGCTTGATTCCCTGTAGGTAGCCAGAAGCACTGCCTTCAGCGTGTACCACCGGTTCAGCCGGGTCAGTCCCCTGTTAGATTATAGTGGTGACAGTCACTGACTGGCCAGTGGCCAGCCCAACTCTGGGTCACTAAAAGGTCAGGGTTGAGCCAGCAGCCTGGGGTCACTCAGTGGACTGCATCTGAGCCCCATGTTTGATCACTTTGTTGAGTTCACACATTGCCCTAGGCCTTGAAACGAGCTGGGGTCTCAGGTGTCTTGACACTGCTGATGAAGCTTTCTTTCTTCCACTTCTAACCCACATGCTCCCTCTGATTTGAATCTCCTTTTTCCCTTTAGATGAGTCCCTTTCACCTCAGTTGGCCCTTGTCACCTGTGATGGGATGATCCCTGCTGGAGCTGGTCTTCTGGTTGGTCCATAAGCTTTGAAGGCAGAGATAACACTCTCAGGTTTACTGCTGTCTTGCGGTGGCCTCCTATGTATCGTGTCTCACGATGGCTGGATTCCATGACACTGAATCGTAGACCAGTGTTTGATGCTACACTGGGTTTCCATGAGGTAACCCTTAGAGTAGAGGGGCTTCCCCTAGTCCCTGATGTTACAGAGAATGCTTTTGAATGAGAGAGATCAAGGAGCTTTTAAGTTAGTCTCCAAAGAAAAGTGTGAAAGCAAGGAAAGTTTCAACAGAGAGCCGGGAATAGCCTCATGCCCAGGATGCTGAGACATCAGAAGGGAATAGCCTCATATCCAGGATGTTGAGACACCAGAAGCAAACCTGGGCCAAGGCTGAGTCAGGCCCGGGCAGGTGAGGAAGAGAGAGGCCACATTTAATTGAAGGTAGGGCTTTGATGGTGGTGTTTCTGGAACAGTGACGAGGAATCATGAGCACAACTGCAGGTTTCCATGGATCAAGTTGCAGGTGTGTGCCCTCCCGAAGCCACACCTGAAGCTACTCTGCCCTGGCCTGGCACAGGCCTTTCTCTCTCATGGGCTAGACCCTGCCTCATTCCTCCTCCCCAGGCCTAGCAGGTTGTAGTGATCAGGGATCTGGGATCCCGCCTCCTGGGAACAGTTGGGAAAGTCCCTGCTGCATCAGCCAACAGCACTGTCGCGGAGCAGGGACTTCCATTCTAAACCTGTTGTGCCTTGCCTACACAACTTCCCTGCGGAAGATGTGCAGTTCCTGAGTCAAGTTATGCTCCACCCCTTTCCCAGAAGCCATTTGGGCATGTAGGGAGGGCACAGAGTTTTCCTGTAGTGCTCTGGCCTTGAAGAACAGTGGCACAAACTATTGCTGGGTGAATAAATATTGTGACAGTAACACCTGCTTGTCACAGGTTAATGAATTCACTCTAGGCCTTGTTCTATCTCTCCTCAGTTGCACCCTCATTTATGCTCTACCTTCCAATACAGGTTCGTATGATTGACAGGTGAGGAAACCCAGGCTTGGGACAAATGACTTGCCAAAGATCACAGAGGCAGGAAGTGGCGAGGTTGTCACACACAAATACCCATGATACATGTTATCTGTTGGGAAACATTGGACTTCCTCTGTTTCTGAGGGATTTGGTCCCAAGAACTATTTTTGAAAGATGGAGGTCAAGTCTTACAGCTGGCCACCAGGATAGCCTTTGGTTGTAGTCTTGATTACGTATGTAGCTTCTATACTTCCATCTTGTCTCTCCATGACAGCCTTGATCAGTAAGTTCCCTGTAATGGGTCCCATTTCCCAAGTGAGGAGACTGATGCTATTAATACCCTCTGAGGATCAAATGTATGAGGGAAGGGCTGGGACTATAGCTTTGTGCCACAACAAGCACCTTTCCTGCCTTTTCTCCTATGGGGTGAGGCTGTTCTGTGGGTGTGGAGGTGACTCACGCAGGACACGTGGGTGGTGGGTGTGGCCTGCCTGATGCCGAGGGCAGGTGGCCCAGCCAGTTTTGCCTCTGATGCCTCATTCCAGCTGTCAGCTATCTCTGTGCCTACGATGAGAGCCTCTGGCCACCTCAGCCACCTTCCCGACGGTGGGTTTTGGGCCCCAGACATGCGGTGATCTCAAGGCAAGGACTGCCACCACCATCTGGAACCTGCCAGGTAAATCCTTGTCACCCAGAGAAAGCTAGTGTTCCCCAGAAAGACTAGAGTGCGGGCCTGGAATCCTCTGGACCATGTCTGCCCTTTGCCCATGGGTCCTAGGAAGGTGTGGGGAGAGCTGGGGTTCCTTTTAACAACAGGCAGAGGAGATAATGCAGGTTCTGACAGGCCCAGGAACTTTCTGGGAATCTCAGGAAGAGAAAGCTCCCGTCTCTTTCAGCTAGCTTAGGGGTGGATGTGAATCTCCATGGCTGGAGTGTGATGGGTGTTTAAGACGGGAGCAGCTATCCCAGCGCTGAAGAGTGACCACGCCCAGGCACTCACGGGTTATTGAGATAGCAGCTATGGAGGTCTCCTTCTGGCCCCTGCCTGGTCTGCGTCCCTAGGACAGGCCGCTTCAATCAGTGTCAGAGCCTTGGCAGGTGTGACATGGTATTTCTCGGGTGAAGGAGCTGGATCGCAGGGCAGGGAGAGAGTCCAGCAGGTGAGGATGCAAAGCAAAGCATATAGGGTGACTCAGGAGTTAATTATAGCTGCTGGAGCCTGAGTCCAGACTGCTCTGACCCCCGCTCACCCGAGCTGTTCAGAGTAGCCCACACTCATGGCCCTAGCACAAGAAAGATGGAGCAACTGGTGTCAGGGGACCGACCACTCAAGCTATTTCTCAGGAGAGAAACCAGAGGATGAGGGAGGATGAGGAACACCTCTGTCTACTTCTGCTCTTGACTCAGCAAAGTCTTTTTAGCCCCACAGGTCCACTGATTGCTTTGGGTAGAGGCAACATAAATACCTATCTGGCTTTGGCTGCGATAGATGTAGGCAGGGGCTGAAAAGTTACTTCTATAGCTAAGTAAGCTATCTGAGGTGGCTTGCATTAAGGTTGGTCCCCTGACTTCAGAATTACCTCTTCTTGTCCACACTGCCTTTCTATGTCTATCCTTCAAGGTTAGCAGCCTCTTCCCCCTCACCATGCTCTTCATAACAGCTTCCCCCAGGTCACCGGTCTCTCTTGTCCCCATGGCCTGTTCTCCTTCAGGCTCTGTTGCCTATGTAACCCAGAACCTTTCCCTGCTCCCTGCTTCCCTGACATCAGTCTCAGCTTCCAAGTTCTGCTCGAGGGCTTCACAGTGTGGCTCAGCCTGCTGCCAAGCCCTTCGCTGCCAGGGCTCTCCATGAACGCATACAGGGTCTCCAGCTCCACCCGCTTTACCCTCATTGAATTGCTTTGAGCCCTGGTCATTGTGCAGGCTGTGCCCCCAACCCAGATGGCATTTCTGCTGCATCCCAGTCTGTAAACCATCCTTCCAGATCCATTTCCTAGTCTCTTTGGAAGGTTTATCAGTACTTTTTTCTAACTCAGCCCATACTGACCATTAGTAAAGCACGTTTGAACTGAAGGGTTGGTCTTCTATATCCTAGGGTAAGGGATTCTATTTCTTCTAGGTAAGAGGGTGTCTACCAGGGTGCCATGGTTTGGCTGTAATTAGCTTGTCGGGGAAGAGCAAGAGAAGGGAAGTGAGTGAGCTGCAGAGACTACCAGCAGATGCTGAGAAATCCAAAACCCCCAGCTGTGTTATTCAGAGCAGCATCTAGAGCAAAGGAGGTGACATTGATGTCCTGTTAAGTGTTAAAGCAAAAGGTTCTGTGACCTTGACAAATAGATCTGAATACAAAGTCTTAGGTGGGACATTGAGAAAGCAAAGTTAAGTCTTAGAAGTCTGTCTAGAGAGTAATATGACAGGAGATGGTGATGGGCAGTTAGAGGCAGGGTGGTCCTTTTTTGGGTGCTATGCTGGGCTCTCCTGGAGCTTTGGAAGCTGGGACTATGGAAACTGTAGGAACAGTTTGCCTGTTCCCAAGAAAGGCTGGCAGCCTGGAAAATAGGGAGTGAGCTCTCTCTTGGAGGGGTATAAGCAGGAGTTGGATGATATCCCATGAGAGTCTGAAGCCGCCAGAAGTAACCTCTGCCCCTCAACCTCAGCATATGCCTTAGGCTCCAGCAATGAATGCCCACTCCAAGGAGATGGTGCCCCTCATGGGCAAAAGAACCACAGCACCTGGCGGGAACCCTGTTGTACTGACGGAGAAGAGGCCAGCAGATCTCACCCCCACCAAGAAGAGGTAAGACTGAAGGCTTGGGCCTGAGTGTTGTACAGTATGGGACACTGGAGGCACCCTCCAGGAATTCCTTGCTTCACACAGACTCAAGACTCTGTTATTTGGTGTGGCCTGGTAACAGGCTGGGTATAATTGGAGGGACAGCCCTGCATATTCAGGTGCCTTTGCTGAGGTCTTGATGACCGGTATAGGAAGAGGGTCTCCTTGGAGGAGTTGGGGGGCACTGAAGCAAGAACATTCAGGAAGACTCTTGGAGGGATAAGAGTTGCTGAAGCCATTCTTGAGAACAGGAGTAAAGGGTGGGTGCTATTCTAGGTAGTCAGGATCCTCAGGTGGGCATGTTTTTCTCTCACACACAAGTGGCTTTCAATATACTGTGGAATCAAGTCTGTGTAATGGGATGTATTGGGAAAGCCTGGGAAGGCAGAAGGCACTGTGAGATGGATTCAGTATTAATCAAAGTAGAACTTATATTTACAGAACTTACAGAATAAAGCATGTTTTGGGAGGCAGCAAAACAGGAGGGTCCTGGCACCCAAGGAAGGAGGTAGATGTTTTGGGCTAAACTGGATAAAGAGGATCATAGCTAACCAGAATATGCCTGGTTTGTCTCGTGGCCACTGTCAATTAACAAGCGGGGGCACATAATACTTTTGGCTGAGTTTTTTTCTTTTGAGACAGGGTCTTGCTATTTTTCTCAGGCTGGTTTAGTACTTGATATAGAGCCAGAAAGTCTTGAACTTTGGATCCTTTACTTTCTGAGTGCTGGGATTTCAGGTGTGTAGCACCACACTCAGTTTCAGCTATTTCAATGGCTGTGTGTTTTGTAGGGCTTAAGATGCACGGCCTGGCCAACTGGAGGGAAAATGGAGGTTACAACTGAGATGACTATAGTTGTGTCGAGCTGCACCTGTATACGAGGACACTACTAATGACATCGACTTAAAAGACACAGTTAATTGCCATTATGCTGACAATGTGGTGAACACAGTCAGGGTGGTCAGTACTCAGTGTGTGTTTTTGATTGTGTGGAGCTCCTGGGAGCTGGGCAGGGCTGGAGTGGTTTTGTCTCACTTCCAAGTTGAGGATATGAAGGATGGTGGGACAGAGAACAGCCTTCTAGATCTCCATGGCTGATCTTGCATTCTTCGGTTGATTGGATACCTTTCAGTTCGGCCAAGCTAGACCAAGAGGCTTGTTCAGCATGCTTTCCCTGGGTCAGGGTGGCCCCTGGTCTAGGACGGCTCATTTACCCTGCCTCTTTTGCCCTGATGATCTTCAGGTGAGGGCAGCATCACAGGTGATTTCCTGGAGAAGAAGGACATAGGGAGATAGGAAATTTGGAAATGTTGCTCTGAATGACCCGTGTGGACAATGCATTAGGAGGATGTGCAGACAGGGAGACCCTGAGGAAGCTGTTGGGAGGCAGGTGAGGTCTGAGCCTGGGTGGTCAGAAATGCAGGAAAAGATGGATGAAGTGGAATTAGTCACAGGATCTCCTTGGGGCAAGAATAGAGAAGGAAGAGCTAGGAGATCCAACCTTCTAGAGCAGTTGCTCAGAAGGAAGGTGGATCACCTCAGTCATAAGCCCATCAAAGGAGAAGCAAGGACAGGAGCAGTGAGCCAAGTTCAGGTATGAAGTAAGAGATGCCCAGAGGACACTTAAACAGAGCTCCCACCTTGGCGTTCAGGGGAGAAATCTGGGAGGCAGTAGAGGTGAGACAGGTAGCGTGGGAGTGGGGGAAGCCTAGAACTTCGTGGGCCCATCCAAGCCAATATGGTCCATTAATCTGGATCTCCTTCCTTTTCACTCTCAGGAGAGATTTGGGAATAGGGAAAGGATTGTGGATAGGCTCTCAAAAAAAATTTAAAAAGAAAGAAAGAAAGAAGACACACCACTACCACCATCAAAGGAACAACAACAACAACAACAACAGCAAGAACAACAGTAAACCCAAGTTCATCCATATCAGGCCCAGCTGAACTGTTTTTGTTTGTTTGTTTGTTTGTTTGATTTTGTTTTTGTTTTGATGCCCATGTCTGTTCATGAACTTGTTTCAGGTTCAGAGTTACTGGCCAAATGATTGTGTAGACCAGCCAATAGTATGAGGTATGACTTTGTCTCCTGAAATGGTGGTCCCAATGTCTTTTTGAGGGTCCTCATGTGAAAGTTTGAGCCTTTCCCTCAGAATTGAGTATAAGACTTGGTTCTAAAGAGAATAAAGAAAATAAAGAATAAATTATATGTGAAGACAGAGTACAATGCCAGTCACCAGGGGGCTGTGAACTAATGGGAGGATTTACATGATTTTCTAGGAGGTCTACAGGTCTACAGAGGGGAGAGATCTTTGGACCTGGGAGATTTCCTGAGCCATCATATCATTCCTTGAATAGTTGCCACATTGGCCTCCTTATTGGGCCTTAGCTAAGCAAGGTGACATACAGGGTCAGAGAGCTGGCCTTGGGGAGTTCAGACACTTGGACATTTTTTGGATCAAAACAAATGGTATATAAGCTCCTATCTAGCCTTAGGTTGCTTCCTGGTCTTGTATTTGTTTCTTCACAGTGACAGAAGTGGTGGAGAAATGATGTACAGCTGTCTATGCACCTGAGTTAACCACACCCACGTTGTACCCTTTGGCCTAGACCAAAGGAATAAACAGTGAACATTTGCAGCAGGCAGGAGGCAGGTTGTCATACGGTCCAGGCCTTACCATGTGCTTATGATGGTGGGTGGGATGTGGTTGTGTAGTGTCAAGTAGGACAGGCATGGGTCAGGACCCGCCTCCTGCATTAGTTCCTTGCCTAATCATTTGGCCTTCTCTAGCCAGGTTGTCCTCACTCTTCTCTTCACATCTTGTCCTTTGGGGTCCAAAGTTTTCCTTTTCCATAACAGACTTCTTGTCTTGTTCTTGTATGCTTATAACCCAGTCTCTCCCTTAAGAGATTAAGTGGTCACTGGGACAAATGTGTCAACCATGGTTGCCATCTCTGAGGATGGGGGTCTCTGGAAGGGGTGATTGTCCCCTTCTTATCCTCTCAGTTACATATACTGGACAACTGATTAGTTTTGAGTAAATGGATGAGTCAGAGTCAGTGAGGGGTCAGGCAAGGGAATGAGGTAGCATCTGAACCAATGAGGAACCCATCCAGAGGCTCAGCACCAGCCAGGTCATTGCACGGTGAAATGATGCTTTCTCCCTTCCTTGGGGCCCTCAGTTTTGGGCCTGGGTGCTGAATACTTGCGTGAGGTGGCTTTTGGAGCTTTTCTTGATCTCTTGGAGGAGTCCAAGAGAAGATGGGACCTGGTGGAGGAGTGGCAGAAGAGCCCACTTCTGCTTTGTGTCTAAGACTGAGGAGGGGGTGGGAGAAGGTGAAAGCTTCAGTAGTTGGGAGCACAACCAGTCACAGGGAGGATTCTGTGTTGATCTGTCTGAGTATTGGTCTTATCCATAGACCTCTCCACTTTATCTACTTGATTGCTTATTATGTATCTATCCATCCATCTATCCATCCACCTATCCATCCACCTATCTATTCTTTTACTATTTTATCATCTACCCACTATTCATCTTAGCTTATTTAACCTTCTGTCTGACCAGTCATTATTCCTTCTACTTGAGTACTTCTCACTTATCTCCTATCCTTTCTTTTTATTTTTTAATTTTAGTTAATACATGTATTTATTTACTTTACATCCCGACTGAAGTTTCTCCTCCCTCCTCTCTTCCCAGTCTTCTCCTCCTCCACTCCCCCCACATCCACTCTTCCCTTTCTTTTCAGAAAAGGTGAGGCCTCCCAGGGATATCAACCAGACTTGGCATATCAAATTGTAGTAAGACTAGGCACATCTTCTATTGATGCTAGATGGGGCAGCCCAGTAAGGGGAAAGCATCTCAAAGGCAG